>NC_092335.1:52232500-52573750 GCF_046630445.1 Rutidosis leptorrhynchoides | reverse complement strand
AATTGAAAAAGGCACCATTATGTGCAAATTAGCCTGAATAGTTAACAATTATTGTCTGTGAAATAGTTTGTTGTACTTAACTCCCATTGATCCTGTTTTTGGTGATCATGTTTGTGTTTTTTTAACTTCCATTGCATAAATTGTGAACAACATGAATTAAAAATAGCACCATTATATTGTATGATTCGAATGCACATGGTTTACAACCTCTTCAACTTGCTATGTGTATGTTAATTTTTTTTTAACCTTTTCACTCCCATTGAACCTGTTTTTGGTGATCATGTTTGTGTTTTCTTAACTTCCATTGCAGAAATCCTAATCTGTTTAACTTCCATTGCAGAAACCTTGAACAACATCAATTAAAGAAGGCACCATTTTAGTTAATATAAAATTGTTATTTAGCCCTTCCTACACCTTAGTTTGCCCACAACATATATAGGATTTATTAATTCATATTAACATTTTAAAAAATGCCTTTCTTAAATTCAGGCTCGTGCATTTGCAGATCATTCCAGGTAATTTTTTTTTTTTTTTATTAAATATGTTGTTACCTTGGTCTACGTTGTTCCTTCCATAGTATGTGTTGCCGTTCGTTGATGCAATGCTTCGTCTCTATAGTGTTGTTAATTTTTTTTTGTCTTCATAATTGTGTTGCTGATTATAATGGTGAGAGTTGCGCGAAAAAGAAAAAAAAGGGATGACAAAACAGATGCAACCGATGATGTAGTCTCTGTACACCAAACTACAAGGCGGGGATTCCTGCGCAGGCGTAATTTGGAAGCATCGTCATCGGCAACTTACGATACTACTTTAGGTATGTTTGGGAGTGTTATAAATTTGGGTTCTCTTTTTTAATGTGACTGTTGCCTGTTTTTAGGTCTTATTTGTAAATTTGTAAACTTCCTTTTTTACCAGACGTCGTTGACTCCGGACACGCCCCGCAGTTAGCTGCTCCATTACTTCAACATGGAGTTACATCCATATATAGTTTGTCTGCGCCTTTCGATTCTTCAGGTAATGTATGTTCCTGAATGTATTCATTGGTATTTTTTTGTGTATCTGTGGAAGCTCTTTAACAAGTACTTTTGTCCATATTTTTCCAACATTGTTGTATCTTTGTTATTCTTACCCTGTTGTTTCTTCCTTTTTTTGGTATCTTTAACGCCATATTGCGGTCGCTGTATTTGTTGTCTTAATTGATTTTCCCCTTTTTCAGCTTTCTCTCCTCTGTATCGTGACTACGGTGATAGCACATACGTCTGTAGCCATTGTGGGGCCCTATTTTGGCATGACGAACGTATAAAAAAAACCTTCAAGGACAAAAAGGTCCACTATCATTGTTGCTGTAAAAATGGGCGAGTACGGTTACCGGCTTATGAAGAACCTCCCGGCGCTTTGAAGGAACTTTTAGAAACGCGCGGTTTCATGGATAACGTCCGTGCCTACAATCAGATGTTCAGTATGACCTCTTTCGGCGCGCGCATTGATGAGACCATAAATGACAGCCGGTCTCCATATGTTTTCAAAGTTTCGGAGCAGATTTACCACTGGATTGGTTCCCTAGGCCCTCAACCGGGAACACGTCCACGATTCCTGCAGCTTTACATCTACGAAACAGACACTGGAGTTGAAAACAGAATATCCCATTTTGGTGGCGGGAATTCAAATCGCATCTGTGAAGATATTGTTCGCAGACTTATTGTGTTGCTCGATACGCACAATGAACTTGTAAGGCTGTTCCGGACAGCCAGAGATTAGTGTAATGCTGCTGAGATACCAACTTTCAAGATTCGATTGTTCAGTGTCGCCGGATCAAAGAAACATAGCCTTCCTACTTCTGATGCAATAGGGGCTATTGTCTTTGATACTGGTCCGCGGGCACTTTCGGATTATGATGTAATAATCCACCCAAGGTCTGAGTACCCAAAGCGAGTCAACAAACTTCATCCGTCGTATATGTCGCTACAATTCCCATTGATGTTCTTTTTTGGCGAACCAGGCTTCCATACTGATTTAAAGTTGATTGACGCTCCAGGTTCCACTGGTAGCCGGGTTAGAAAAATGACGATGAATATGTTCTATTGCTACCAGCTTCATGATAGGCTAAATTCTTACAGTCTCATGATGAGGCTCGGGCGGCTCTTTCAGCAGTATGTTGTCACGGTGTATTGCAGTATTGAATTAGATCGGATGGATTACATTAGGAAGAAACAGAAAGACATCAGGAAAGATTACCTCTCGGGTTTGTACGACGCCATTAGCAGGGGTGATCAGACCGGTTCAGATGTCGGCAGTAGAACTATCCTCCCAGCTTCTTTCACTGGCGGTCCCCATTATATGTACAGTCACTATCTTGATGCCCTGGCGATTTGTCGTGTTTTTGGGAATCCACAATTCTTTATCACTTTTACATGCAACGTTAGGTGGCCAGAAATAGCTCGGTATCTGCAACCTTTTCCTCTGCTTACTGCATCAGACCGTGCTGATATTGTCGCAAGAGTTTTCCGCTTCAAAGTCAAACAATTTGTTGCTTTTTTAAAAGACGGGAAACCACTGGGTGACTTTAGAAGAGGTAATTCTACAACATGATTTCCACTTACTTTTGTATTAAGTTGACTCTGCTGTTTACTTCTTTTTTTAATCGATGCTAACGTCATTTTTTCGCGATTTTGCAGTTCTGTATACCATTGAGTTCCAGAAAAGAGGGTTGCCCCATTGTCATACATTGGTGTGGTTGTATTCCTCAGTCTCATCACATATAAGAGAAAGAATAGATGATTACATATCTGCTAAACTTCCTGACCCGAGAACTGACCTCGCTGGTTACGCAGTGGTCTCTGCGACTATGATGCATGGGCCCTGTGGCATTCCCAACTTACGTGCACCGTGCATGGAAGGACCCACTTGCACAAAAAATTTCCCGAAAAAATACAACGAGAAAACCTTCTTTGATGCTGATGGGCGTGCACACTACCGAAGGCGTAATACTGGTGTGTATACAACGCGTTCCGGGGTCCATTTCGATAACAGCTATGTAGTTCCTTACAACAGACTACTTTGTATGACTTTCCAAGCTCATATAAATGTTGAGTGCTGTGGATCAACAACCCTGATCAAATATCTGTTCAAGAACATTTCAAAGGGCACCGACCGCATTGCTGCTCGCATATCCAAATCAGTCGGTAGTAACAGCCGTGCGAGGTCACAGGTCTCTCAACTAGTAGATGAAGTTCAGAATTTTATAGATTCCCGGTTCATTTGCCCGCACGAGGCTTGCTGGCACATTTTTAACTTCCCAATTCATCATCGTGAACCGGCGGTTCAGATCCTGTCTGTCTATTTAGAGAATATGCAGCTTATGAAGCTCCGTGGCAAGCAATCGCTTCAAGAAATTATTGAAAACACGGAAAAGAAGAAAACTACTTTGACTGAGTGGCTATGCTATAACGCCTCTTCTTCAGCTGGAAGGCACCTGGCATATTTGGATTTCCCATCTGAATTTGTTTGGTATCAAGCACAGAAAAGATGGAAACGTAGGGCAAATATTAACAAGTCTTCGATTGGAAGGATGTCATACATACATCCCTCATTCGGAGAGGCTTTTTTCTCAAGAATGCTTTTGTGCCATCAAAAGGGGTGCACAAACTTTGTAGATATTAGAACCGTGAACCAAGTTGAATACCAGACATACCGTTCTCCTTGCGAGGCCGTTGGCCTTCTTGGTGATGATAAAGAATGGACTATAGCACTGGAGGAAGCATTGGCATCCGCCAGTGCTTTTCAGTTGCGGTCGCTTTTTGCACACATCCTGGTGTATTCTGAAGTCTCAAATTCGCTTGCTCTTTGGGAAAAGCACTGGGAAATGATGTCTGAAGACATACCTTTGCGAGCAGCGGCCTCTCTGAAGATGCCGAAGCTGCACATAAATAGAGATGACCTTCATAATTATGTTCTTTATGAGGTTGAAATCCTTCTAAACCAGTGTGGGAAGACACTCAACGACTTTGCATTACCGTCTCTGCCAGATGACCTTCTACTAGATCTTGCAAACCGTTTGATCATGGAGGAGAGAAACTGAGTCATCTAGAATCTAGGATAAATGTGAAGCAGAGGAGAATCTACGAACTGATACGTGATTCTTCCTCGAACAACAGGACAGAGCTTTTGTTCGTTTATGGTCATGGTGGCACCGGTAAGACATTCTTATGGAAGGCCATAATCACTTGTCTAAGGGCCAAGGGAAAGATTGTTCTTGCTGTGGCATCTTCCGGAATCGCATCTTTGTTACTGCCTTCGAGCAGAACTGCTCACTCTCGATTCAAACTCCCTATTGACCTTACCGATGAGTCGATGTGCAACATAAACAAAAACACACAAATGGCGAAACTACTTGAAAGCACAGATCTTATTGTGTGGGACGAGGCACCGATGAATACTAAGCGATGCTTCGAAGCTCTTGATCACAGCCTGCGAGACATTCTTGGTAACAAAAACTAACCATTCAGAGGTAAGTCTATGATTCTCGGTGGTGACTTTAAACAAACATTACCCGTTCATAAAAAAGGAAAGAAATCGACTATAGTCCATTCTTGCATTACATCTTCATATTTGTGGCAGGAATTCAAGGTGTTTGTCCTTACTGAAAATATGCGCTTAATGCAGCCAGGGCTGACGCCCTCGAAAAAGGAGAGAAACACTGCTTTCTCCGCCTGGTTACTGGATATTGGGAATGGCGAGGTTGGTACACGTGATTTGGAAGACCCGGTTAATAGTAGTTGGGTACAAATTCCTGCCACCTACTGTTTTCCAGATGATGAAAATGGGTTGGCCAATCTAATTTCGTTTATCTACCCCCCAGAAACGTTACAGAATCCAAGTGCTGCAGAGTTACAACAAAAAGCTATTGTTTGCCCGAAAAACGATGCAGCAGACACCATAAATAAGATGGTGGTCGATATGGTTGGTGGCCCTGTTACAACCTACGTAAGTTATGATACTGCTACACCGCAAGGGAATGACGGTGGCGAGTTGGAACTATTATATCCAACAGAATACTTGAACACGCTAAATTACCCTGGCCTGCCACCGCACCTGCTCGAACTAAAAATAGGGGTGCCAGCTATTTTGTTGCAGAATATTAGCATCGCAGGCGGCCTCTGTAATGGTACTAGGATGATAGTAACTCAACTCCTAACAAAAGCAGTTGAAGCGGAGATTATCACGGGGACAAGGGTTGGTGAAAAAATCTTCTTCCCGAGGATGAAACTCATCCACAAAGAACCAACATTACCTTATGTTTTAAAAAGGCAGCAGTTCCCATTGAAAGTTTCGTATGCAATGACCATAAATAAGAGTCAGGGCCAGTCGCTCAACAAAATAGGCGTTTATCTACCTAAACCAATTTTTAGCCACGGACAACTTTATGTTGCACTCTCACGGGCTACATCACCAGACGGTTTGAGAATACTGATTAGACAGCATGAAGGCCAACAAGCAAACGTCACGAAAAATATCGTGTACACAGATTTCCTTTCCACAATAGCTAACTTCGATACAACTGTGGTTGCCCATACTATCGATTAAAACAACAAATCCACAGGAACATTATGTATATAGTAAATAGTTTTTTTGGAAATATAATTTTTTTTACTTTTGGGTTTGACAGTATGGCACAGATTACAGCGTTGGCACAACTTGCAGCAGGCGATAGTAATAGGACTATCGCTGCAAGAATTTACCGAAAGTAGGTAACTTACAATTTTCACACTCAAGCACCGAATGGGTACTGCTGCATGCTAATCGATGAGATGGTATTCTTTCATCAACCCTTTAGACCACTATTTTCTGAGCTTCATTTAAAAAGTGTGATTGACATTTTTATGTATAATCCTGCAGAGCTACCCTATGCTAGTCAACATGTGCTATTCTGGCAAGGAATTTTTGGATGAACTGATGAATTTAAATTCAGTGTATATGATAGGTAATTTCTCTTACCACGCAACTACTAGGTGGGAGAAGGTTCTACCCGGACCAACGACCCTTTCTTTTGATAGGAATACAACTTTTGAACTTATGCCTGGGGCATTGTTTCCGGAACACTATTTCCAGTTTGTTTCCTACAATCAGCTCCGTACACGCTTGCCAAACACTACCGTACTTGCTGGTAAGTACACCGCAATAACAAGTAGGCTTAAAAGAAATTGAATACCAACTAATGTGTAATTGACACAAACAGACTACATTGGTTGCATTGAACGACTTGAAGATCCGATGGTGATGGGAGATGTTAACCATAATCAAGTTATACGAAGAACGATTAACCTCACAAACCTGAAGTAAGTTGCACCTACATTTTACAAAAAACATGCTTAAATTACTTAGCTGGAATTTGTATATACAATTCTAACTGTTATTAATTGTATACCACTTTATTTGCATTTAACAATTCTAAACAATGTGGCCTTTGTTCAACGGAGATACAATTCAACTCACCCTCTGGAATGACCTGGCTATGGCTTTTGATGCGGACATGTACGATTCTATGGAAAAATCGGTCATCTTAGCGGTCAGTTCGTGTCGACCAAAGGTCTATCGTGGTATGTATAAAAATCCAAAATCCTTTACATAATTACTAACATATACCGTGTTTTGCTCATGCTTTTGTAACTGTTCGAGCACTAACTATTATCATGGTTTGTGTGATGTAAAGGAGAGGTCCAGCTGAGCGCTTCTCAGGCCACCCACTGTTACTTTAACCCGCGTATACCAGAATTTCTCGAGTCAATACATGAGTGAGTGCCTATGCAGGCTTAACCTTATTACTGTTTTTTTAATAACACTGGTGACAATTTCCTACGGTTTCCGCATACAGGCACCGCGATCGGTACCTAGCAAGCCCACCTTTGGACATCAATCGGATTAGGCTGACTGACTTGTCAATTGAACGGTACCACAACAGGATTCCTGTCAGAGAACTGCTAACACACAACCTCAACAACTATCGGGTAGGCATAAGGTTAAGAAATATTTGTGCATCTGTAAATACAATCTGTAAAACATATACGTTGTCCAAAAAAGTATATGTACATACATGAAAAAAAACCAACGTTAACTTGTGATGAATAAAAAACACATAAAAATTTCTTTCACATTTACATGGAGTCATTTTCTATCAGCGCAGACATAGCAGCAGGTATTACTACTTTCAAATTATACTTCGCATTACATCATCCTATACATCTAAAATGTTTAAACCACAATCTATAGAATTCACATGTGAAGCCATTATTGAACAAGTGGGTGACAACAGGGATTGGTTCTACAAATGTTGCAATGATTGTTCATTGAAAGTGACAGAGGATGTCAATGACCCTACCAAATTCGCTTACAGGACCCACAAGACCCAGACAACTAGACAACTTTTAAACACACATAAGTAAAAAAATAAAATAATACCAGCTGCACATCGCAACTGCATCCTGTAACTATATTGTTTTTACATATTGCAGTTACTGTTTCAAAACAATTGTCAACAACACGACAACGCCAGCATTCTTCACGTTCTTCTCAGATGCTGGTACCCAAATTGTTGGACACACATGTGAAGATTTGGTCATAGTCCAAGGGTATGATCAGGCCAATGAACTACCACCACCTATACAGGAAATTGCAGGACAAAAACATACGTTTCAGTTCCGCTACAACCACAATCAAGGAAAAACTACCCAGAGTTCATCGTTGTACGCCTCCGAGATGAAATTCCGGAACCCATTCCTAATACACCTCCAGCTAACATACCGACAACTGCTCAGACACTAGGTTCGCCTCTTAAAAACAGCAGCCTCATTCTTTTTAGCACTCTAATATTTGAATGCTGCTATTATATATTATGAGGTATACTTTTCAGACCATAAAATTGCCAACTTATTCTGAGATTACATTGTTTGCTATTTACTACATCTTCGAATATTGTAATCACCTGCGCTAACTATTCAAATAATGTACCTCTGTTTCTGTTTTGAGGTTTCTATCTTGTTATCACTATTCATGGTTGTTTGTGCCAAAATTATCATATTAAAAGTCATTATTTTGCCTAATGTAGACTCAGAATCCATAATGACTCCACAAACACAACCGTCAGAACAACGAGAAGAAGGCCTAGAAACCATGGTGACTCCACCGCCACAGGAGTTGGATCAGGAGCCAAAAACAAAACAAGGAACATCGAAGAAAACGGCTAGGTGCGCTATAATATTTACCGTTGATTCGGAAGAAGGAAAGGCCACAACAAAGAAGACTCGCAGTGAACAAGGACAGAAGAAGTAGGTTGCTGGTGCCAATCTTTTGGGATTAACATGTAATCCAGAACAACTCAAGTACCTTCATATAGATTGAAGGGCTTTTCTAATTTATGTAAATTATGTGTGTCGTAACTATGTATGCCTGAATTTCTAAACTATCATCAACTGCTCTGTGCTGTAAATTATGGTACTTTATTAGGTTTGTAATCCTTCCTTAAACACTTGGTTGTGAAAATTATGTTTACTTTGTAACCTTGGTGTGCTAGACTTTTCAAAATGGAATATGCAGCATGTTTAAGGAAACTTAGTAATTTGTTAGATTTGTAATTGCCACTAAAACACTTTGTAGTGCTTCCTAAAACGCTTGATCATGTGCCTGTTTCACAAGTATGCAATGCTTTAAGTGCACTAGAAATTTGCACTCTAACATAGCAAGGAATCAAACAAAACAAGTTAAATAACATATAAACCAAAACATTTTGTTTGAACCCTAAAAAGTAGTTCACCAATTGCAAATACCACTAAAATAAAGGGTGCAATTTGTATATGCTAGAAACATCTAATTTAGAGGGAAACTTGGAACCGGTTCCCTTAAAAATATCTACCTACAAATAAATCGAGCATTTAAAAGACCATCCCTTCATTTGCTCAAGTAAGATACGCACTTGATTACAAAGATCTCTTCAACTGCTACCATCTCTTTCCTTGCAAAGCCATCTCAAACACCATCATTTAGTTCCAGACAATCGTCATCTACACTCAAACCTTTGAATGGCGAATCCAGGTTATTACTTTTTCTCAAACAACATTTAGGTTACTTCATGCACTCTGATTTCATATGACTGATTGTTGATATGAAACCCTAAAATCATTTACTCAAACTTTATAATATCATATGTGCTGTTTATGCTGTTAATTTGCACATCCATTTAGTGTTTGCATTACACTTTCTTAGTAAATTAAACTTATAGGAATGTTTAGTGTAGGACTATGATGTTGTAGCGTGAGGGTACGAAATAGTATTATTTTTAATACAAAATACTACAAAATATGACACAAGTTTTATTAATTTACGGATGGGATATACCTAAACCTTGCTACAACACTATAGGCAGTGTACCTAATCGTAGAGTAGTGTAGTTTTTAGTAAGTCCGGTTCGTTCCACAGGGAGCTGGTGAAGTTAACGCTATATTATTAAGTTTATTTGTAAAAATATATATATAAATAAGTAGTAGTATTATTATAAAATGGGGGTTTTACCGTTTAATGACCGGTTTGTCGATTTTAAGCGTAAAAATAAATGACAAAAATTAAAGTGCGTAAAATAAATTGCGATAAATAAAATGACAGAAAATAAAATTGCGAGTAATAAAATGACAGTAAATAAAGATACGATGAGAAATATAATAAAAGAATTATGCTTATTTAAACTTCCGTAATCATGATGTTTGACGTGTTGATTTTAATTTATTACCATGGGTTAATTGTCCTTTGTCCTGGTTTATTTGATACATCTATCTGGTTTTTGTCCATAATAGTCCATCGGTCATAAATATAAAGTGCGAGTATCCTCGTCAAATTACCCTTATACCCGAAGTCAAATATTCCAACTGATTAAGGATTTAAACTGTGACGCAGTTATCACTTCTGTCAACAATTACACCAGTTATCACTGTATGTAATCCACCCCTGTTTTAATTAGTTTATGAATATTAATTCATCCACTTGATCAGAATGAATAATCAATTACCCAACCCAATTGATTAATTAAATGATTATAACAGATTCCATATGAACATCACTAAATAGGACAACCATAATCATTATTAATTATTAGGTTAATTAATTTGAAGATAGGTTCGACAGACTCCAATGAGTTGTCACTCAATTAGACAATACCCCCCATCTATTAATAGTCAATAGTTCAATTTCCACAAGTGTCGGTCTTTTGCCCAAACCTTAATTATGGTACAAAGCCCAATTACCCAATTTTAGTAATTAGCCCAACATCATGATTACTTCGTTTTAAATAAGCATAATAATAACTTAACTACGAGACATTAATGTAAAAAGGTTGAACATAACTTACAATGATTAAAAATAGCGTAGCGTTACACGGACAGAATTTCGACTTACACACTCAAACGATCTCTATCATAAATCTTATTATTATCATAATTTAAACTTAAAATTAAGATTATTGTTATATCTTATTACATTAACATTATGATAGAGATTTTTAGATATTGATATTGATAATAGATATTGGATCGGTAGAAAGATGATAGAAAAAAAAATGATCGAAAAAGGTTCTCCTCAATTGAAATTACATAGATCGTTATATAGCGAAATTAGAAATTGAATTTTCATTTACGACCCCTGAACTATGCTCAATTAACAACTTTTTATTATTTAATATTATTCTTATTATGAATTATTTAAATATTATATTTTATTCTTGTGCATAGTTGACTCGTAATTTTTACACCGTTGCGTCGAGCGCTGAAAGTTGGTTCATGCCCCGGTTCCGGATTTTCGAACGTCCTTTCGTACAATTTTATATCGTGTACTTTGCGTTTTGTAACTTGTACTCTTGTCATTTTTAGACGTTCTTCATCAATAATTTGAACCTTCTTGATTGTATCTTGTACTTTTTAGCTTTTTGGACCTTTGCGTCTTCAAATCTTCGTTTTTTGCCTTTTGTCTTCTCACTTATTTAAAATAAACGAATATTACTCGAAAATGGAACAATTGCAACTAAAATCTTGTCTTTCTTGGGGGATTTTGCTATGAAATATATGTTCCTTTTTAGCCTTATCAATATCCCCACACTTGAGCGTTGCTTGTCCTCAAGCAATACAGTCTTGAAATAATATAATACATCACACGAATCACTTCTTTATTCTTCACACTTTGTACATCAGTGATTTTGATAGAGCGGTATAAACAATGATATTAACAATAGAACCATGGTTAAAGGTGGGTGTGTCATCCACAGTTGCCTTGGGTTTAGGTCAACGACACTTGCAATCAAATAGCCGATTTACTTTCGGTTTCCAAAGCAAAGTGCACATTTGAAAGGCGGTTTACAGTCCCACATGACTATAAAAATGTAGATCCTTTAGGAAATTGGATCTTTATAAAAACATTTGATCTTTTAAAAATTCAAGCTAGATTTTACCCTAGACAAGTTTTTTGATTTGACCCACCATCGGTGTTGCAAAATATATTTGTGGATCAATATTTTGGCTAAAAACATTTAGGTTCGTGTAATCCACTGCTATCCCGGTATCGGAAAGCACACATCCAGTTTACTTGTTCCGTATATTACCTTTCGGTAAACTACCGTCCGGTTGTAAAGGAAAGCGATGAACAAGAAACTGTTAAGGCAATGTCCCGTGACATGCATTTGATTATGGTCTTTTAACGTGTCGGATGCTAGAACTATCCTTGGTAGGAGCGATAGTAAAGATCATCCTATGATTTTTTGGTCTGGCACAAGGTCCTGTCTCCGACCATGCTATGCAACCACCGTTCTTACGGTTGACACCCGATTTGGTTCAGGTGACCTAATGAATTCCAGGTGAATTCCTAGGATTTTACGTTCAATGGTAATGAACGCATTGAAAATGGGTTTTCAGAAAACAAATCGATTTGTATTTTTGATCAAAATATTTTCTCGTTCAAGCTCGAGTTTAGATATCATTGAATTCCATGAGTTTGAATTCTCAATCTTTAAGGTCAATCTCTAGGATTGAGTAATATCAGTCTTAAAAGCTGATTTTTAATCTTTAAGGAGATTATCCTTTCTGGGGATCTGATTCATTAGTCTTATCAAGCTAATTTGCACGGTGCCTCCCCATTGTACGAGATAAATCCTTCTCATGGTTAGGATAAATCTGACCACATGGCGACCCTGTTTGATGCTGAGGTCCGTGGATTTCCTGCTGATTTTAGAGATGACTTTTCTAGATTTTTCGTCAACCTACAGCTGGTCTGGACGACAACTTCTTGACCTAAATCAAGAAGCGCGTGTCTTTTTCGGAAGACTTTACTTCCTTTTAATGATGGAATTGATTCATCGTGTAGATCCATCTTTCTTTCAAATATATTACAGTAAACCGGGTAAAACTGATTAGTATCATCCAAAACAAAAGTACCTGCAATAATCTTGTACAAAGATATGTGATAGATAATTTTTAATTGAATAACTTGGTACATTCTCCCCACACTTAGTTTCTTTCTTTGCCTTTTTATTCTCCTTTATTCCATTTTAAATGAATTCAAGCATTTTAGGTTGTTTCTCAATTTATGTCCTTTCCGAGGTAACGATAATTTCGGCATTAACACCTAGTTTTATCGTTCATAAATATGTATAAACATGATTTTGAATTCATTTAGTTAAAAAATTTTAAAATTTTCATAATATTTAGAAAATAAGCCAAGTATAAACCCGAGAGAATTTATAACCCTTCCCCACACTTGAGATCATGCAATGCCCTCATTTGCATGAAATCAGACTATAATTATTAATTCATGAGGGTGATTAGTGTAGAAAAGTGATTAAAAATACCCAGTTTGTAATTACAAAGCTCGTCGAATGATAGATGGCGCGCCTCATCGTTCATTCCTTCATTTATTATATCACATTTGTTGTTTTGCATCTTGTCGTCAAAATCAGTACCTTTTGCTGAACTTAATGTTAGTCTTTGAAAGTGCGTTGTTTTACCCTGTTATTTACATGATAAAATACGAACATATATACATATTTTTAAAGTTGGGTATATTACCCCACGTTCAAAAATTTATAAAATCAAATATATTTTTTTTTGGCATACTTTAAATCAATAAAATTAAAAATAATGATGAAAAAATTTTTCGCCCCGCCCTCGGGTAAAGTAATTTTGGCTCAACGGCCTAGTCTTCAACTCACGACGAATTTTAGAAATCATTTTTTTTCAACTTAATGAAATAAAGTAAATTTTTGTTTTTAAATTCACACAAAACTTAAAAAGAAAACATATTAATTTCATATAAAACCTAAAAAACAAAAAAAATTCAGAATGGGGGGAGAAAACTAGTTCTTTAGTGTCTGCTAGCGGAAAAGACCAATCGAATTCCATTCTCGGAACTACACGAGAACAGAACAACTAACTCCAAACAGCATTTTCTTTTTAGAATATTTGAATCTCCTCACACTTAGGTAGATGTGGTGTCGAAATTGTGATTAACTTCATCGTCAATTTCTCTTGGACCATAATCAACTTGCATATCTGTGACTTTTGCTTTAAGCCAGTGACCAGCTTTTTCCGTAATATCCACAAATTCAACTAGCTTCGCCTTTTCTTTAGGTGATAGATTGGATACTAACCGGTTACATAACTTAAAGTTCCCCTTGGTTCTAGCATCGCGAATCCGTTTAATAAGTTTCTTCATTGAACTATTAGTAACGGGATCATTTAATTTCGTATCAACAACGGGGTTCTTTGTTATCATGTCATCATTAGGTGTTACTTCATTTTCCCCACACTTAGGCGTTTTATTATTGCTAAGCACTACCGTTGGAGTTGGTAAAACAACATGGTTCTTACCAATCGTTTTTGCTGGTTCAACGGTTTTGGTTGGTGGAGATTTAGACTTTCGAATCATAAAGGTGATCGATTTTTCATCATTACTAAGTGTCATTCTACCATTTCTTACATCAAATAACGCCCCGGTGGACGCTAAGAATGGTCGACCTAAAATTAGAGGAATGTTTGAGTCCTCTTCTATGTCAATGACAATGAATTCGACTAGAAAGGTTAAATTACCTACTTGAATGGGTAGGTTGTCAGCAATTCCAACTGGGTGCTTAATGGTTTGATCAAAGAGTCGAACACTCATATCCGTTGGACTTAACTCACCTACACCTAATCTCTTATATAAGAAAAGAGGCATAACACTCACACTCGCACCTAAATCTGCTAGTGCATCATACATGACACAATCACTAAGTAGACAAGGAACAATAAATTCACCCGGATCACCTACCCTAGGTGGAGGTTTTGGTGGAACTGTCTTTACCGGGTTTACTTCTACGGTTTTTGTTTCTTGTACTTTCTTATTCTTTTTCTTTTTCTTCTTTCCAATGGTATCACCAACTTTGTTACATATCACTTGCTCATACTCAACTCCTTTTCTTGGAAACGGGATGGGTGGTCTGTATGGTGCCACCACTGGCTTTACATACTCGGGTGGTGGTGGTGGTGGTGTAACTTCTTCATTGTTACTCACATCTAAAACCTTCCCAATTTCTGGAGCTGGTTTTTCAGAATTTGTTGACACCATGTTAACATTTTCATTCCGAGGATTTACTTCATTATTACTCGGTAGCTTTCCTTGTTCCCTTTCACTCATCAATCTAACAAGAGTACCTACTTGTTTTTCTAGATTCAAAATGGAAGCTTGTTGAGTTCTAAATGACTGATCAAACATCTCATTCGTTTGGGTTTGAGTTTCAATAAATTGTGTTTGAGATTCAACTAGCTTAAATACCACTTCTTCCAGATTTGACTTCTTCTCGTCGGTTTGTTGTGGTGGTTTATACAAGCCAGGTCTTTGTTGATTGAAAGTGTTGTTTTGAGTTGGTTGGTTATTCGGACCTTGTTGGTTATACGAGTTATTGTCGGGTCCTTTTGGATTGTAAAGAATGTTTTGATTTCGATTGAAGTTTAGCTTTGGCGGTTGATAATTATTTCCAGGCCTTTGGTTCATATAGGAAACATTCTCTCGTTGTTCCAATGTTGGTTCAATGTGACAATCTTTCAATAAGTGTGGTCCACCGCATAGCTCACAACTGATTCGTATTGCGTGAATATCTTTATTCATCTTTTCCATTCGTCTTTCGAAAGCATCTATTTTTGCGGAAACGGAATCAAAGTCATGGCTAGAATCGGCTCTAGCCGCTTTAGATGATCGAAATATATCTTTTTCTTGGTGCCACTCATGTGAGTGGGATGCTGTGTTATCAATGATTTTGTAAGCTTCAGTTGCGGTTTTCTTCATAATGGAACCACCAGCTGTTATATCGATGTCTTTTCGTGTAGCAACGTTGACACCTTGGTAGAATATTTGTACTATTTGATAAGTGTCTAAACCGTGTTGTGGACATCCTCTCAACATCCTTCCGAATCTTGTCCATGCCTCATATAATGTTTCATTTGGCTTTTGCGCGAACGTAACAATTTCTCCTTGAAGTCTCACGGCTTTAGATGCCGGAAAGAATTGTTTAAGAAATTTTTCAACTAAAACATCCCATGTGTCAATCGCCCCTTCAGGTAACAATTCTAACCAATCTTTGGCTTCTCCCTTTAAAGTCCAGGGAAACAACATGAGATAGATCTGCTCATCTTCCACTTCTCGAATTTTGAATAGTGTATGATGATGTAGCGTGAGGGTACGAAATAGTATTATTTTTACTAGGAAATACTACAAAATATGACACAAGTTTTATTAATTTACGGATGGGATATACCTAAACCTTGCTACAACACTATAGGCAGTGTACCTAATCGTAGAGTAGTGTAGTTTTTAGTAAGTCCGGTTCGTTCCACAGGGAGCTGGTGATACTTACTATATTTTTAAAAACTATATTTATACAAAATATATATAATTATATAAGTAGTAATATTATTATAAAAGGGGGGTTTTACCGTTTAATGACCGGTTTGTCGATTCTATATTTTAAGCGCAAAGATAAATGACGATAATTAAAGTGCGTAAAATAATGACAATAAATAAAATGACAGTAAATAAAATTGCGAGTAATAAAATGACAGTAAATAAAGATACGATGAGAAATACAATAAAAGAATTATGCTTATTTAAACTTCCGTAATCATGATGTTTGACGTGTTGATTTTAATTTATTACCATGGGTTAATTGTCCTTTGTCCTGGTTTATTTGATACGTCTATCTGGTTTTTGTCCATAATAGTCCATCGGTCATAAATATAAAGTGCGAGTATCCTCGTCAAATTACCCTTATACCCGAAGTCAAATATTCCAACTAATTAAGGATTTAAACTGTGACGCAGTTATCACTTCTGTCAACAATTACACCAGTTATCACTGTATGTAATCTACCCCTGTTTTGATTAGATATGAATATTAATTTACCCACTTGATCAGTTTGAATAATCAATTACCCAACCCGAATAATTAATTAAATGATTATAATAGATTCCATATGAACGTCACTAAATAGGACAACCATAATCATTATTAATTATTAGGATAATTAATTTGAAGATAGGTTCGACAGACTCCAATGAGTTGTCACTCAATTAGACAATACCCCCCATCTATTAATAGTCAATAGTCCAATTTCCACAAGTGTCGGTCTTTTGCCCAAACCCCAATTATGGTACAAAGTTCAATAACCCCGTCTTAATATTTTAGCCCAACATCACGATTACTTCGGCTCAAATAAGCATAATAATAACTTAGCTACGAGACATTAAATTAAAAAGGTTGAACATAACTTACAATGATTAAAAATAGCGTAGCGTTACACGGACAGAATTTCGACTTACACACTCAAACGATCTCTATCATAAATCTTATTATTATCATAATTTAAAATTAAAATTAAGATTATTGTTATATCTTATTACATTAACATTATGATAGAGAATTATAAATATAGATATTGATATTTGATATAGAAAAGTAAGAAAAAGATAGAGAAAATTGATCGAAAAAAAAAAAAAGTCTCCCTTCATCGTAATACATCGTTGCCTTTTTATAGGCAAATTAGAATTAAAATTTTCATTTACGACCCCTGAACTATGCTCAAATAACAACTTTTTATTATTTAATATTATTCTTATTATGAATTATTTAAATATTATATTTTATTCTTGTGCATAGTTGACTCGTAATTTTTACACCGTTGCGTCGAGCGCTGAAAGTTGGTTCATGCCTCGGTTCCGGATTTTCGAACGTCCTTTCGTATAATTTAATATCTTGTACTTTGCGTTTTGTAACTTGTACTCTTGTCATTTTTAGACGTTCTTCATCAATAATTTGAACCTTTTTGATTGTATCTTGTACTTTTGAGCTTTTTGGACGTTTTGGTCTTTCAAATCTTCGTTTTTGTCTTTAAATCTTCATTTTCGAGCGATTTGCGTCTTTCGTCTTCGCACTTATTTATTTAACTATTACAACTAAAAATAAGGAAATTACATTTAAAAACTTTACATATTAGAACGATATTGCTACTAAATATATGTTCATTTGGAACACTATCAAATATCCCCACACTTGAGCGTTGCTTGTCCTCAAGCAATACAGAACTTGAAATAAAAACATACATGAATCACTTTTTTATTCATCACATTTTGTACATCAGTGATTTTGATATAGCGGTATAAACAATGACAGTAATGATGGTTAAAGGTGGGTGTGTCATCCACAGTTGCCTTGGGTTTAGGTCAACGACACTTGCAATCAAATAGCCGATTTACTTTCGGTTTCCAAAGCAAAGTGCACATTTGAAAGGCGGTTTACAGTCCCACATGACTATAAAAATTTAGATCCTTTAAGGAAATTGGATCTTTATGAAAACATTTAATCTTTTGAAAATTCAAGCTAGATTTTACCCTAGACAAGTTTTCTGATTTGATCCATCATTGGTGTTGCAAAATATATTTGTGGATCATTATTTTGGCTAAAACTTTTAGGCTCGTGTAATCCACTGCTATCCCGGTATCGGAAAGCACACATCCAGTTTACTTGTTCCGTATATTACCTTTCGGTAAACTACCGTCCGGTTGTAAAGGAAAGCGATGAACAAGAAACTGTTAAGGCAATGTCCCGTGACATGCAGATGATTATGGTCTTTTAACGTGTCGGATGCTAGAACTATCCTTGGTAGGAGCGATAGTAAAGATCATCCTATGATTTTTCGGTCTGGCACAAGGTCCTGTCTCTGACCATGCTATGCAACCACCGTTCTTACGGTTGACACCCGATTTGGTTCAGGTGACCTAATGAATTCTGATGAATTCTCAGGATTTTACGTTCAATGGTAATGAACGCATTGAAAATGGGTTTTCAGAAAACAAATCGGTTTGTATTTTTGATCAAAATATTTTCTCGTTCAAGCTCGAGTTTAGATATCATTGAATTCCATGAGTTTGAATTCTCAATCTTTAAGGTCAATCTCTAGGATTGAGTAATATCAGTCTTAAAAGCTGATTTTTAATCTTTAAGGAGATTATCCTTTCTGGGGATCTGATTCATTAGTCTTATCAAGCTAATTTGCATGGTGCCCCCCCATTGTACGAGATAAATCCTTCTCATGGTTAGGATAAATCTGACCACTTGGCGACCCTGTTTGATGCTGAGGTCCGTGGATTTCCTGCTGATTTTAGAGATGACTTTTCTAGATTTTTCGTCAACCTACAGCTGGTCTAGACGACAACTTCTTGACCTAAATCAAGAAGCGTGTGTCTTTTTCGGAAGACTTTACTTCCTTTTAATGATGGAATTGATTCATCGTGTAGATCCATCTTTCTTACAGTAAATCGGGTAAAACTGATTAGTATCATCCAAAACAAAAGTACCTGCAATAATCTTGTACAAAAATATGTGATAGATAGTTTTTAATTGAATAACTTGGTACATTCTCCCCACACTTAGTTTCTTTCTTTGCCTTTTTATTCTCCTTTATTCCATTTTAAATGAATTCAAGCATTTTAGGTTGTTTCTCAATTTTTGTCCTTTCCGATAATTTCGGTATTATCACCTAGTTTTCACCGTTCATAAATATGTATAAACATGATTTTGACTTCATTTAATTGAAAATTTTTCAAATTTTCACAAAATTTGACAAATAAACCAAGTATAAACCTGAGAGAATTTATAACCCTTCCCCACACTTAAGATCATGCAATGCCCTCATTTGCATGAAATCAGACTATAATTTAAATTCATGAGGGTGATTAGCATAGAAAAGTGATTAAAAATACCGAGTTTGTAATTACAAAGCTCGTCGAATGATAGATGGCGCGCCTCATCGTTCATTCCTTCATTTATTATATCACATTTGTTATTTTGCATCTTGTCGTCAAAATCAGTACCTTTTGCTGAACTTTAATGACAGTCTTTGAAAGTGCGTTGTTTTACCCTGTTGTTTACATGATAAAATACAAACATATATATATATATATATTTTTGAAGTTTGGTTTATAACCCCACTTTTCAAAAATTTATAAAGTATAATATTTTTGGCATACTTTAAATCAATAAAATTAAAAATAATGATAACAAAATTTGTCGCCCCGCCCTCGGGTAAAGTAATTTCGGCTTAATGACCTAGTCTTCAACTCACGACGAATTTTAGAAATCAATTTTTTTTTAAACTTAATGAAATAAAGTAATTTTTTTTTTAAAATCACACAAAAACTTAAATTTGAAAAGCATATTAATTTCATATAAAACCTATAAAACAAAAAAAAAATCAGAATGGAGGGAGAAAACTAGTTCTTTAGTGTCTGCTAGCGGAAAAGACCAATCGGATTCCATTCTCGGAACTACACGAGAACAGAACAACTAACTCTAGACATCATTTTCTTTTTAGAACACTTGAATCTCCCCACACTTAGGTAGCTGTGGTGTCAAAATTGTGATTAACTTCATCGTCAATTTCTCTTGATCCATAATCAACTTGCATATCCGTGACTTTTTCTTTAAGCCATTGGTCGGATTCCTGTGTAATATCCACAATTTCAACTAGTTTCTCCTTTTCTTTAGGTGACAGATTGGATACTAATCGGTTACATAACTTAAAGTTCCCCTTGGTTCTAGCATCGCGAATCCGTTTAATAAGTTTTTTCATTGAACTATTAATAACAGGATCATTTAATTTCGTATCAACAATGGGGTTCTTTGTTATCATGTCATCATTAGGTGTTACTTCATTTTCCCCACACTTAGGCGTTTTATTATTGTTAAGCACTGCCGTTGGAGTTGGTAAAACAACATGGTTATTACCAATCGTTTTTGTTGGTTCAACGGTTTTGGTTGGTGGAGATTTAGACTTTTGAATCATAAAGGTGATCGATTTGTCACCACTCTTAAGTGTCATTCTACCGTTTCCTACATCAAAGAACGCTCTGGTGGACGCTAAGAATGGTCGACCTAAAATTAGAGGAATGTTTGGGTCTTCTTCTATGTCTATGACAATGAATTCGACTAGAAACGTTAAATTGCCTACTTGAATGGGTAGGTTGTCAGCAATTCCAACTGGGTGCTTAATGGTTTGATCAAAGAGTCGAACACTCATATCCGTTGGAGTTAACTCACCTACACCTAATCTCTTATATAAGGAAAGAGGCATAACACTCACACTTGCACCTAAATCTGCTAGTGCATCATACATGACACAATCACTAAGTAGACAAGGAACAATAAATTCACCCGGATCACCTATCCTAGGAGGAGGTTTTGGTGGAACTGTCTTCACCGGGTTTACTTTTACGGCTTTTGTTTCTTGCACTTTCTTATTCTTTTTCTTCTTCTTCTTTCCAGAGGTATCACAATCTTTATTACCTATCACTTGCTCATACTCAACTCCTTTTCTTGGAAACGGGATGGGTGGTTTGTATGGTGCCACCACTGGCTTTACATACTCGGGTGGTGGTGGTGGTGTAACTTTTTCATTGTTACTCACATCTAAAACCTTCCCATCTTCTGGAGCTGGTTTTTCAGAATTCGTTGAAACCATGTTAACATTCTCATTCCGAGGATTTACTTCAGTATCACTCGGTAGCTTTCCTTGTTCTCTTTCACTTATTAATCTAACAACAGTACCTACTTGTTTTTCTAGATTCAAAATGGAAGCTTGTTGAGTTCTAAGTGACTGATCAAACCTCTCATTCGTTTGGGTTTGAGATGTAATAAATTGTGTTTGAGATTCAACTAGCTTTGCTATCATTTCTTCTAGATTTGACTTTTTCTCTTCGAGTTGTTGTGGTGGTTTATACAAGCTAGGTCTTTGTTGATTGAAAGTGTTGTTTTGAGTTGGTTGGTTATTCGGACCTTGTTGGTTGTACAAGTTATTTTCGGGTCCTTTTGGATTGTAAAGAATGTATTGATTTCGATTGAAGTTCGGCCTTGGCGGTTGATAATTATTTTGATAATCATTTCCCGGCCTTTGGTTCATATAAGAAACATTCTCTCGTTGTTCCATCGTTGGTTCAACATTACAATCTTTCAATAAGTGTGGTCCACCGCATTGCTCACAACTGATTCGTATTGCGTGAATATCTTTATTCATCTTTTCCATTCGTCTTTCGAAAGCATCTATTTTTGCGGAAACGGAATCAAAGTCATGGCTAGAATCGGCTCTAGCCGCTTTAGATGATCGAAAGATATCTTTTTCTTGGTGCCACTCATGCGAGTGGGAGGCTGTGTTATCAATAATTTTGTAAGCTTCAGTTGCGGTTTTCTTCATAATGGATCCACCAGCTGTTATGTCGATGTCTTTTCGTGTAGCAACGTTGACACCTTGATAGAATATTTGTACTATTTGATAAGTGTCTAAACCGTGTTGAGGACATCCTCTCAACAACTTTCCAAATCTTGTCCACGCCTCATATAGAGTTTCATTTGACTTTTGTGTGAACGTAACAATTTCTCCTTGAAGTCTCACGGCTTTAGATGCCGGAAAGAATCTTTTAAGAAATTTCTCAACTAAAACATCCCATGTGTCAATCGCCCCTTCAGGTAACGATTCTAACCAATCTTTGGCTTCTTCCTTTAAAGTCCAGGGAAATAACATGAGATAGATTTGTTCGTCTTCCACTTCTCGGATTTTGAATAGTGTACAAATTCTTTTAAACGTACGAAGGTGTTCGTTAGGATCTTCATTCGGTGCACCACTGAATTGGCATTGGTTAGTCACCATGTGTAGAATTTGTCCTTTGATTTCATAATCTGGCGCATTAACATTTGGCTTAATAATGGCGTGACCTTGGCCCGTGCGTGTAGCTCTCATTCGATCTTCCATACTTAGAGGTTCTAGATTTTCCATGATAGGAAGTGTTGTATCCGAATCACTAGAGGATTCTGATTTAATGGTTTGTGGCTCAGGAGGAATAATTAGTGGTTCAGGATCTTGGAATTGTCCTTGAATATGCTCCGGGTTCTTAATTGTGAAGTCGGGTTCAAAAAATGGATTATCGGAAATTTGAACTAAAGTACTTGGTCTACTGGATGACGATTCTAAAGAGAAATCAACGGCGGTTATATTTGTTAAATGTCTTGATCTAGTTACAGGTGGTGAACGTACAAAAGGTGGTGAACGTCTTGCTCGGTGCATTCACTGAATATCCTATTAGTTTTTAAAAGGAAAGAAAAATTATAATAAGCTATCCAATCAATAGACTTTTCTGATTTTGCCCACGTTTCGAATAGCCAAAAGATGCAGCAGAGGGGCAGGATTCGTTTGGTCTCAATATAATTGAGGACTGTTTGGCTCCAATAACCCGGTCCACGTACAAATCCAACTATTACTACGAACCAGAAAATTTTGATGTCTATTAATTTAACCACTTAAAATAAATTTTCGTAATTTTAAGAAATTTAGATAAGAAGTAGAATAAAAATCTATGTCCTAAAACTAGAATAGCGAGAAATAAGAGAGAAAAAGAGTGCGTCGGAAAAAAAAAAAAAAATTGAAAAATAAAAATGGTTGAAAAAAATAAAAGGTCGAAAAATAAGAAAATTGTAGCGCGTCTAAAATTAAAAAGGGATTCTAAACGAAAAACGGGAATTACTTAAAAGGATACTAAAATTTTAACACGGCGTCGCAAAATTTTAAGGCACCTAAATCTTAGTCTAAAGAAAAAGCACTTAAGGGATTTTACGGCAAAGCCTAAAAATCTAAAAGTATAAAAATAACTATGGCAAAACTAAACTTAATACTAAAAGTTGCGACTATAGTCTAAAAATCTAAAGGTAATAAAACTAAAAAAAACATTTTTTTTATAGACAAAATTTTAAAAATATATTTTTTTATAATTTTTTTTTTTTACGTTTTTTTTTTTTTTTTTTTACGTTTTTTTTTTTTTTTTTTTGGTTTTTTTTTTTTTTTTTTTTTTAAATTTTTTAAAAAAAAACGATTTTTTTTTTTTTTTTACAAATTTTTTTTTAAAACGAATTTTTTTTTCTTTTAAAAAAAAACGATTTTTTTTTTACACAAATTTTTTTTTTTTTTTTTTTTTTTTTTAAAAAAAACGATTTTTTTTTTAAAAAAAAGAACGATTTTTTTTTACAAATTAATAATTTTTTTATAATTATAATTTTTTTTTTCAAAACTTTTTTTTTTTTTTTTTTTTTTAATTCATTTACTATTCATGAATAGTAAATGAAAATAAATTAATTAATTTACTATTCACATGAAAGCGACATGATAGCAATTATTAATTATAAGTTACATAATATACCCCTGAAGTATTTAATAAATACGACTTTTTTTAAAATATTATTATATTCTATTTCAATATTATTATATTATTATATTTTATTTCAATATTATTATAATTAAAAATATAGCGTTTTAGCGCTCCCCGGCAGCGGCGCCAAAAACTTGATGATGTAGCGTGAGGGTACGAAATAGTATTATTTTTACTAGGAAATACTACAAAATATGACACAAGTTTTATTAATTTACGGATGGGATATACCTAAACCTTGCTACAACACTATAGGCAGTGTACCTAATCGTAGAGTAGTGTAGTTTTTAGTAAGTCCGGTTCGTTCCACAGGGAGCTGGTGATACTTACTATATTTTTAAAAACTATATTTATACAAAATATATATAATTATATAAGTAGTAATATTATTATAAAAGGGGGGTTTTACCGTTTAATGACCGGTTTGTCGATTCTATATTTTAAGCGCAAAGATAAATGACGATAATTAAAGTGCGTAAAATAATGACAATAAATAAAATGACAGTAAATAAAATTGCGAGTAATAAAATGACAGTAAATAAAGATACGATGAGAAATACAATAAAAGAATTATGCTTATTTAAACTTCCGTAATCATGATGTTTGACGTGTTGATTTTAATTTATTACCATGGGTTAATTGTCCTTTGTCCTGGTTTATTTGATACGTCTATCTGGTTTTTGTCCATAATAGTCCATCGGTCATAAATATAAAGTGCGAGTATCCTCGTCAAATTACCCTTATACCCGAAGTCAAATATTCCAACTAATTAAGGATTTAAACTGTGACGCAGTTATCACTTCTGTCAACAATTACACCAGTTATCACTGTATGTAATCTACCCCTGTTTTGATTAGATATGAATATTAATTTACCCACTTGATCAGTTTGAATAATCAATTACCCAACCCGAATAATTAATTAAATGATTATAATAGATTCCATATGAACGTCACTAAATAGGACAACCATAATCATTATTAATTATTAGGATAATTAATTTGAAGATAGGTTCGACAGACTCCAATGAGTTGTCACTCAATTAGACAATACCCCCCATCTATTAATAGTCAATAGTCCAATTTCCACAAGTGTCGGTCTTTTGCCCAAACCCCAATTATGGTACAAAGTTCAATAACCCCGTCTTAATATTTTAGCCCAACATCACGATTACTTCGGCTCAAATAAGCATAATAATAACTTAGCTACGAGACATTAAATTAAAAAGGTTGAACATAACTTACAATGATTAAAAATAGCGTAGCGTTACACGGACAGAATTTCGACTTACACACTCAAACGATCTCTATCATAAATCTTATTATTATCATAATTTAAAATTAAAATTAAGATTATTGTTATATCTTATTACATTAACATTATGATAGAGAATTATAAATATAGATATTGATATTTGATATAGAAAAGTAAGAAAAAGATAGAGAAAATTGATCGAAAAAAAAAAAAAGTCTCCCTTCATCGTAATACATCGTTGCCTTTTTATAGGCAAATTAGAATTAAAATTTTCATTTACGACCCCTGAACTATGCTCAAATAACAACTTTTTATTATTTAATATTATTCTTATTATGAATTATTTAAATATTATATTTTATTCTTGTGCATAGTTGACTCGTAATTTTTACACCGTTGCGTCGAGCGCTGAAAGTTGGTTCATGCCTCGGTTCCGGATTTTCGAACGTCCTTTCGTATAATTTAATATCTTGTACTTTGCGTTTTGTAACTTGTACTCTTGTCATTTTTAGACGTTCTTCATCAATAATTTGAACCTTTTTGATTGTATCTTGTACTTTTGAGCTTTTTAGACGTTTTGGTCTTTCAAATCTTCGTTTTTGTCTTTAAATCTTCATTTTCGAGCGATTTGCGTCTTTCGTCTTCGCACTTATTTATTTAACTATTACAACTAAAAATAAGGAAATTACATTTAAAAACTTTACATATTAGAACGATATTGCTACTAAATATATGTTCATTTGGAACACTATCAGTGTACAAATTCTTTTAAACGTACGAAGGTGTTCGTTAGGATCTTCATTCGGTGCACCACTGAATTGGCATTGGTTAGTTACCATGTGTAGGATTTGTCCTTTAATTTCATAATCTGGAGCATTAACTTCTGGTTTAATAATGGCGTGACCTTGGCCCGTGCGTGTGGCTCTCATTCGATCTTCCATACTTAGAGGTTCCGTTACTTCCATAATTGAATTTGTTGAATACGAATCACTAGAGGATTCTGATTTAATGGTTTGTGGCTCAGGAGGAATAATTAGTGGTTCAAGATCTTGGAATTGTCCTTGAATATGCTCCGGGTTCTTAATTGTGAAGTCGGGTTCAAAAGATGGATTATCGGAAATTTGAGTTGGAGTTCTTGTTCGACTAGATGACGATTCTAAAGAAAAATCAACGGCGACAATATTTGCTAGATGTCTTGATCGAGTTACAGGTGGTGAACGTATGACTGGCGGCGAACGTCTTGCTCGGTGCATTCACTGAATATCCTATTAGTTTTTAAAAAGGAAAGAAAAATTATAATAAGTTATCCAATTAATAGACTTTTCTGATTTTGCCCACGTTTCGAATAGCCAAAAGATGCAGCAGAGGGGCAGGATTCGTTTGGTCTCAATATAATTGAGTACTGTTTGGCTCCAATAACCCGGTCCACGTACAAATCCAACTATTACTACGAACCAGAAAATTTTGATGTCTATCAATTTAACCACTTAAAATAAATTTTCGTAATTTTAAGAAATTTAGAGAAGAAGTAGAAAAAATTCTAAGTCCTAAAAACTAGAATGGCGAGAATTAAGAGAGAAAAAGAGTGCGCGTCGAAAAGTGTCGAAAAATGAAAAAGACGAAGAGTGGTTTGTAAACACGCGGTTAATCCAACCTTATAACGATCACTATCTTAAAATTAAAGCTACAAATGGAGATCACTAATTGGAATTGTAATTGATACATAGGTAAAAGGCATCGAAAAATAAAAATAAGAAAATAACTATGGCAAAACTAAACTTAATATTAAAAGTTGCGACTATAGTCTAAAAATCTAAAGGTAATAAAACTAAAAAAACATTTTTTTTTTATAGACAAAATCTAAAAAAAATATATATATTTTTTTTTAATAATTTTTTTTTCTTTTTTACGTTTTTTTTTTTTTTTTTTTTTTAAAATGATTTTTTTTTTACAATTTTTTTTTTTTTTACAATTTTTTTTTTTTTTTAAAAAAACGAATTTTTTTTTCTTTAAAAAAAACGTTTTTTTTACAAATTTTTTTTTTTTTTTTTTTTTTACATCGAGATTATATTATTTTATTATTAATTTTTTTTTTAATTTTTATTTTATTTTATTTTACACAAAGTCTTGTGGTTTTGCAGCCGAGCTGGGACCACCCTTTTGAGGGGTTAGGTCGACGAACAGAAGAAAAGATAAGAAACAAAGTGGTGTCCAAAAATTACCATATACTCCTTAGTAATTTAACTTATAGGCTAATTTAATTTCCTATAGCTTGTTTGTCCAAAAATTAGGTGAGTGTTTCTTAACATCAACTTGCTAAAATGATTTGCTGGCTTGCACCGTTGAAATTTCATCCATACTAATCCACTTATTTATTTATTATTATTATTATATGTGATGATAGGTACATAAAACTACAGTGATGTGATTGAATTGTGATAGGTACTTGATGTGTGTAGGAAGTCACGAGTCCCAGTCCTACCACCCTTTTACGGAGTATATTACTACTATTAGCTACTCAAATTTATCACCCACCATCCTTAACTTTGAGTACATACATGAAAAATGGGTCTAGTGCTTACTTCCTTTTTACCTAATTAGTATCTTTAGTTGTTACTAAATTCGATAAATAATTGATAGATTAAAGATAGATCTAATTTTAAAAATAGATATTTACGTAGTATTATTTACTTTAATAAAGTGACCATGACATTTCCAAAATCAAGTATGACCCTTAAACATATCTTTGTTTTCATTGTTGCTAAAATTATTTATGAAGTTCGTTTAGAGTAAATGGTAAATGAACTCTTATTTACCGTTAACTTATATATATTGTAAAAAAAATACTATTAATTTAGTTATCACACCGTGAATACTATTTTATTTATTTTATTTTTTTACGGGAGATTTTTTTTTTTTAATAGAAACAACCAATCATTAGTTTAAAATATTGTTTGATTGAATAACTACAAAAGAACTATAACATGTGAAAATATTTCCATAATTGATTGCACAACTAAAAACACATATATAATTCATACATAATTCGGTTGATAAGTATTTATTCTTTTTACTTTTTTAAATTTTTTTTTTTTATAATTATATTTTTACAAATATAAATAAAAATATAGTGTTTTAGCGCTCCCCGGCAGCGGCGCCAAAAACTTGATGTTGTAGCGTGAGGGTACGAAATAGTATTATTTTTAATACAAAATACTACAAAATATGACACAAGTTTTATTAATTTACGGATGGGATATACCTAAACCTTGCTACAACACTATAGGCAGTGTACCTAATCGTAGAGTAGTGTAGTTTTTAGTAAGTCCGGTTCGTTCCACAGGGAGCTGGTGAAGTTAACGCTATATTATTAAGTTTATTTGTAAAAATATATATATAAATAAGTAGTAGTATTATTATAAAATGGGGGTTTTACCGTTTAATGACCGGTTTGTCGATTTTAAGCGTAAAAATAAATGACAAAAATTAAAGTGCGTAAAATAAATTGCGATAAATAAAATGACAGAAAATAAAATTGCGAGTAATAAAATGACAGTAAATAAAGATACGATGAGAAATATAATAAAAGAATTATGCTTATTTAAACTTCCGTAATCATGATGTTTGACGTGTTGATTTTAATTTATTACCATGGGTTAATTGTCCTTTGTCCTGGTTTATTTGATACATCTATCTGGTTTTTGTCCATAATAGTCCATCGGTCATAAATATAAAGTGCGAGTATCCTCGTCAAATTACCCTTATACCCGAAGTCAAATATTCCAACTGATTAAGGATTTAAACTGTGACGCAGTTATCACTTCTGTCAACAATTACACCAGTTATCACTGTATGTAATCCACCCCTGTTTTAATTAGTTTATGAATATTAATTCATCCACTTGATCAGAATGAATAATCAATTACCCAACCCAATTGATTAATTAAATGATTATAACAGATTCCATATGAACATCACTAAATAGGACAACCATAATCATTATTAATTATTAGGTTAATTAATTTGAAGATAGGTTCGACAGACTCCAATGAGTTGTCACTCAATTAGACAATACCCCCCATCTATTAATAGTCAATAGTTCAATTTCCACAAGTGTCGGTCTTTTGCCCAAACCTTAATTATGGTACAAAGCCCAATTACCCAATTTTAGTAATTAGCCCAACATCATGATTACTTCGTTTTAAATAAGCATAATAATAACTTAACTACGAGACATTAATGTAAAAAGGTTGAACATAACTTACAATGATTAAAAATGGCGTAGCGTTACACGGACAGAATTTCGACTTACACACTCAAACGATCTCTATCATAAATCTTATTATTATCATAATTTAAACTTAAAATTAAGATTATTGTTATATCTTATTACATTAACATTATGATAGAGATTTTTAGATATTGATATTGATAATAGATATTGGATCGGTAGAAAGATGATAGAAAAAAAAATGATCGAAAAAGGTTCTCCTCAATTGAAATTACATAGATCGTTATATAGCGAAATTAGAAATTGAATTTTCATTTACGACCCCTGAACTATGCTCAATTAACAACTTTTTATTATTTAATATTATTCTTATTATGAATTATTTAAATATTATATTTTATTCTTGTGCATAGTTGACTCGTAATTTTTACACCGTTGCGTCGAGCGCTGAAAGTTGGTTCATGCCCCGGTTCCGGATTTTCGAACGTCCTTTCGTACAATTTTATATCGTGTACTTTGCGTTTTGTAACTTGTACTCTTGTCATTTTTAGACGTTCTTCATCAATAATTTGAACCTTCTTGATTGTATCTTGTACTTTTTAGCTTTTTGGACCTTTGCGTCTTCAAATCTTCGTTTTTTGCCTTTTGTCTTCTCACTTATTTAAAATAAACGAATATTACTCGAAAATGGAACAATTGCAACTAAAATCTTGTCTTTCTTGGGGGATTTTGCTATGAAATATATGTTCCTTTTTAGCCTTATCAGACTACTGATTTTACAAGTTTTACACATGCAAATAGGACAACTTAATACCTTTTGTCAAGCACCATTTGTCTTACTCACGAATTGGCCATAGCCTTTACATTCAAACCAGTTTTTGCAGATATGAAACCCTAAAAAATTTCAGCAGACTTTTATAATTAGATTAATGCATTTTGTGTCCTTAAATTACATACAAAATAGCTGCCAATATTTACCTTTCATTATAAAATAAACCTATAGTTGAAACTGACTAGGTGCTGGTTTAGTTTCTGTTTTTAACACATTATTAGTTTTGCAACCAGCCTACATGTTACATCACTCAGAATGCTTAAAAAGGCTACCGTTAATTTAACTGTACATAAAATATAATTATAAATTAGAATAGCTGAAAATACGTCTGTGGTTCCAGGCAATTAAGCATCCTCAAGCGTGTCTGAAACCCGTGCTTTAGAACAACTGGCATTTGCTCAGCGATACAACGTTTGGGATACTGTCGATGTGACGTACATTTTCTGCAAAATCCCACAAGGAACATTTTGGGTGAGTTACTTCCATTTCAAGCAAGATTACTTAATAACATCAGTTTATTTTATTTATTTTCCTAAAATTTTATTCAAGTAAGATTGTGGAGTTTAGAATGTGGTTTTTCTGTATGGTGATATTTACAATAGTTATTTTCAAAAAAAATTAACAATTTTAAGATGGTCGCTTTTGCTTTAAGAAATAAATATGAAACCAATTTGTTTTGTTTGCAAGTTAGCATCAATTTATTGCCAATTTAGTAATTATTAGTTTGAGCATCTATCTAAAACATTTAATGCCAATGTGGTTCAGGAACTGCCTGCAGAATTGAATCAGCTTAGAGAGCTCAGAGTTGGATGTAGCTATGAATGTCTGGATCTCAAAGGTGAGTTCCATACATGGGGTTTGATTCAGGCCAGAGGTGCAAGGAAGAAGGAGCTGCTGGTCTATGTGGGTTGACAATTATTTATGGCTAACACTGGGTACGTTCCAGGCGATACATTGATGATCGGGTTCTCCCGAAGACTGCAGACTTTTTTCCTTCTCCTGGATGGAAAGCGCGCGCTGTAGATATCTATTTCAGCTTGATTGTCTTTTGTTGGATGAAGTTTAGGTTTCTTTTGTTTATAACGTTCATCAGCGTTTTGGGTTTAACATTTTGTGTGTAAGTAACGTGTAAATGGGAACTTGTAATAGGTACCTGCACCATAATATGTTTGTAATTGTAACTTTTGTTGTAGCAGTTGAATATTTTACGCTTTAACTTATGTTTCTCACTAACATCCCAGTTTTGGTAACTTTTACACGCTGCAGTACTTTCTCATGTAAATGTGATGCACGATGCATAACTAGAGTACTATTTTTATATAGAAATCCATATACTTTCTGTATTTGCATATACTATTTATATTTGCAATCACCAAATAAGTCATTTTTTAAACACTTAAAAGTGCTAAATTATTGAAACACGGACATTTGAAATCTAAAACAAAATTCCAACACCTGATTGAAATATAAGCATACTTATGGACCCAAAATGTAACATCCCGCATTTTTCCATTAAATTATTTTAACGCCCGTCTTTTTTTTTTAGATAATATCTTCCGTTATCTAAATTCGTACCTTTCGTTGACTAACGTTCTAATATTTCCGTTATTTAATTATAACATCACTCGTTTACTCGAGCATTTTTTTAAAATAATTCGTTTGGTTAATTCCCACACCGGACTACAAACTTGAGGGACTAAACTTGCCAAGAGGGCAAAAGGATGACTAGGTAAACTAGTCAACCTTCACCCTCCTCCATTCATTTCATCCTCCCCATTTCATTACTTCCATTTTTATTCTCTCAAACCCACAAACACAAAATCATCATCTAAATTCGATCTAGGAAGCTTGCAACAAAACAAATTACATATTTGGAATCCTCTCTTCATCCTCTACAATTTGATACCAACTTCATCTCGTTTGGGTAACATTTCTAAAACTCCGGATTTCTCTAAATTCGTGTTTTTGACTTGAAATGGTGTTAGTTAGTGTCTATGGCTCGTATCTAGCATGAATATATGATTTATTTGCTCAATTTGTTGTTTTGGGTAACTAGTATGAACATTTGAAATGGGTGTGCTTAATCTTTGATTCTGGATGAGTTAATGTTGTTAAATTGTTAAAGTTCATGTTTTAATTGTGTTACTAGTATCACTAGCTTCAATTTGGTGTGTAGGTTGCTTTAGAAAACTTAATAAACTTGAATATTGATTTTGTGAGTTTTGGTTAGGGTTTGATAACTCTTAAAATGGACTTTTGATGATTTGAATGCCATGAAATGTTGTTGGTAAGTGTTTGGTTGGATTGTATGCTTGATTACCTTCAAGACGGAATATCATATGAATAAATTGGATTCCCGAATCTTAAAATGCATTTTGTGAACTTGAAACTTTGAAAATAAACCTTTAATGATCACTTGATGAGATTTCGGTTATTGTAATTGATGTTTTTGCTTGATGAAAAGTGGTTAGTTGTATTCCTTGTCAAAAGAGCTTTCCAACGATATAAGATACGTATTCTAAGTGTTTACGGTTTGTGTTTTGTGCTAAATTGAATTTTGGATCAAGACTTGAACTTTTGAAACTGGCCAGACACCAGTTCACGTTGATCGCGGCAATCCTTGGTCGCGGCGCGGCATTAGGCGTGTTTGGATTCTGATCAAACTTACATTTTTACTAAAAATGTTTGCTATGCTATGCACCTCCGATTCACATGTAACTTGTTTTAACATGCTTATATATGATTAAAAACCTCAGAAAAATAGTTCGGGACCCGACCCGAACGTGTTGACTTTTTTTGTTGACTTTGACTTGATCGAGTTTGACTTTTAGTCAAACTTAACCAAACACTTATGCAATCGTTCAAATCTTATTTTTTACCTGATTCTTGCATGAAACTTGACAACATGATTCACATGCTATACTATTCGAGTCATAACGAGCCATAGGACTAATTGAACACATTTCGCCCGACCTTGTGTCGTAACCGGTTAATTGATACAACTTACTTGTTTAGGTCAAGGCTAAGCAACTTTCATGCGCACGTTTACTTTGTGAAGTACTTTTATACTCGTGCACTCGAGGTGAGATCATAGTCTGAAAAGACCCGTTCATATACATTATAAACGATTCACAATAGTTGATTACATTGCGAGGTATTTGACCTCTATATGATACATTTTACAAACATTGCATTCGTTTTTAAAAGACAAACTTTCTTTACATCGAAAATTGACAGGCATGCATACCATTTCATAATATCCACTATCCAACTATAAATTGATTTAATAATAATCTTTGATGAACTCAATGACTCGAATGCAACGTTCTTCGAAATATGCTATGAAAGACTCCAAGTAATATCTTTAAAATGAGCAAATGCACAGCGGAAGATTTCTTTAACACCTGAGAATAAACATGCTTTAAAGTGTCAACCAAAAGGTTGGTGAGTTCATTAGTTTATCATAATCATTTATTTCCATCATTTTAATAGACCACAAGAATTTCATTTCCAGTTCTCATAAATATACGTCCCATGCATAGAGACAAAAATAATTATTCATATGGTGAACACCTGGTAACCGACATTAACTAGATACATATAAGAATATCCCCTATCATTCCGGGATCCTCCTTCGGACATGATATAAATTTCGAAGTACTAAAGCATCTGGTACTTTGGATGGGGTTTGTTAGGCCCAATAGATCTATCTTTAGGATTCGCGTCAATTAGGGTGTCTGTTCCCTAATTCTTAGATTACCAGACTTTAATAAAAAGGGGCATATTCGATTTCGATAATTCAACCATAGAATGTAGTTTCAATTACTTGTGTCTATTTCGTCAAACATTTATAAAAGCGCATGTATTCTCAGTCCCAAAAATATAAAGGGTAAAAAGGTAAATGAAACTCACCATATTGTATTTCGTAGTAAAAATACATATAACATCATTGAACAAGTGCATGGTTGGCCTCGGATTCACGAACCTAAATTAATTATATATATTTATGTGTTGGTCAATATTTGTCTAACAAATTAGGTCAAGTCATAGTGTACCACAATCCTAATGCTCGAGACTAATATGCAAAAGTCAACAAAAGTAAATTTGACTCAAAATAATTTCCAAAAATCCATACATGATTAATATATAGTTTAAATATCGTCGTTTTATATTTTTAAATATTTTTTTAAAAAATTTATTAGAGTAAATAATATAATTTATTTATTAATAAATAAAATTTTATATTAAATTTATATAATAAAATATACTTTTATATATATTAAGTAATAAAATTTATAGGGTTCATTTAATATCATAAAGATAATATGATAGGTATTATTAAAGTAAGTTATTACACGTAGTAAAATATGTTTGTATCACATATTTATTTGATAAAATAATATCTATAATGATAGTAAGTAAAAGTTGTATTATTTTGTAATAATAATTATTATTATAAAAATATCAATATTTATAATCACTAAGATGACATTATGATAAAACGATAATTCTAATTATGATAACTTTAATATTTACGATAATTTTTAATATTATCTTTAAAATAATAATTCTATTTAAAATAATAATAATAATGATATTTTATAGTAACAATGACATTTCTATTAAAATGATAATTTTTGTTAAAATGATAGTTTTAATACTAACGATACTTTTAATAATAATAGTAATGATAAAAATAATAAGAACGATAATTTTATCTAAATCAATATTTTATAATATTTTAATTTCATCATGATACTCTTACTCATTATTTCCTAATCGTTTCGTTTAATAGCTTTTAATCGTCTTTTATATCGTGTTCATAATAATGATAATAATAGTAATCAAAATAATTAGGTGTTACAAATATTTATTTTAATTACACTAATATTAATAATGATAGTTACTATAACATTATTAACGATAATACTAATAATTATCTTAATGATAATATAGTAATAATAATAATAACAATAACAATAACCATTTTTAAATAATGATATATATATTAATAACGATAATAATAATAATAATACTAATAATAATAATAATAATAATAATAATAATAATAATAATAATAATAATTGGATAATAATAATAATACTAATTATAACTTTAACGATAATAACGATAGTAATAATAAAAAAATTTACAATTTTTAATGATAAATCCCTTTTATTGATAAAGATAATAATAATCATAATAATAAGATAAAACTAGAACGACGATAAAACGACGATAATAATAATCATTTTTAATAAAAATATCAAAAATTCAATTGATTATAACTTCTAATCCGTTCATCGAAACCATTCGACATCTAAAGGAAAAGTTCTTAATTTTTCGCTAGCTTTCCAAGGACATGCATATCTTATACCTTCTCTCAACCGCAAGTGTAACTAATTCAAGATTCAACCTAACCTGTCTAAGGGCAATATCAAAAGTACAAGCATGCATAATCCTAAATACTCGAGCACTAGTCAGGGATACACTATTAGTATGTAAAAGTTAAATTATGAGTACTCACGTATCAATATTGAGATTCAATATTGCAGGAAAGGTACGTAGACGCAACGGAAATGATAAACACTATATTGACCTCACGAGCATACCCATGAACCATACTCAATCACCTCCATAGCTATAACTCATAATTTCCTTAATCCAATCCTACTCGAAAAACAATTTCGAAACCACTCGGACAGCACTCCGTCGTAATATTTTATGTATACTAATAATATCTTGAAATAATACGGAGTAAATATATATATATGTAAATCGATTGAGAGAGTTTAGAGAAAAATATTTTCAAGTTTCTATGAAATAATGAAACCTATTGAATTCTATTTATAATAGATTTTTGAATTATTAAAGTGAATTATTAAAGTATGAATTATTAAAGTGAATTATTAAAGTATGAATTATTAAAGTGAATTATTAAAGTATGAATTATTAAAGTGAATTATTAAAGTATGAATTATTAAAGTAAAGTAAAGTAAAAATAAAGTAAAGGTAAAGTTTAAGTATAGTAAAAGTATAAAACTATGTACGTATAATACGCGTATAAATATATATAATATTAATTTAAATCGTTATATATATTTAATAAAATAAAATATAAATATCTTTATCTTTATCTTTATCATACTAATTAAGTAGCGAGTTGTCAAAAGTGGTTCTAGATATTTATAAAAGTTATATACGTTTTAATAATAAAGTTCTTTTTAAACTGAAAACGTTTTTGTACGTTTGAAACTAAATAGATCAATCGAGTCTTTATGAGATTCAATCTTCCACTATCCTTTGTCTAGTTCTCAATGATTGACAATTTGTTCTTATTTATAAATCACTTTACCATTTTTCGAATATTGTTAAAATTTAAAGATTTCTCAAATCAACGTGGGCCTTTCAACAGAGACTTGTAATCATAATTCAATATATCTGATAATTCAATCATTTGATCTTATCTTCTAATTCCATTGATAAACATTTTGAAACAGATACAATCATATAAAGTATTTAATCTAATATTTTGTTTACGTTTCAAGTTATAATATATATACACATATACATATATAATCATATTCGTTTAATGGTTCGTGAATCGTTAGAACTTGGTCGAGGTTGAATGAATGTATGAACATAGTTTAAAATTCTTGAAATTTAACTTAACAAATATTGATTATCGTGTCGGAAACATATAAAGATTAAAGTTTAAATTTGGTTGAAAATTTCCGGGTTGTCACAGTACCTACCCGTTAAAGAAATTTCGTCCCGAAATTTGAGTGGAAAGGTCGTGAATGATAATAAGTATGTTTTCATGATGCATACGGGCTGAAAATTAGAGTTTTATCATCAGCGAATAATTTGGATAAACAATCCATTTATATGAAGAGTACGAATGAAGCTAACATAGAAGAGTGAAATGAGTAAGTGTAGATTCATCTTATCATTTGACGTAGATATGATTGATTCCTAGATTTCAAGGGATTTGAAGAAAATCTTCTTAATAAGATTTGACTCTCCGGTAATCAAGGGAATTAGGATCCGCTTTAAATGCGATCGTCTATTTTAATTGTTCTATCGGAGATTTTCTTATAAATTCACCTCCTTCGTTTCCTTACAACTCACACCTTCTGTTGATGCATTTTATGCAAGTCCCTAGACATCTACCCACGTCCATTGCAGGTACAACAGTTTACAGGCCACCATGATTGCTCGTTATTATCCTATCCGTGTTTGTATGTGATTACAGGAACTGCAGGAACGAGATTTGGATGTTTGACTATGTTAGACTTAGTCAGACGTACGAGTGAAGCCTCACTAGTACGGCTGGCAGGCTCATACGCACGGTTGATGCTGAGCTAAGTCACAATTACAACCTAAATGAGAAGACACGAGTGAGTGATCACCCGTACGGCTGATGAAGCCAACTCGTACGTGTGATGGATGAATCGTACAGGTGAGTCAACAGCAAGGGTATATAAAGTCTTATATTCTTCATTTTTAGGTTAAGCCTCTCATTTGTTACACACACTCAGATCTGGTGAGCTCCTCCGATTCACTTTCAGTCCAAATCACCCAGGTGGTGAATAATAGCTCTAGGTGTTGATCTAATCACACTTGATTTAGTTGTGGTTTGACTAAATTAATCAAAAAAAAAAAAAAAAACTTAACCTATTCACTAGAGGGTTTGATTCACTTATTCCGCCATTGTGTGAGTTAAATCTGTTGATTTCTAAGTTCCTAGTCATGTTTCATCACCTTCTATTCTTTCCCCCTCAACTCATATTTTAAAGTATTCATCAATATGCTCCATCCAGTTATGATTCTCGATATACTTCTAACTTTCATATCGGTCATTCTTCTTTTTCATCTACCGCCGGAAGAATCTATTTACTTCTACTATACTCTTGGGTTTATAGTGTTTCTAGTTCTCCCGTGTCTTTATATTGCTATATGCATCGATATATATGGTTTATAATTTCTGGTTTGTCGTTGGGCTTTATATGTTCCCTTATATTTCAAAGTCTCAGCTTCTGTCTTCTATAATCATTATCATTCACAGTTAATGCTCTCTTTTATTTGCTGCAATTTATACCCCAATTTCTATTTCGGAGTTTTGTCCTTTTGTTTCTTCTTCTTGCGATTAAGTACCGCTTGTAATGGTCCAGAATTCACAGATATGAATTTCGGAATGAACATTGTTAATGTTTTAGGAAGGAAATTGTGATGGCACGATCTTGACTTGTCAAAATACTAGAATACCTTGGAAAAGGCCGAATCATCAAGAAATATTTTCTTGATATTTTAGAGGTTAAATAGAATACAAGAGTCGTATAACATGGCACATGATGATGTTATGATCTGTGAATCATCACGTTCCATTTAGAAACTCAGCATGACTTACTGTAATATAATCACATTGATCAAGTGTCATTATATTATACTAATTCATGCTTCAGTTCCCAACACTACTTCAAAATATTCCTATTTTAAACTTGAATGTTTCAGAATTTAAAAACTAAAATAGTTTCTTTTATGATGTAATACAGATAGCGCGAAGAGGTAAATGATTTCAAATAAGAAAAATTAAGAAAATATCTTCAGAAATATGGAGGATATTTATAATGAAAGGTATGATGATATTTTAGAATTTCTAATATCAGAGGATGATGAAGAATATTATCCGCAGGGGTTTAGAGTCAGGAGCAAGGTATTCGTTAATGACTTCAGCAGGTACTGAATCATTTGGATCCTTTGAAGTCAGGTTCAGTCTTTGTAATTTGTCCACAGCCTCCTTCCTACTTTGCTCAATCCGTTTTCCAGTTCCAAAACTTCTCTTTTTTTGCGCTTTGCCAGCACACTTCATCATTATCATCCAGCTTTTACCGTTTAAAGTCGTTTATAGTTTTTGCTGCTTCATCAGCATTTTTTTTTTCTTTTCGGAGAACCAATTCGTAGTTCGGAGTGTTTTTCATAAACTTCACATTCAAATTAAGTCCAGAAGATAGACGTTATATATACACATATAACTGTTGGCGTAGACATGCTGCGAGATTTCAAAATACTGATTGCTAATTCTCAATGATTCGTATGGAAATTCTCATTACAAGATGCGAATGAGTAAATGATGGGGTTTCAATGAATAATTATAATGACTTTTTTTGGAGAGGCTAAAGTCAAAGGGTAATGAAGTTGTTGGTACATCTGCTAATAATGTGGTGGAATGTAAAAGGTTCTCTGGTAACGATGGTGTATATCTCAAGGTTATAATAAGGTTAGTCTGACTGAAAAGTCGAAGTTGACTTGCTGGAGCTGTGACAAAACTGGCTACTTTGAATTGGAGTCGCAAAGTTATTTTTGCTAATAAATGCCAAAGAATCTGACGCGGATACGTTTTTTAAACTTTTACTTTGGTTTCAAGAGTTTTTCGGGTACATAACTGTGGGTAACATGTGGTTGGATCATCATCTCGATTGCTCATCATTCGAAGTGTCTTCAGAAATTTTCGAAGGGTTTGAACACAGATTGTAATCGTTAACATACATTTGATGTTCTAACACAGTTTTGAAGTCAAAATATAGCTTGTGAAAGCTGTAAGGATCTAAGAGTGATGATTTTGGTCATATCTCAAGTTGAATTTTGAGATTTCAAAATCAGAATATGTAATTAAATTTTGAATGAGTATGGTTGTTTTGATTTCTATAAAAGAATGTATATTGTTGTAAAAGTAGAGAGTATAATGGATGATTTGCTGAATCAGATTCGAAGAATGTAACATATTAATTGTGAATTTATATATCTCTCGGGTATTACCTACCCGTTAAAAAAAAATTCACAATTAATATTTTGTACAAAAGAATTTTATTACAGTCTTTATGAAAATATATATATGTATATTTTCTTCAGATGTAACATAGATTTAATGAGTTAATGTTAAATTAAACTCATTTGATTTACGGTTGAAACTAGAATTGAATAATCCCTAAAGGCTTTAAAAAGTACATAACTTTTACGCAGTATTTCTTTAATGACATTGAAATTATGAATCAATACTTCGTTATTTGTTGATGTATGATGTTCGTTTCGTGGAATTCTTGTGAATTTCGCAAAGTACGAATGATGTTATCTGAAAAGTTTCGGGTACATCGATGATGAAAGTGTAAAATCAAATATATACTTGATTTATTATGAATTGGAATTTGTTGAATTGCGACAGAGATTGTAGTTAACGCTGGTTAAGTTGCGGCCGAAGGACGTACATTATTGCATATTTGTAATATGAATTAACCGAGTAGTTAAGATTCACACACAATAGCTTAGCATGGAAAGATTTATTTCAATATATATATATATATATATATATATATATATATATATATATATATATATATATATATATATATACATATAATTTCTTTAGAGGGAATGAGTTAATTCTTCATAACTCGTTGATACAATATACACGTTATTGATTCGTAATGATGTCCACAGTGATTCTTGAACTGACGGAGTTTGTGATGTTATCTGTGTTGTTGATTCGGATGTTGACTGTACTGACGATGCTGGTAACGCTGACGGTACTGTTGATGCTGTTGGTAAAGCAAGTTTAGCTTGTTAATCACACACCATTTTTGTCAGGGTTTCTACTCTTCCTTCTATCATTTTGGTTTGCTTAACTGATTTATGGTTAGGGCTAGATTAGATAATCTCTAAGACTTTAGAGATTACATAATCACCGCGGAATGTTTCTCCAATGAAGTTATGAATTAATACTTCGTCAGTTATTGTTGTTGGTACTCCTTGGTATCTATGGTGCGTATGACGTTGATGCTCGTGGGACAGATTGTGAAGTTGAGGTTTACGACGTGGTTGTGGTTGGAGGTGGTAATGGTACTGTTGGCGTTGATGATGGCGGTACTGGTTATGCTGCTGATGCTGCTGTTGGTGTTTGTAATCTCTGCACCATATTCTCCAAAGCCACTACCCGAGCGCGAAGCTCGTTGACTTCTTCTATTACACCGGGGTGATTTTCGGTTTCGGACGAGTGGATAAATAAAATCTAAAATTTGATGTAATATATAATCGTGACGAGATACTCTGGAAATGAGCGAGAAAATGGTGTTTCGGACAGGTTCGCCGGTAAGTGCTTCAGGTTCTTCGTCAAGAGGGCAATGTGGTGGATGGAAGGGATCACCTTCTTCTTGTCTCAAATGATTGAGGAGGCTACGAACCCATCCCCAATTCATCCAGAATAGGTGATGACTGATTGGTTGATCCATTCCGGTCACACTTCTTTCGGAGCTTGAGTGAGATTCCATTTCGGAATCCGAGTGACTTGAACTAACGACGAATTCCATTTCGTACGATTTGATAAAGGATTTTTCGATATAAAATGATTTTTCTGGCTATCGGGTGATATTCTATTTACATAGGATATCTATATATATAGATCAAAAGATTTCGTAGATTACGGAGGAATTTGCGGGATATGTCAGACAAAGTTTAAAGTAATAGATACGATAAGATATGATTTAGCAGATACGCTAAGATATGAATTTTGTCTATACACTACTCATGCAATTAATGTAGCAAGACGTGTCTAGACTAATAATGATAAGTAGGTAATTTCATAAGGATGATAAGCAGATGATTTCCGACTAGAATGATAAGCAAAACTTTTGACATGCAGACACGGTCGAAGTCCAGACTCACTAATGCATCCTAACGACTTATAAGTTAGACCCATTAATGCAGACCTGGTTCGCTAAGACCACCGCTCCGATACCAACTAAAAGGACCCGTTCATATACATTATAAACGATTCACAATAGTTGATTACATTGCGAGGTATTTGACCTCTATATGATACATTTTACAAACATTGCATTCGTTTTTAAAAGACAAACTTTCTTTACATCGAAAATTGACAGGCATGCATACCATTTCATAATATCCACTATCTAACTATAAATTGATTTAATAATAATCTTTGATGAACTCAATGACTCGAATGCAACGTTCTTCGAAATATGCTATGAAAGACTCCAAGTAATATCTTTAAAATGAGCAAATGCACAGCGGAAGATTTCTTTAACACCTGAGAATAAACATGCTTTAAAGTGTCAACTAAAAGGTTGGTGAGTTCATTAGTTTATCATAATCATTTATTTCCATCATTTTAATAGACCACAAGAATTTCATTTTCAGTTCTCATAAATATATGTCCCATGCATAGAGACAAAAATAATTATTCATATGGTGAACACCTGGTAACCGACATTAACTAGATACATATAAGAATATCCCCTATCATTCCGGGATCCTCCTTCGGACATGATATAAATTTCGAAGTACTAAAGCATCCGGTACTTTAGATGGGGTTTGTTAGGCCTAATAGATCTATCTTTAGGATTCGCGTCAATTAGGGTGTCTATTCCCTAATTCTTAGATTACCAGACTTTAATAAAAAGGGGCATATTCGATTTCGATAATTCAACCATAGAATGTAGTTTCAATTACTTGTGTCTATTTCGTCAAACATTTATAAAAGCGCATGTTGATGTTATGCGAGGTGTATATAAAATAGTTTATATTTTACTAGGAAAAACTATTAAATACGATACAATTTTACACAAGATATTTATTTATTTATAGAATGGATATACTTAAACCTTGCTACAACACTTATAGGCAGTGTACCTAATCGTACAGTAGTGTAGTTTTTAGTAAGTCCGGTTCGTTCCACAGGGAAATCTTTAAACAAAGCTCAACGCTATATTAGTTTACTTTTATAAAAATACAAATATATATATAAGTAATATTATTATTATAAAGGGGGGTTTTTTTACCGTTTAATGACCGGTTTGTCGATTTTAAAACTTTAGTCGCAGTTAAAACCTAATGTAAAATATAAAATAAATACAAGACTTAAATTAAATCGTAAAGTAAATAACGATAATGAAATTGCGAATAATAAAAGTGCGATAAAATAAACTTGCGATAATTAAAAAGTACGATAATTAAAAGTGCAATTAAATATAAAATAAAGGAAATTAAATATGAAATAAAAGAATTATGCTTATTTAAACTTCCGTAATCATGATGTTTGACGTGTTGATTTTAGTTTTATGCCCATGGGTTAATTGTCCTTTGTCCTGGATTATTTAATATGTCCGTCTGGTTTTTGTCCATAACAGTCCATCAGTCATAAATATAAAGTGCGAGTGTCCTCGTCAAATTATTATTATACCCGAAGTTAAATATTCCAACTAATTGGGGATTCGAATTGTAACAAGGTTTTAATACTTTGTTTAATGAATACACCAGGTTATCGACTGCGTGTAAACCAAGGTTTTACTACTTTGTTAACAATTACACCAATTACCCTTGAATGTAATTTCACCCCTGTTTTAATTATTCTAGTGGCTATTAATCCATTCCCGTGTCCGGTTAAATGAACGATTATTCGTACATATAAATACCCCGCCCATCGTGTCCGATCGAGTGTATATGGTAATTTATAGGGACGCCCAATTGTAAATCTTTATATTAACATTAACAAACTATCATTTAGTTAAACAAATATAAAGCCCATTAATAGCCCATAGTCTAATTTCCACAAGTGTCGTTCTTTTGTCCAAACCCCAATTATGGTACAAAGCCCAATTACCCAATTTTAGTAATTAGCCCAACATCATGATTACTTCGTTTTAAATAAGCATAATAATAACTTAGCTACGAGACATTAATATAAAAAGGTTGAACATAACTTACAATGATTAAAAATAGCGTAGCGTTACACGGACAGAATTTCGACTTACACCCTTACAATATTCGCTAACATACCCTTATTATTAGAATTAAAATTAAAATTAAAATATAAATTATATATATATATTTTACGTATATATGAGAGAAGAGAGAAATAGATTATGAAAAATGATCAGAATTCGGTTTGCTTTATAGCCAGAGTCGATTTTTTGGGGCTCCGCGACTCGCGGTAAAAACCTCTTCAAACTCCGCGAGTTGCGGAGGTTACTTTTACAGCTCAGAGGAGTTTGGCTCTTTGTTTACCGACGGTTTATAATATATATATAATATATATATAATTAATATAATTAATTATATATTATATTATATTTATATACATAGTTAACTTGTAATTTTTAGTCCGTTGCGTCGAGCGTTAAGAGTTGACTCTGGTCCCGGTTCCGGATTTTCGAACGTCCTTGCGTACAATTTAATATCTTGTACTTTGCGTTTTGAATCTTGTACTCTTGTAATTTCGAGACGTTTCTTATTAATAATTGGAACCTTTTTTATTGTCTTTTGTTCTTTTGAGCTTTTTGGTCGTTTGCGTCTTCAATTCGTCGAATCTGTCTTTTATCTTCACCTTTTATTATTTAAACGAATATCACTTGTAAATAGAACAATTGCAACTAAAAGCTTGTCTTTCTTGAGGAATAATGCTATGAAATATATGTTCGTTTTTAGCATTATCAAATATTCCCACACTTGAGCGTTGCTTGTCTTCAAGCAATATCGTCTTGAAATACTAGAATCACTTCTTTATTCTTCACACTTTGTACATCAGTGATTTCTATATGGCGGTATAAACAATGGTAGTAACGATATGGTTTACAGTCCCACATGACTATAAAAATTTAGATCCATTAAGGAAATTGGATCTTTATGAAAACATTTGATCTTTTGAAAATTAAATCTAGCTTTTACCCTAGATAAGTTTTCCGGGATAACCCTTTTCCGGTGTTTGCAAAATATTTTTGTGGGTTTGGTGGGTTTCAGATTTGAAAATTTTAGCTCAAAACTTGCGGTTTTGTGTCACCCACTTGCTAACCTTGTATTTGGAAAGCAACACGTCCAGTTTACTTGTCCCGTATATTACCTTTCGGTAAACTACCGTCCGGTTGAAAGGAAAGCATTGAACAAGCAACTGTTAAGGCAATGTCCCCTGACATGATTTTAGTTATGGTCTATAACGTGTCGGACGCAATTACTATCCTTGGTACGAGCAATAGTAAAGCTCACCCTTATAATTTTTCGGTATGGCACAAGGTCCTGTCTTTGACCATGCTATGCAACCACCGTTCTTACGGTTGACACCCGATTTAGTTCAGGTGACCTAATGAATTCCAGGTGAATTCCTAGGATTTTACGTTCAATGGTAATGAACGCATTGAAAATAGGGTTTTCAGAAAACAAATCGGTTTATAATTTTGATCAAAATATTTTCTCGTTCAAGCTCGAGTTTAGATATCATTGAATTCCATGAGTTTGTAATTCTCAATCTTTAAGGTCAATCTCTAGGATTGAGTAATATCAGTCTTAAAAGCTGATTTTTAATCTTTAAGGAGATTATCCTTTCTGGGGATCTGATTCATTAGTCTTATCCAGCTAATTTGCATGGTGCCCCCCCATTGTACGAGATAAATCCTTCTCATGGTTAGGATAAATCTGACCACTTGGCGACCCTGTTTAATGCTGAGGTCCGTGGATTTTCTGCTGATTTTAGTGATGACTTTTCTAGATTTTTCGTCAACCTACAGCTGGTCTGGACGACAACTTCATGACCTAAATCAAGAAGCGCGTGTCTTTTTCGGAAGACTTTACTTCCTTTTAATGATGGAATTGATTCATCATGTAGATCCATCTCTTCTTTTCTTTCATCGGGTAAAAACAGTTTAGTTTAGTCCAAAGCAAAAGTATTTTCAGTTATTTGTTACAGATATATGTGACATATGTTTAAGATAACTTGGTAAATTTTCCCACACTTGGCTTTTATTTTCCTTTTTATCGTCCTCTATTCCATTTTAAATGAATTTTAACATTTTAGTTTGTTTCTTAATTTATGTCCTTTCCGAGGTAACAATAATTTCGGTGTTAAAACCTAGTTTTATCGTTCATAAATATGTATAAACATGATTTTGAATTCATTTAATTGAAAATTTTGAAAAATTTTACTAGAAGTGGGTAGTCAGTATATAAGACTAGGGCTGTTCCTTGTTATCGGAGAGCACTAGATTCTAATACAACTATTGCGTTACTAGTATTTTTAATGGTAACCAAGTGTTTAAATCAAAAATTTTTAAAATCCGAAAGAATTTAACCCCTTCCCACACTTAAGATCTTGCAATGCCCTCATTTGCAAGAAATCAGTAACAATTTAAATTATTGAGGGTGATTTGTGTGAAAATGATTAAATTTTTACCAAAGTTTCCAAATATATTGGCGTTTGCTTGCTGAATGATAAATGGTGCACATCATTTGTTCATTCCGTCTTATTGTTATTTCACATATATTTTGCATCTTGTCGTCAAAATTAGTTGCTTTTGCTGAACTTAATGCCAGTCTTTGAAAATGCGTTGTTTTACCCTGTTGTGTACATAAGATAAACTGCAAACATATATACATATTTTTGAAGTTTGGTATATTACCCCACATTCAAAAATTATTAAAATCTAAGAATAAAAGTTAGATAATTATAAAAATGATTACAATATTAACAAAAGTATTAAACGTATCAATAATTACAAATTACAAAATAATAAAAAATAATAAGTAAACTAAGGATGATATTGGTACCAATAGGGCTTCCAGGCATAACCATAGGTGCTATAGAATGCTTCGGCAGGGTCATACGTAGGATATGGTGGCTGCATCTCTATAGACCAGGGAGGGAAGATGGGTTTCGGTGTAGGAATATAGTTTCTACCTATATGTTGGCAATGAGCTATGATCTGGTTCTGATGAACTTGCCAATCTTCAAATGCTCTCTGTCTAGCATTTTCGTATTCCTGAGAAGCTATAAACCTATGCATTTCTTGCATCTCATTCCCCCCTCCTACATTACCTTGTTGTTGGTTTCTCTCCACCTGTGGATGTCTACCATGGTATCGTACTGCGGCGTTATTTCGCCTTTTCAAAACTTTCGCACCATGGTATACATTTAAACCTATAGTATCGCGGAGTTCTGGTTCTTCTACTAATAATCCCCCCCGACTTATATCCACACCGAGATATTCACCAATCAAAGTAATAAAAATACCACCTCCTATTATGCTATGTGGTCGCATCCCCCGAACCATAGCTGATAAATAATAACCCACACAATACGGTATACTTACAGCGCTTTGTGGGTCTCGAATACACATATGGTAAAACAAATCTTGTTCATTTACTTTTTCCTTGTTTTTACCCCTTTGTGTAATCGAATTAGCTAAAAACCTATGTATCACTCTTAATTCGGCTCTATCTATATCCAAATAAGAGTAATTTCCCCCTTTGAAACGGTGATGGCTTGTCATTTGACTCCACACACCGTGTGTATCAAAATTTTCATCTATCTTTCTACCGTTTAGTATCAATCCTCTACAATCGGCAGACGCTAACTCCTCAGGCGTATATATACGTAAAGCCTGAGCCATGTCCAGTAAAGACATGTGGCGCATCGAACCGCCTAACAAAAATCTAATAAAAGAACGATCGGTTAAACTAGCTACCCGATCATTCAACTCTATACTACATAACAATTCTTCACACCATACTTTATATACAGGTCTACGTATGGTGAATAAACATACCCAGTCATTAAAAGAAGAATTACCATACCTCTGTACAAGTAATTCCCTAATTGGCCCGGCCAATTCTACAGCTTCTAAGGGTCCCCATTCTATGACCCTCGGTACCTCAACAACCTTAGAATGAAGAGTATGCAAACTCCGTTGATATTTTGGATAATCTATCCAAAGTCTGTCAAATCTCAGGTTCGGGTGCAACTCTTCCAAGTGCATATCGGAAAAAGTCATGACTGGATGAGGTATATCCTGCTTGTAGTAGTTATCCACCTCCTGTTGTTCCAAATTCTCAGCAGGAGCATTGCGGGCTTGGGATGAAGATTCACCCCTTTCATTCTGCAAAACACATCAAACACAATTTTTGTGCATCCAAATATGCATTAGTGTCAGCAAAATCATCAATCAAAATAATTACAATGACATTATCAATTTATATCAAACTTAAGCTCATTTTCACATTTTTATCAAATCTACACTTTTTCAAATAAGCATATACGAAAATGTTCGCCAAGTTCATAAGCATTCAACTCAAATAACATGTCAAAATAATCATTACTAGCAATTAAACAAGTCTCAAATGGCATTATCTTTCAAAAATCAAGTTCATGAATTTTAGACTTGAAAAAGTCCACTTTAATTCTCAAAATCATGTTTAGGCTCAAAGTTTGGATCATTTAACTACCTAGACATGTTACACTACTTAATTTAGCAACAATTCATGACAAAAATCGGCCATAACCTGTTTATATCAAAAAGCCCCAAATTTGCTCAAGAACACAAACCCTAGATTACTCAAAATTTGAAGTTTAAGGCTTCTAATCATGTTAAACAGCATCAATCTAGGTTATACAAGCATAATACATAAACAATTTAAGCCTAATTACACTAAAAAGCATCAAAATCAAATTGGGAAAAAAATAGCTCAAGAACACCAAATTTCGGATTAAATGGTGTTTAGGTGTAGAAATTTACCGTTTTTCTTGAGTAATTCTTAGATAGCATCCTTCTCAACATGATTTTAGCAAAAAATTTGGTGATTAACGGTTAAAAATTGGGATTTTTGGGGTGTTTTTGGGTGGTTTTTCGGCAGTATTTCGCAGCTGTTTTTGAGTTTGTGGAGTGTGAAACTGAGCTGTTGCAGCTCTTATTTTTTTTTCTGTAATCCGGTCTCTCCGCGAGTCGCGGGGATTAACCCTCCAAACTCCGCGACTCGCGGAGTTTGGTATATATATATATTTTTTTTTTTTATAATCATTAACTTATTAAAACAATTAAGTAATTAATTTTAAAATTTTGTTTCCCTTGTTATTTAGGACGAGGTCGTTTCGGATCGATGTCCTAGTCCGTCCTTCGACAAAATTTTAAAATTTGTCTTTTTGTAGCGATTGTTTTAAAAGCTAAGATTTTTGGGTTTTTTAATGTTTTTGGCATACTTTAAATCAATAAGATTAAAAATAATGATAATAAAAGTTCTCGTCCCTCCCTCGGGTAAAGCAATTTCGGTTCAAAGACCTAGTCTTCAACTTACGACGAATTTTAAAAATCATATTTTTAACTTAATGAAATAAAGTAAATTTTTGTTTTTAAATTCACACAACTTAAATATAAAATTCAAAATTATTATTAAAAATTCACACCAAACTTAAAATTTAAAATGCATAAAATTAAAAATTTATATTTTAAAAATTCACACCAAACTTAATTTAAAAATTCATAAATTCATATCAAACTTAAATTAATTTTTCAAATATTTACAATTTTAAATATATTGTTTTTACAAAATTTACAATATTAATTTAAGATTTAAATATTAATTTTAAAAACATGGTAAAAAAAAATGAAATTAAAAATCTTTTTGTCTTTTTATCCTACTTTAATCAATCAAATATTATCAAAAATATGCGCCCCTCTTTTCGGTAAAGTAATTTCGGTTCCAAGACCTAATTTAACTCATGACGAATTTTTGAAATATTTTGGGTTGATTGATTAAAGATATTTATACCTTAAGAATAAACGTTAAATTTCGCAGTGATGTAATAAATTTTTGAATGATATCAATAATTTCGGTCGCCAAACCTAATTTTATTCAATACCAATTTAATACTTTTTAGCGAACAAATTAGCGTTTATTATCAAAAGGTTAAAAATAAAAATAAAAATAAAAACTGTACAGACATACCTGTGAAATAGATTTCTTAGTTATATGATCTATCCCATTCATAAGATAGTCGGTTTAATTGATTTTCCATGGCTACATAGGCGTAACCTCGAGCATTTAGTGTCTTTTCTTCTAAACATATGAACGGTCCGTCTCTGCATAAAGTAACAAATTCGGTATTTGAATAGGTTTGATTATTTGAACATTTACCTCCATGTGACCATTTTCCGCATTTGTGACATCGTTCTAGGTGTCGTGCTCTTCTTTTCGCTGCGGATTTTGATTTTCCTTTACCAAATTGTAACTTATTATCTTCGCATCTGGATTCTTTTCTAACTCCGTCCATTCTTTCTCTGATTACTGATACTATTTCACTCAGTAGTATGTCATTATTACGTTTAGTGATCAAAGCGTGTAGCATTAGACCATGGTTTAGTTCACAGGCAGTCTTCATTTCGTAAAAACCTAAAAAAAAATAAAAATTCAGAATGGGGGGAGAAGACTAGTTCTTTAGGGTCTGCTAGGGAAAGACCATTCGGGTTCCATTTTCGAGAACTACACGAAAACAGACAATCTAACTCTAACAGAAATATATATTATCCTTTAAAGACTTGATTCTCCCCACACTTAGTTAGCTGTGGTGTTGAAATTGTGATTAACTTCGTTGTCGACTTCCATCGGACCATGTATGTAATGTTTAACTCTGTGACCATTAACTTTAAATTCAATCCCATTTGAATTTATTAATTCTATCGTTCCGTATGGGAAAACTCTTTTGACTATGAATGGTCCAGACCATCTTGATTTCAATTTTCCAGAAAATAGCTTGAATCGTGAATTGAAAAGAAGAACTCTGTCTCCTTCTTTAAATTCTTTTGAACTTCTGATTCTTTTATCATGCCATTTCTTCGTTCTTTCTTTATATATTAACGAATTTTCGTATGCTTCATGTCTTAATTCTTCTAATTCGTTTAGTTGACTTAATCGTAGACGTCCAGCTTCATGTAAATCAAGATTACATGTCTTCAAAGCCCAAAATGCTTTGTGTTCAATTTCTACTGGAAGATGACATGCTTTTCCATAAACAAGTCTAAAAGGTGTGGTTCCAATTGGAGTTTTGTAGGCTGTTCTAAAAGCCCAGAGTGCATCCTCCAATTTAATGGACCATTCCTTCGAATTTGATCCTATGATTTTCTCTAGATTACGTTTTAAAGCTCGGTTGGTATTTTCAACTTGTCCACTTGTTTGTGGATGATATGCGGTGGAGATTTTATGAGTTACTCCATATCTTTTAAGAACTTTCTCAAGTTGATTATTACAGAAATGAGTACCCCGATCACTTATTAAAGCTTTCGGTGTTCCAAACCTTGCAAAAAGACGTTTTAAAAAGTTGACTACAACTCGTGCATCGTTAATTGGGAGAGCTTGTGCTTCCGCCCATTTAGATACATAATCAATGGCTACGAGTATATATAGATTATTATGAGATTTTGGAAATGGACCCATAAAGTCAATACCCCAAATGTCAAATACTTCACATACTTGGATGACATTTTGTGGCATTTCATCACGTTGACTTATTTTTCTGGCCCTTTGACATGTATCACAGGATTTGCAAAGAAGGTGTGCGTCTTTGTAAATTGTAGGCCAATAGAATCCAGCTTCATAAACTTTTCTTGCTGTTAGTTGAGGCCCATAATGCCCTCCTGTTGGTCCTGTGTGACAATGGTTTAAAATTTTACTAGCTTCATATCCAAATACACATCGGCGTATTATTCCATCGGGACAACTTTTAAACAGATGTGGATCTTCCCAGAAATAGTGTTTTATATCACTAAAGAATTTCTTTCGTCTTTGGTACGATAATCCTTTTTCAAGGAATCCACAAACTAAGTAGTTTGCATAGTCTGCAAACCATGGGATTTCTTTATAATCTATCTTCAATAGATATTCATCAGGAAAGTTGTCTTGTATGGCCGATTCATTTAGAACTTCTAACTCAGGATTTTCAAGACGAGAAAGATGATCAGCGGCGAGATTTTCTGCTCCTTTTTTATCTCGGATTTCAATATCAAACTCTTGTAAGAGTAAGATCCAACGGATTAATCTTGGTTTAGCATCTTGTTTTGAAAATAGGTATCTAAGAGCAGAATGGTCGGTATAGACCACCGTTTTTGCTAGAACGAGATATGATCGAAATTTGTCAAAAGCAAAGACAATAGCAAGGAGTTCTTTTTCAGTAGTTGTATAGTTTGTTTGTGCTCCTTGTAATGTCTTACTAGCATAATATATAGGTTGAAATCGTTTTTCAATCCTTTGTCCTAAAACGGCTCCCATTGCAAAATCACTTGCATCGCACATTAGTTCAAATGGTAGATTCCAATTTGGTGTTATCATGATCTGCGCATTAGTGAGTTTTTCTTTAAGAATATTAAAAGATTTGATACACTCATCTGAAAAGATGAATGGAGCATCCTTTTCTAGGAGTTTATTCATAGGAGTGGCAATTTTAGAAAAATCTTTTATGAAACGTCGGTAAAAACCGGCATGCCCTAGAAAACTCCTAACTCCTCTAACATTGGTGGGATGTGGAATTTTAGCAATTACATCTACTTTAGCTCTATCCACTTCAATTCCTTCTTTTGAAATTTTATGTCCAAGAACGATGCCTTCTTTAACCATGAAATGGCATTTCTCCCAATTAAGTACTAGATTTGATTTTTTGCATCTAATTAGCATTCGTTCCAGATTAACTAGACATGATTTAAATGTATCACCGAAGACTGAAAAGTCATCCATGAAAACTTCCATGCATTCTTCTATCATGTCGTGAAAAATCGCCATCATACACCTTTGAAAGGTTGCAGGGGCATTACAAAGTCCAAATGGCATGCGTTTGTAAGCAAAAGTACCATAAGGGCACGTGAATGTGGTTTTCTCTTGGTCCTCGGGTGCTATTGGAATTTGAAAATATCCGGAAAATCCATCTAGAAAACAATAGTAACTATTTCCGGCTAATCTTTTCAACATTTGATCTATGAAAGGTAAGGGAAAGTGATCTTTTCTGGTGGCGTCATTTAATTTTCTATAATCAATACATACACGCCATCCTGTTACAGTCCTAGTAGGAATAAGCTCATTTTTCTCATTTGTAATGACAGTCATGCCACCCTTCTTAGGTACGCATTGAACTGGGCTTACCCATGGACTATCAGAAATTGGATATATCAAACCTGCATCTAGCAGTTTAATAATCTCTTTCTTAACTACATCTTGCATATTAGGATTTAATCTTCGTTGGCGTTGCACATACGTTTTATGACCTTCTTCCATAAGGATTTTATGTGTGCAATACGAAGGACTTATTCCTTTAATATCATGAATCTTCCATGCAATGGCTGGTTTATGAGCTTTCAACACAGAAATGAGTTGTGATTTTTCATTTTCAGTAAGAGAAGACGATATTATTACAGGTAATTCAGATTCACCATGTAAATAAGCGTATTCCAAATGGTTTGGAAGTGGCTTTAACTCTAATTTCGGAGGTTCTTCTATCGATGATTTATATCGATATCTGTCTTCTTCTTTTAGCATTTGAATTTCTTCTGTTGTTGGTTCATATCCATTAGCTATAAGTGTAGCTAACATTTCAGCTTCATCAATTGGTTCATTACCTTCTCCTAAAGAACATTCTCCTGTTCCTTGTAATTCTGGAAATTCTTCTAATAATTCTGCATGTGCATCTATAGTTTGAATATAATAACATGTATCATCTGCAGATTGTGGTTGTTGCATTGCTCTATCAACTGAAAAGGTAACACTCTCATCCTCTATACTTAGGGTCAGTTTCTTACCGAACACGTCTATCATTGCTTTAGCCGTGTTTAAGAATGGTCTTCCTAATATGAGAGGAACTTGAGAATCTTCTTCCATGTCCAGAACAACAAAATCTACTGGAAATACTAAAGTACCAACTTTAACTAGCATGTTCTCCATTATCCCTCTAGGATATTTTATTGATCTATCGGCTAGTTGTATGCTTATTCTGGTTGGTTTCAATTCTCCAAGGTCTAGTTTAGCGTATAGTGAATACGGTATTAGATTTATACTAGCACCTAAGTCTGCCAATGCTTCTATTGAACTAAGACTACCCAGAAAACATGGAATTGTGAAACTTCCTGGATCAGATAGTTTTTCTGGTATCTTATTCAACAGCACTGCTGAACAATTAGCATTCATAGTAACAGCTGAGAGTTCTTCCATTTTCTTTCTATTTGAGATTAGATCTTTCAAGAATTTAGCATATCTTGGCATTCCTGAAATCACATCAATGAAAGGAAGATTTACATTTATCTGTTTAAACATATCCAAGAATTTGGATTGCTCGGCTTCAAGTTTCTCTTTCTTCATTTTACTCGGGTAAGGAAGTGGTGGTTGGTATGGTTTAACATAAGGTTTATCCTTAACTGTGTTATCTTCATTAACTTTTTCAACTACCGGTTCTTTTTCCTTATCTTGATCAGGTTGTGGTTCTTGTGGAGTAGGAATAGTTTCATCAGAAGTTACAGGTATTTCAGGTGGTTTAAGTGTTGTACCACTTCTTGTGGTAATAGCTTTAGCTGTTTCATTCCTGGGGTTAGCATTTGTATCGCTTGGTAAACTTCCCGGTTTTCTTTCACCTATTAACCTTGCTAGGTTACTCACTTCTTGTTCCAGATTTTGAATAGAAGCTTGTTGATTTCTAAATGCTTGAGCATTTTGTTCATTGGTTTGTTTTTGAGATGTGAAAAACTGTGTTTGAGTTTCAACTAGCTTCGTCATCATATCTTCTAAATTTGGCTTTTTATCATCGGTTTGTTGTGGTGGTTTGTTTTGAAAATTAGGTCTTTGCTGATTGTAAGTATTATTGGATACTTGTTGATTGCTAGGACCTTGTTGGTTGTTGTATGGAATATTTCGGTTATAATTCTGGTTTTGATTGTAAATTGGTCTTGGCGGTTGATAATTATTCTGATAATTATTTCCAGGCCTTTGGTTTATGTATGAAATATTCTCTCTTTGTTCCATTGTTAATTCAATACTGAGACAATCTTTTGTCAAATGTGGTCCTCCACACTGCTCACAACTAATTCGTATTGAGTGAATATCTTTAGTCATCTTTTCCATTCGTCTCTCCACAGCATCTATCTTTGCGGAAATGGAATCTAAGTCATGGCTAGAATCGGCTCTAGCTGCTTTAGATGATCTAACGATATCTTTTTCTTGGTGCCACTCATGTGAGTGGGAAGCAGTATTATCAATAATTTTGTAAGCATCAGTTTCGGTTTTCTTCATAATAGAACCACCAGCTGCTATATCTATGTCTTTTCTTGTAGTGATGTCGCATCCTTGGTAGAATATTTGTACTATTTGACAGGTGTCTAAACCATGTTGCGGACATCCTCTTAATAACTTTCCATATCTTGTCCACGCCTCATATAGAGTTTCATTCGGTTTCTGTGTAAACGTAACAATTTCTGCTTGAAGTCTTACGGCTTTAGATGCAGGAAAAAATTGTTTAAGAAATTTGTCAACTAAAACATCCCATGTATCGATCGCCCCTTCAGGTAACGATTCCAACCAATCTTTGGCTTCTCCCTTTAAAGTCCAGGGAAATAACATGAGATATATCTGTTCATCCTCCACTTCTCGTATTTTAAATAGTGTGCAGATCCTATTAAAGGTACGTAGATGTTCATTTGGATCTTCCTTCGGCGCACCACTAAATTGGCATTGATTAGTCACCATGTGTAGAATTTGTCCTTCGATTTCATAATCTGGCGCATTAATGTCTGGATGAGTAATTGCGTGACCTTGGCCAGTGCGTTTAGCTCTCATTCGGTCTTCCATACTTAAAGGTTCTAGATTCTCCATAATTGAATTTGTTGAATCGGTATCACTAGATGATTCTGATTTAATGGTTCGTTCCTCAACAATCTCTGTTTGAATGATTGGTGGCTCCGGAGGAAAGTTTAATGGTTCAGGATCTATGAACCGTTCCTGAATATTTTCCGGATTCTCAATTGTGAGGTTGGGTTCAAAAAATGGATTATCGGAAATTTGAACTGAAGTACTTGGTCGACTGGATGACGATTCTAAAGAAAAATCAACGGCGGTTATATTTGCTAAATGTCTTGATCTAGTTACAGGTGGTGAACGTACAAAAGGTGATGAACGTCTTGCTCGGTGCATTCACTGAATATCCTATTAGTTTTTTTTAAAAAGGAAGAAAAATTATAATAAATTATCCAATCAATAGACTTTTCTGATTTTGCCCACGTTTCGAATAGCCAAAAGATGCAGCAGAGGGGCAGGATTCGTTTGGTCTCAATATAATTGAGGACTGTTTGGCTCCAATAATCCGGTCCACGTACAAATCCAACTATTACTACGAACCAGAAAATTTTGATGTCTATTAATTTAACCACTTAAAATAAATTTTCGTAATTTTAAGAAATTTTAGATAAGAAGTAGAAAAAATTCTAAGTCCTAAAAACTAGAATGGCGAGAAATAAGAGAGAAAAAGAGTTCGTCGCAAAAGGTCGAAAAAGAAAAAAAAATGGTTGAAAAATAAAAGGTGACGGAAAAATAAAAGAAACTTATAAAAACTTAAAAATACTTGACTAACCTAACCTTATTACTACAACTAACTTAAAATTATAATCGCAAATTGAAATTACTAATTGGAATGATAATTGATACATAGTAAAAGGTGTCTAAAAATATTAAAGCTTACAGGAAAAACTAAATCCCAAATGGAAATAACTTAAAAAGAAACTAAAACTTAAAAAGGCGTCGCAAAATTCTAAAGTACCTAAATCTTAGTCTAAAGAAGAAAAGAAAAAAAAAACACTTAAGGAATTCTACGGCAAAGCCTAAAAATCTAGGAGTAAAAGTAACTATAGCAAAAACTAAGTTTAAAATTAAATATGAGCTAAAAATACAAAAGTTACGCTACAACGATTAAAAAGGAACCAAATATAAAAATATATAAAAAGTTGTAAAAAGTACAATTTTTATAAAAATATTATTTTTATATTTTTTTATTTAATAAAACTACTAATTTTACAATTTAATAAAACTAATTAATACTAAATACATAAATTAAATAAAAAGTAAAAGTAAAAATAAAATTAATTATAATAATAATAATAATTAGGGTTAATAATAATAATAATAATAATAATAATCCGTAATAAATGCTGAATTAGGGCTTCTGTTCGTGTGTCAGGTACCCTCCGCGAGTCGCGGTATTTATTGCATCAAACCCCGCGAGTCGCGGGGTTTCAAATTTCAGCTGACAGATTTAATCTTCGACGCGTTTTTTTTTCTTTATTTATTTATTTTTTTATTTTTTATTTCTGTTTTCTGTTTTTTCTATATATAAAAGATATTTAATAAAACTTATATTTTTATAAACTAAAATAAAAATAAAGAAACTTATAAAACTTAAATATTTAACAAAATCTTAAAAATGCTTATATTTTTGTTTTTCTTTTTATATTTTTGAATAATTAACACGTATTTTTACAAAAATGAATTTTTAATAGAAGTAAGCTAAAAATCTTTTTTTTTTTTATATTAGCGTTGCGCTTCCGGCGTTTAAGAGTGTCCCCGGCAGCGGCGCCAAAAATACTTGATGTTATGCGAGGTGTATATAAAATAGTTTATATTTTACTAGGAAAAACTATTAAATACGATACAATTTTACACAAGATATTTATTTATTTATAGAATGGATATACTTAAACCTTGCTACAACACTTATAGGCAGTGTACCTAATCGTACAGTAGTGTAGTTTTTAGTAAGTCCGGTTCGTTCCACAGGGAAATCTTTAAACAAAGCTCAACGCTATATTAGTTTACTTTTATAAAAATACAAATATATATATAAGTAATATTATTATTATAAAGGGGGTTTTTTTTACCGTTTAATGACCAGTTTGTCGATTTTAAAACTTTAGTCGCAGTTAAAACCTAATGTAAAATATAAAATAAATACAAGACTTAAATTAAATCGTAAAGTAAATAACGATAATGAAATTGCGAATAATAAAAGTGCGATAAAATAAACTTGCGATAATTAAAAAGTACGATAATTAAAAGTGCAATTAAATATAAAATAAAGGAAATTAAATATGAAATAAAAGAATTATGCTTATTTAAACTTCCGTAATCATGATGTTTGACGTGTTGATTTTAGTTTTATGCCCATGGGTTAATTATCCTTTGTCCTGGATTATTTAATATGTCCGTCTGGTTTTTGTCCATAACAGTCCATCAGTCATAAATATAAAGTGCGAGTGTCCTCGTCAAATTATTATTATACCCGAAGTTAAATATTCCAACTAATTGGGGATTCGAATTGTAACAAGGTTTTAATACTTTGTTTAATGAATACACCAGGTTATCGACTGCGTGTAAACCAAGGTTTTACTACTTTGTTAACAATTACACCAATTACCCTTGAATGTAATTTCACCCCTGTTTTAATTATTCTAGTGGCTATTAATCCATTCCCGTGTCCGGTTAAATGAACGATTATTCGTACATATAAATACCCCGCCCATCGTGTCCGATCGAGTGTATATGGTAATTTATAGGGACGCCCAATTGTAAATCTTTATATTAATATTAACAAACTATCATTTAGTTAAACAAATATAAAGCCCATTAATAGCCCATAGTCTAATTTCCACAAGTGTCGTTCTTTTGTCCAAACCCCAATTATGGTACAAAGCCCAATTACCCAATTTTAGTAATTAACCCAACATCATGATTACTTCGTTTTAAATAAGCATAATAATAACTTAGCTACGAGACATTAATATAAAAAGGTTGAACATAACTTACAATGATTAAAAATAGCATAGCGTTACACGGACAGAATTTCGACTTACACCCTTACAATATTCGCTAACATACCCTTATTATTAGAATTAAAATTAAAATTAAAATTAAAATATAAATTATATATATATATATTTTACGTATATATGAGAGAAGAGAGAAATAGATTATGAAAAATGATCAGAATTCGGTTTGCTTTATAGCCAGAGTCAATTTTTGGGGCTCCGCGACTCGCGGTAAAAACCTCTTCAAACTCCGCGAGTCGCGGAGGTTACTTTTTGCAGCTCAGAGGAGTTTGGCTCTTTGTTTACCGACGGTTTATAATATATATATAATATATATATAATTAATATAATTAATTATATATTATATTTATATACATAGTTAACTTGTAATTTTTAGTCCGTTGCGTCGAGCGTTAAGAGTTGACTCTGGTCCCGGTTCCGGATTTTCGAACGTCCTTGCGTACAAATTAATATCTTGTACTTTGCGTTTTGAATCTTGTACTCTTGTAATTTCGAGACGTTTCTTATTAATAATTGGAACCTTTTTGATTGTCTTTTGTTCTTTTGAGCTTTTTGGTCGTTTGCGTCTTCAATTCGTCGAATCTGTCTTTTGTCTTCACCTTTTATTATTTAAACGAATATCACTTGTAAATAGAACAATTGCAACTAAAAGCTTATCTTTCTTGAGGAATAATGCTATGAAATATATGTTCGTTTTTAGCATTATCACATGTATTCTCAGTCCCAAAAATATAAAGGGTAAAAAGGCAAATGAAACTCACCATACTGTATTTCGTAGTAAAAATACATATAACATCATTGAACAAGTGCATGGTTGGCCTCGGATTCACGAACCTAAATTAATTATATATATTTATGTGTTGGTCAATATTTGTCTAACAAATTAGGTCAAGTCATAGTGTACCACAATCCTAATGCTCGAGACTAATATGCAAAAGTCAACAAAAGTAAATTTGACTCAAAATAATTTCCAAAAATCTATACATGATTAATATATAGTTTAAATATCGTCATTTTATATTTTTAAATATTTTTTTAAAAAATTTATTAGAGTAAATAATATAATTTATTTATTAATAAATAAAATTTTATATTAAATTTATATAATAAAATATACTTTTATATATATTAAGTAATAAAATTTATAGGGTTCATTTAATATCATAAAGATAATATGATAGGTATTATTAAAGTAAGTTATTACACGTAGTAAAATATGTTTGTATCACATATTTATTTGATAAAATAATATCTATAATGATAGTAAGTAAAAGTTGTATTATTTTGTAATAATAATTATTATTATAAAAATATCAATATTTATAATCACTAAGATGACATTATGATAAAACGATAATTCTAATTATGATAACTTTAATATTTACGATAATTTTTAATATTATCTTTAAAATAATAATTCTATTTAAAATAATAATAATAATGATATTTTATAGTAACAATGACATTTCTATTAAAATGATAATTTTTGTTAAAATGATAGTTTTAATACTAACGATACTTTTAATAATAATAGTAATGATAAAAATAATAAGAACGATAATTTTATCTAAATCAATATTTTATAATATTTTAATTTCATCATGATACTCTTACTCATTATTTCCTAATCGTTTCGTTTAATAGCTTTTAATCGTCTTTTATATCGTGTTCATAATAATGATAATAATAGTAATCAAAATAATTAGGTGTTACAAATATTTATTTTAATTACACTAATATTAATAATGATAGTTACTATAACATTATTAACGATAATACTAATAATTATCTTAATGATAATATAGTAATAATAATAATAACAATAACAATAACCATTTTTAAATAATGATATATATATTAATAACGATAATAATAATAATAATAATAATAATACTAATAATAATAATAATAATAATAATTGGATAGTAATAATAATACTAATTATAACTTTAACGATAATAACGATAGTAATAATAAAAAAAATTACAATTTTTAATGATAAATCCCTTTTATTGATAAAGATAATAATAATCATAATAATAAGATAAAACTAGAACGACGATAAAACGACGATAATAATAATCATTTTTAATAAAAATATCAAAAATTCAATTGATTATAACTTCTAATCCGTTCATCGAAACCATTCGATATCTAAAGGAAAAGTTCTTAATTTTTCGCTAGCTTTCCAAGGACATGCATATCTTATACCTTCTCTCAACCGCAAGTGTAACTAATTCAAGATTCAACCTAACCTGTCTAAGGGCAATATCAAAAGTACAAGCATGCATAATCCTAAATACTCGAGCACTAGTCAGGGATACACTATTAGTATGTAAAAGTTAAATTATGAGTACTCACGTATCAATATTGAGATTCAATATTGCAGGAAAGGTACGTAGACGCAACGGAAATGATAAACACTATATTGACCTCACGAGCATACCCATGAACCATACTCAATCACCTCCATAGCTATAACCCATAATTTCCTTAATCCAATCCTACTCGAAAAACAATTTCGAAACCACTCGGACAGCACTCCGTCGTAATATTTTATGTATACTAATAATATCTTGAAATAATACGGAGTAAATATATATATATGTAAATCGATTGAGAGAGTTTAGAGAAAAATATTTTCAAGTTTCTATGAAATAATGAAACCTATTGAATTCTATTTATAATAGATTTTTGAATTATTAAAGTGAATTATTAAAGTATGAATTATTAAAGTGAATTATTAAAGTATGAATTATTAAAGTGAATTATTAAAGTATGAATTATTAAAGTAAAGTAAAGTAAAAATAAAGTAAAGGTAAAGTTTAAGTATAGTAAAAGTATAAAACTATGTACGTATAATACGCGTATAAATATATATAATATTAATTTAAATCGTTATATATATTTAATAAAATAAAATATAAATATCTTTATCTTTATCTTTATCATACTAATTAAGTAGCGAGTTGTCAAAAGTGGTTCTAGATATTTATAAAAGTTATATACGTTTTAATAATAAAGTTCTTTTTAAACTGAAAACGTTTTTGTACGTTTGAAACTAAATAGATCAATCGAGTCTTTATGAGATTCAATCTTCCACTATCCTTTGTCTAGTTCTCAATGATTGACAATTTGTTCTTATTTATAAATCACTTTACCATTTTCCGAATATTGTTAAAATGGAAAGATTTCTCAAATCAACGTGGGCCTTTCAACAGAGACTTGTAATCATAATTCAATATATCTGATAATTCAATCATTTGATCTTATCTTCTAATTCCATTGATAAACATTTTGAAACAGATACAATCATATAAAGTATTTAATCTAATATTTTGTTTACGTTTCAAGTTATAATATATATACACATATACATATATAATCATATTCGTTTAATGGTTCGTGAATCGTTAGAACTTGGTCGAGGTTGAATGAATGTATGAACATAGTTTAAAATTCTTGAAATTTAACTTAACAAATATTGATTATCGTGTCGGAAACATATAAAGATTAAAGTTTAAATTTGGTTGAAAATTTCCGGGTTGTCACATAGTCCCACCTTTTCAACAACTTTTTATACTTTTAAATTGTGGGCTGAGAAACATATACTTTGTTACATTTTGTACTACTTACTTTTATACTTTGAACACAAGTATGATGAAACAAACATTCCACAGCGAGTTAGAACAAAAATCCTCAATTCGATTATCATTAGTTACACTTGCAGGGTGTAAGCGAGAACTTATATTGTGTGGCCATACGGGTTTGACAAACCCTCATTTCGAACGGTTCGCTACCATCTACGGATGAAGTATATTTTCGAGAAATAGTATATGTTCTAATACTATTGTGATGGGGTTCTATGGAAGGAAACGTTAAGTCTTGATAATTGGGTGCTCGCGAAACATACTTTTGGAATGCAAATGATTTTGATAATCAACGTTATGGGAATACTAAATCTTGTGGTTCAAAAATAACGTTTATTACAAACACCTATGATTTCACCAACGTTTTTCGTTGACAGTTTTCTATATGTTTTCTCAGGTTCATACATGGCTATTTGATACATGCTTTCGCGTACACTCATACTTGCTTGGGATCAAGCATACATACATGCATACGCTAGTGATAGCACCTTTGGATTCAAACTTATTGTTTACATACTTACGCTATTTATAGAAACCGTGATTTTCAACTTATTATGTCGCAAGTTATATCATTTATACTTTACTACCTTTGTAAACTTAAACTTGTTGTCGATCCGATTGGTAAACTAAACTTTGTAAGTCTTGTACTTTTCAAATGAACGCGACATAATTTTGGTCAAACGAGTCTCATATAGGGACTACGACCACGTAACGGGACCTAAGTTAGCGGCGCTGACAATGACGATTTTGTCGGGTCGCTACAGATGGTATCAGAGCGTTGGTTGTAGGGAAATAGGATATGCGTTAGTGTGTCTGACAGAGTTGTTAGGACGCATTAGTGAACCTAGACTATAACCGGATAGTTAGCCATTGCATTCTGACATACATTTGCTATAGATAGCACTTACTTGACTACTTGTGCATTATACTTGAATCATTCTTAGGCAAACTTCTTAATGGTACCAAGTTTTCATCATACAAACTCGTATTCTGCAACTTTCTGGTAACACACGTAAATTCAAGATTCATACGCGTAAGGACGACGACGACTTCATTAGTCATACTTGTTCGAGAACTCTGTCTCCCAGATTGTTATTCGCCACCGTTTCAACTTACTATCGGTGTCACACCGATGTTCCTTACTATCTACCACTTCTTGTTACTACCATCACTACTCTAGGTGAGTATCGTCATCACTATTTATCACTACGGTTGCGTACTATTCGTTATCATGTTTCTATACTCTTTTCGTACCTAAATGCATTATTGTTTGACTTGAACCGCATTGACGTGAACAATCATTTATACACTTCCTTCGGGGAACGCTTCTTTAGAGTTGCACTAATTCTTTTGATTCAATACGAGTCACGTTAGAGACATCATTACACTTTGTTCATTTTAAAACTTCACGGTTATACGAACTTGAATCTATGGAGTGATGTGGGAATGGAGGTATGATTTAGCGTAATATAACGATACTCGATCAACGTGGTTATATTACGGTAAGTCATACCAACGTTCCAATGACTCGTGATGGTGATTGGACTCGATCAACCTAATCACCACCATGTGCCATGTACATGACTTCATTTTTCTTGTTTGAACATCCGAAAACTTCGAGAATACTGATAACAACCATACCCGGGACACATCTTCGATTATTGTCGAACCATATTTATGCTTCCAAATGAATGGCAAATTCTTTCAACATCAGACGTATGTTACACGTGTATACTATCTCGTTTTCGTACAGTTTTATCGACGAACTACAACATGCTTGATATGCTCACATCGAGGTGGAAACTTCTCTCGCATTACACTCGTACTTCCGTTTAAGGAAATCTTTTATCTAAATTCTCAATAGAGAGAGAGAGACTCTTCACATTATACTAGTATTCGCCACGAGGGGGAATATTCCTAACGAACGTTTTTGGAAATCGATAAATCTTTTGCGGCGCGAATTTCTTGAGAAACTTGTTCTAACTAACGTTTTCAAGTCCTAACGAACTTGTTCAATATACCTTAAAGAGATGTACCTCATTTCGGATCGAGATCCTCGTTTCACTTCTAGATTTTGGAGTGCCTTACAAAAAGTCTCGGGACCACGTTTAGACATGAGTACCGCACATCAACCACAACCCGACGGACCAAGTAAACATACGATTCAAACCTTGGAAACCATAATACGAATTTGCGTTATCAACTTCAAATTTACTTGAGGAAAAGTACTTGCCTTTAGTCAAATTCTCTTACTACAAAATTTTCTTTCGTGTATTAACGCCGCACCTTTTCGAAACTTTATATGTCCGCAATTATCATTTTATAATTAGTTTGGCCGACGTAGGCAACAATCAAACCACCGGAATCGAACTCATTCATGAAATAACCGTTAAGATTGTTCAAATCCAAAAAGACTCAAAACGGTCGTAGTCGCCAAAAGAGCTACACCGATGTTAAACGTAAACATTTCAAATTCCAAGTGGGTGACCGCATAACGTTAAAAGTCGCACCTTGAAAAGGTGTAATCCGTTTCAGGAAATGTAGAAAGCTAAATACACGATATTTTGATCCATTTAAAATCTTGGGGCGTTTTGGACCCGTTGCTAGCCATTTAGATTTTCCGACTCGTTTGAGTCTCCGTTCATCCTGCAATCCACGTATCAAACTTAAAGAAGTGTTTTGCCGAGCAAGAACTTGTTATTTCTTTTAATGAACTTACTACCGATGACAAACTTCACTTCCTAGGAGGACCGGTTGAATTATAAATCGTGAAACCAAACTCTGAAACAACGTAAAACCCCGACTGTCAAAGTTCGTTGAAATGCCCGAGGAAGTACCTTCATTTATTTGTAGAATTTGCAACGCGAGTTCTCGATGAAGGAACAACGACTACTACTTCCAACTAAATTTCGGGACGAAATTTCTTTTAAGGTGTAGGTAATGTAACATCCCGCATTTTTCCGTTAAATTATTTTAACGCCCGTCTTTTTTTATAGATAATATCTTCCGTTATCTAAATTTGTACCTTTCGTTGACTAACGTTCTAATATTTTCGTTATTTAATTATAACATCACTCGTTTACTCGAGCGTTTTTTTAAAATAATTCGTTTGGTTAATTCCCGCACCCGACTACAAACTTGAGGGACTAAACTTGCCAAGAGGGCAAATGGATGACTAGGTCAACTAGTTAACCTTCACCCTCCTCCATTCATTTCATCCTCCCCATTTCATTACTTCCATTTTTATTCTCTCAAACCCTTAAACACAAAATCATCATCTAAATTCGATCTAGGAAGCTTGCAACAAAACAAATTATATACTTGGAATCCTCTCTTCATCCTCTACAATTTGATACCAACTTCATCTCGTTTAGGTAACATTTCTAAAACTCCAGATTTCTCTAAATTCTTGTTTTTGACTTGAAATGGTGTTAGTTAGTGTCTATGGCTCATGTCTAGCATGAATATATGATTTATTTGCTCGATTTGTTGTTTTGGGTAACTAGTATGAACATTTGAAATAGGTGTGCTTAATCTTTGATTTTGGATGAGTTAATGTTGTTAAATTGTTAAAGTTCATTTTTTAATTGTGTTACTAGTATCACTAGCTTCAATTTGGTGTGTAGGATGCTTTAGAAAACTTCATAAACTTGAATATTGATTTTGTGAGTTTTGGTTAGGGTTTGATAACTCTTAAAATAGACTTTTGATGATTTGAATGCCATGAAATGTTGTTGGTAAGTGTTTGGTTGGATTTTATGCGTGATTACCTTCGAGACGGCATATCATATGTATAAATTAGATTCCCGAATCTTAAAATGCATTTTGTGAATTTGAAACTTTGAAAATAAACCTTTAATGATCACTTGACGAGATTTCAGTTATTGTAATTGATGTTTTTGCTTGATGAAAAGTGGTTAGTTGTATTCCTTGTCAAAAGAGCTTTCCAACGATATAAGATACGTATTCAAAGTGTTTATGGTTTGTGTTTTGTGCTAAATTGAATTTTTGATCAAGACTTGAACTTTTGAAACTGGCCAGGCACCAGTTCACGTTGATTGCCGCGGCGCGGCAATCCTTGGTCGCGGCGCGGCATTAGACGTGTTTGGATTCTGATCAAGCTTACATTTTTACGAAAAATATTTGCTATGCTACACACCTCCGATTCACATGTAACTTGTTCTTACATGCTTATATATGATTAAAAACCTCAGAAAAATAGTTCGGGACCCGACCCGAACGTGTTGACTTTTTCGTTGACTTTGAATTGACCGAGTTTGACTTTTAGTCAAACTTAACCAAACACTTATGCAATCGTTCAAATCTTATTTTATACTTGATTCTTGCATGAAACTTGACAACGTGATTTACATGCTATACTATTCGAGTCAAAACGAGCCATAGGACTAATTGAACACATTTCACCCGACCTTGTGTCGTAACCGGTTAATTGATACAACTTACTTGTTTAGGTCAATGCTAAGCAACTTTCATGCACACGTTTACTTTGTGAAGTACTTTTATACTCGTGCACTCGAGGAGAGATCATAGTCTCACCTTTTCAACAACTTTTTATACTTTTAAATTGTGGGCTGAGAAACATATACTTTGTTACATTTTGTACTACTTACTTTTATACTTTGAACACAAGTACGATGAAACAAACATTCCACAGCGAGTTAGAACAAAAATCCTCAATTCGATTATCATTAGTTACACTTACCGGGTGTAAGCGAGAACTTATATTGTGTGGCCATATGGGTTTGACAAACCCTCATTTCGGACGGTTCGCTACCGTCTACGGATGAAATATATTTTCGAGAAACAGTGTATGTTCTAACACTATTGTGATGGGGTTATATGGAAGGAAACGTTAAGTCTTGATATTGGGTGCTCGCGAAACATACTTTTGGAATGCAAACGATTTTGATAATCAACATTATGGGAATACTAAATCTTGTGGTTCAAAAACAACGTTTATTAGAAACACCTATGATTTCACCAACGTTTTTCGTTGACAGTTTTCTATATGTTTTCTCAGGTTCATACATGGCTATTTGATACATGCTTCCGCGTACACTCATACTTGCATGGGGTCAAGCATACATACATGCATACGCTAGTGATAGCACCTTTAGATTCAAACTTATTGTTTACATACTTACGCTATTTATAGCAACCGTGATTTTCAACTTATTATGTCGCAAGTCATATCATTTATACTTTACTACCTTTGTAAACTTAAACTTGTTGTCGATCCATTTGGTAAACTAAACTTTGTAAGTCTTGTACTTTTCAAATGAACGCGACATAATTTTGGTCAAACGAGTCTCATATAGGGACTACGACCACGTAACGGGACCTAAGTTAGCGGCGCCGACAATGACTATTTTGTCGGGTTGCTACACAAAAAAAGATTCACCATGTTACAATAATTTGGTGCAGGCCCAATTTTGCCACATTGAACACTTGATCAACCCATTTAATACGGCCCAAAAAAGAACATCGGGAAAATCATTGACCGTGAATATTTTATAAATTTCTTTAGAAGATCAAAAGATCTTCTTCACCTGCTCCGACACTCACACGCATTCACTGTACAACCCTCTTAGCAAGCAACTCTACCATCGTATTAACAGGTTAGTATCCCTTCTTGATCACCAGTTATTTAACTTTACAATTATCCATCTACTTTACACCATTAGCAAAGTCTGTTATAATGTTTGCTTATTCTTTGTGACACCTATCGATGATCTAACAGGCAATTAGTTCCCTCTTGGTAACAAAGTTTCGGTTCAATAGTATATGAAATTGTTGTCAGAATCCAATTTACTTAATATATTATCTGTATAATATTTATTGGCCTATGTGCATAAATGGTTATAGTGCGTTATCATCTGTTATGGAAGCCAAATTAGGGATACAATGCATTTTAAAGTAAAATTATGCCTGACTGCTAAATTATTTTGATTGAGCAATTCGCCTTAAAAGGTCCTATTGCTTAACCATATGCAAGCCACAGATGAAACAGATGCAAAACAGACCTACATTCCTGACTTATTTAACATAAAAAATGACATATGAATGATCAATAAAACTTCCCTTTTAGATATCATATTGTGTGCTTCTTTAATTTTGCTGATAATTGTGTATCTATATAATCTTATTGTTTAAATTTAGGATATGAATGACTATATGGCATTTGCTGCAGCATTCCACTTTAATTAATATACTATGTGTTAAATATTTTTTGGCTGATTTACATGAATTAACAAGGCAGCATGGCTTTCGAAATTGCTGATGGAGACATTTACGTTTTCATGTACGTACCGAGGGGCCATGTATGGGTAAGTTACTTCTATTTTCGTACACACTTTACTTGGAGAAACATAAATTAAACGTTTTTCAGTCTTATTTTATGTGTTATAGAAAAATCCTAATATTTTAGCCTAATAATGATAGCAATATGTTTCAGAGACTGCCCCAACAATTGGCTCAACTGCCAGAACTAACCGGTGGTGAAACCTATGAATGCGTTGACGCTTTTGATAGAACACACATCTGGGGCCTCTTGGAAGAAGAAGACAGGAAAAAACCAAACTTATTTGTTTCATCTGGATGGACGAAGTTTGTACGGTTAAATGACTATAATCCAGGAGACGAAATCTGGATTATATTCGAACGTTCCGAATCAAGGTTTATCGTGGCATGGGATGATGTTCACAACTTTAACCATATTATATAATTAGGCTATTTGTGTGAGGTAGAATAGCTAACCTCTTTTGATATGTGCATGGAGTTAATGTGTATGTCTTTTGCTACTTAAACATTAGGTGCTTCAAACATTTTAGTTCTTGGATAGTTTACAATGTACCCTGATGTAACTGACCTCTTTAGTTTAAAATCTATCAATATATGTATTTAAAATTTTGGATATACACCCCAACAAATATTGTAAATGCCTATACCAACACGTGACACCATATAACTCAATTTATCTTTTCAGATTTGTATGATGTTCTAATTACGAAGACGTGTTTATAACACAATAAACGTAATAAGTACACCATAGCAGTTGGAACAACAATAAATAGCCTCGAGAATAAGTGTACATTAATCGGGATTTGCCCATCGTTTAGAATTCATTCTCATTAATCCGTTCAAGCTTTTGGATTCATTGCTTATTCATGTGCACATCTGTAATTTCCAGATGCAATTAACCAGCACATCATTTTCCCTTCTACTTATTATAAATAATTAATGTAACTAGGAAAATTATTTGAGACCTCAAACTAAAAGTGTGTTCGTTGCTCACAGCTTTGCAGACAATGGGCTGGTTTACTCTTCATATCCGTATAATTGTCGACCCAAACCCAAATGCAGCCCGTTTAACAGATATTAAATACACATATCTGTTTAACCCCAACCCTTGGATATTACCGGGATACGAGCTTCCTACAATTTTTTATTACTACAGAAGATCAAAAGATTTCACCTGCTTCATTTCCATTAACACACTCCAATAGTGCTCTCAACAACCGATCCTTCAACCATAAGCAACTCAGGTTTTTCTATTTTCTTTAACAGCACTTATAATGTTACTTTACAATCTTAGATTTGCTTTACATTGGGAACGGTGTTTGTTAATAAAAATATTCTGCTCGATTTGTGTTAGGGTTTATAGCGACGACGTATTTTATTCGAAACTTTAAAAAAACCAAATACATTTGCACTTTATTGTTTTTTTGGTTTGCTTGCACATTAATCGGTTTGGTAGCAGGTTGTAGTTCGTTGTTAATATCTATATTTGGATTTGCAAACTAAAAACATGCAGGCCTAATGCCGTGAGTTCAATCATTATTTTAAGTTGAAATCAAGTGGTTAGTTTGGATAATAAATACCAGTTAATTGTTTGATCATCTGCGACATTTTTACAATCAGATTGACTAGGGTTTAGACGACAAATTTTTTTACTAACCACTAATTTAAAATTAACAGATGTGCATTTTAACTTCACAATTACAGAATATAAATAATAAATATATACACTTTTATAGAACTTAAGTTGTTTTTTACAACAACACAACATTTACTGTCAAGATACAGTTTGAGTATGTTAATTTTATTTTATATAAAATCAGGTATTGTTACAGACATAGTTAGCATAGAAATTAAGCTAAATGCAATTTTTTGTAGTGTGCTGTGTATCTAACATTTATTTCTTTATGTGCATAATTTAATCAACAGAATATGGCTCACAATAGTACCGATTCTGACAGCACGAATACCCCAAGCACGTACGAATTTGGATCCTCTTCATAGATGGACCAATCCAGTGATAGTGACCAATCCGATGATACTTCAGAGGTAATGGTCATCACCGAGCAAGAAGTTAACGAAGCTGTAGGGGAAGATGAACCGGGGAACAACAATGAGGTCTATGCTTTCATGACAGTGAAGAAAGCTAGGGTTTGGGTAAGTCACTTTTACTCTCACACAACGTTTAGTTAAATCATTGTAATATACTCGTTCTAAAATTCTGTTCATGAGTACGGTAGACAATGTTACGTTTATTTTACATACTATTCTGCATTGTATAACAATTTTGATGTCAATGTGATGCAGCGCCTGCCCCAACAGTTTGTGACGCTACCAGAGCTGCAGAGCGGTCAGACGTACGATTATGTTGACATTGAGGACATAATTTATAGATGGAAGCTGTTGGAAGAAAAAACCAAATCTATCGGTTTCATCAGGGTGGATCAGATTTCTGTACGACAATGGGTATGTTCCTGGAGATGAAGTGTGGATTGTGTTTAACCGTGACAGGCGCATGTATAGGGAGAATGTTGTAAGGTCTTTTGGATTTCAATCTTTTGTTAGCCCATAGAAGCTATTATGGTTAGCTGCTATAAATAGAAGTATCTAATGGTTAGGTATGGGCAAATGTAAATGATGGCAGGCTTCTGAACTTTAATTTTTTGGTGATGTAACTTAATTGGTAACTTTAATTCCTCTAATTGTATGTAGTTAGCGTTTGCATACGATATTATTCTTTTTGGTTATAGTTTGTGTGCCCCAAAAAACAACAACTCAAATGTGACGTGTGATTTACTAGCTAACATTAAAATCGCATAAACCTTAGAGCAGCAACGCGCGAACCCTCAATTCTTGTTTTAGACCATTGTCAACAATAAGATATCACACTAGAACGTACAGCAATACAAAACGCTGCCAGAAACTTCCAGTAATAAAGACCAAGCTCATAATCGACACTGATAATTTGAAGGCGACACCAAGTGAGGGTTCTTTGGTGAATTATACTGTAATTAGAGTGCTCCCAATGGAGGCACTTCTCCATCTTAGTCGCCACATCAGCACTTTCTTCCTACTTCCTTCTCAGGACTAAACCCAGGACTAAACACTTCCAACCATGACACTCCTTCCTTCCTTCTTTTTAATTTTTTATTTTTTTTATTTTTTCAAAAATAATATTAATTAATTATATATATTATAAATAATAAATATTTAATAACATAAAACTAAAATTTCATTGATAATTAAAAAAAAATACAATAATTAAAATTTAAAACATTACGACAATAATTAAATTGCGACATGTATTAAAATAAAACACTAGAAAACTAAACGAACTACTCGTCGTCGTCGGGACGTGCCAATTCCTTAGCATATTTCTTCTTAAGTCTCGCTCGATAATTCATCATCATTTCATATTCGTCGGGATGCAAGTCACGTGAAACCGGTTTAAAAAGTAGCTTTAAACTTTTTAATATTGTTCTCGTCTTGCTTTCTTCACAAAGATTTTTCATGGTTCGAGTCGCCGCTAAATGAGAAACTTCGGTCGATTGAGCTATTTTTAAACGTACTTCATCGGAAGACATACGACTCGCGGCATCGGATGAGTACGAATCACTTTGACTTTTAGCTTGACTTGGAGGACGTCAGATTGGGTCGTGATCCTTAAGTAAATTTTCAAATTGGGTTGGGTCGGGGTTCGAGCTTGTGTTTGGGTGGGAACTTGCCTCTGTTTGAACATTTATCGGTATATCATCGACTTGTTTTCATTTGTTCGTAGCCGCTACACCTTCATCTTCTAAAAACTTCGGGCAATTCCTTAAAACTTTCCACGCATCTTCAAAAGCGAATTGTCGACCCTTGGTTTGAATTTTGAATTGTTTTCGGGCCGCATTCATAATGTCTTCCCCCGAGGCTCCACTTTGCCACATCTTCTCGAGCTTTGAATAAATTCCAATAAATATCTTCACATCCCTTTGAATTTTAGTGCATTTTCCACTAATTTGATCCGCACATCTTTTCTCCGGAACGAGCGAATTATATTGTTTCCGCACCTCACCCCAAAATGATTTAAAATTTTAATCTTTTCCCGCATCCGGATGTTCGAAAACGTACACATAACGTTCGGCTAAAATTCGAGTTTCCAAGTCGGACCAAGGCACTTTCGGACACTTCACTTTTTTTCCTTTTGGATCGGCTACGGGTTCGGGCTCGGTTTCGGGCTCGGGTTGGCGTGGAGTTTCGGGAACTTCTTCCTCGTCCGACTCATCACGTAGCCTTGGATAATAAGGTGTTTGTCGTTGAGATTGTGATTGGTTCGGGTAGTGTGTATAAACTTGAGTTTGTGGTTAGTTCGGGTAGTGTGTACAAACTTGAGATTGAGTTTGATTCGGGTAGTGTTAGTATTGTTGAGTAAGTGGTTGGTTCAGGTTGAGAACGTTTGTAAACATAGACATAAACGGATTCGAGTTTGAAAATTGAGAAAACCCGGTTGTTTGTTGCGTAGAATCAATTAAAGATTGAAACATATCGTGTTCGACCGAACCCCGTTCTTAAACTTGAGGGCGTTGTTTTGATTTTCCTTTATTTGAATTTTTTTGGGACTCATTTTTGGAGAAGAAAGTGTAGAAATGTGTATGTGTTTGAGATGTATGAGTGTAAAATGTATATGTGTTTATATATAGAGGTGAGAAAATAAAAAAGAAAAAAAAAAATTCCAACGGCCAAAAAATGGACCGTTGGAGCCTCAAACAGCTATATCCACCCGTCCTCAATTATGACTCAAAAGCACGATTCGGTGGACGATGTGCTGAACGGTTCGCTGGGCGGCCCCCTGGGCGGCCCCCTGGGCGGCCCGCTGCCATCGGCGCCCAGGTGGGTGGCGGTCTGGACGTGGAGCTGGGCGGCAACGTTGGGAGCAACCTTAGAGTCTATTTGTATTTGTAAATACTACATTAATAGTACACTTATGATTAGATAGGTTTGATTATTCACACTTACAAGGTTTTAAATTTTTTATTTCTAATATTTTAAAGTGTTTATAGTCTATGAACTAGATTTTAAGGTGTTAATCCGGTTAATGTTACAGATTTCCGCCCGATATCTTTAGTTGGTGTTTTCTATAAAATTATCACGAAATTATTAACTAACAGATTATCGCGGGTGATTGACAAGCTGATAAGCCCGGTTCAGTCTGCTTTTATTTTAGGAAGACAGATTTTAGATGGCCCGTTAATGTTGAGCGAGATTATGGCCTGGGTTAAGAAGAAAAAAGGAAAATGCTTCTTTTTAAAGTCGACTTCACAAAAGCTTATGATTCGGTGAACTGGGATTACCTTGTATATATGTTAGCTTCTATGGGATTTGGACTGAGATGGCGGGATTGGATTTTGGGTTGTTTGAAATCCGCTAGAGCGTCCGTATTGGTAAATGGTAGTCCGACTCGAGAATTCCCTATCAAAAGAGGATTATGTCAGGGTGATCCCTTAAGTCCTTTCCTTTTCATTATCGTTATGGAGGGGTTACACTTGGCGTTTCGTCTTGCCATGGATTGTAATTTACTTAAAGGTGTTAAGGTAGGTGATAATAACCTCCGTTGTTCGCAATTTTTATATGCTGATGATGTCATTATTTTTTCTGAGTGGAGAAGGTGAGAGTTGGTTCGTATTCTCCAAATCCTAGAGGTTTTTTTATTTAACTTCGGGTCTGGAGATTAATGTTGCAAAGCCCCACGTATTTGGCATCGGGGTTGAGCAGACAGAGATTATTCAGTTCGCGGGTGAGGCCGGGTGCCGTTCGGGAACTTTTCCGACAAAATATCTTGGTATTACTATCGCATCGAATATGAATCGTACATCTGGTTGGTCTGTTTGCGTTGACAAATTTCGTGCAAAACTATCTACTCGGAAAGCCTCTTTAATTTCATCGGGAGGTAGGTTGACTCTTGTCAAGTCGGTTATGGGTAGTTTGGGGATCTATTTTATGTCATTATTTAAATGTCCCGAAACTATTATTAAACAGCTTGACTCGATCCGGGCTCAATTTTTTTGGGGCGGTTCCGAATCTACTAGAAAAATGGCATGGGTATAATGGGAGTCCACTTTAGCATCTTTAGATGGTGGTGGTTTAAACATCAAGAGTTTGAAAGCTTTCAACTTAGCTTTAATTCATAAATGGGGTTGGCGTTACTTAACGAATTCGGAGGATTTTTGGGTCAAAATTGTGAAATCTATCCATGGAGATCACTTTGAAATTACAAACGGTAATAACACTTGGTCGAAAATTGTTGACACTTGTTTGAAAACTTTTTCGGAAGGCATGCTCTCTCCTAATTTGTTTCGTTTAAAGGTGGGTAATGGTAGAGAAGTTCGATTTTGGAAGGATGTATGGATCGGTGAATCTACACTCGACACTCGGTTCAATCGGCTCTTTCACTTGGATGTCAACAACAACGCTTATGATAATGCTAAAAACAAACATATATTTCATAGCATTATTCCTCAAGAAAGACAAGCTTTTAGTTACAATTGTTCTATTTACAAGTGATATTCGTTTAAATAATAAAAGGTGAAGACAAAAGATAGATTCGACGAATTGAAGACGCAAACGACCAAAAAGCTCAAAAGTATAAAATACAATCAAAGAGGTTCCAATTATTGATAAGAAACGTCTCGAAATTACAAGAGTACAAGATTCAAAACGCAAAGTACAAGATATTAAATTGTACGCAAGGACATTCGAAAATCCGGAACCGGGACCAGAGTCAACTCTCAACGCTCGATGCAACGGAATAAAAATTACAAGTTAACTATGTATATAAATATAATATAATATATAATTAATTATATAAATTATATATATATTATATTTATATAATAAAACGTCGGCAAACAAAGATCCAAAAGGTGTGAGCTGGATCCGATATCTCCGTGACTCGCGGAGCTCTAAGAGCAAATGGGCCGCGACTCGCGGAGCCCCAAATTCTAAAAATGCCTATAAAAGCTCGCGCATTCTGAACGTTTTATATATCTTTTTCTTCTCCTCATTCATACGTAATATATATATATATATATATATATATATATATATATTATAATTTTAATTTTAATTCTAATAATAAGGGTATGTTAGCGAATGTTGTAAGGGTGTAAGTCGAAATTTTGTCCGTGTAACGCTACGCTATTTTTAATCATTGTAAGTTATGTTCAACCTTTTTAATTTAATGTCTCGTAGCTAAGTTATTATTATTCTTATATAATGCCGAAGTAATCATGATGTTGAGCTAATTATTAAAATTGGGTAATTGGGCTTTGTACCATAATTGGGGTTTGGACAAAAGAACGACACTTGTGGAAATTAGACTATGAGCTATTATTGGGCTTTATATTTGTTTAACTAAATGATAGTTTGTTAATTTTAATATAAAGATTTACAATTGGACGTCCCTATAAATAACCATATACACTCGATCGGACACGATGGGCGGGATATTTATATGTACGAATAATCGTTCATTTAACCGGACACGGGAATGGATTAATAGTCTATGGAATTATTAAAACAGGGGTGAAATTATGTACAAGGACACTTGGCATAATTGATAACAAAGTATTAAAACCTTGTTACAGTTTAAGTCCCCAATTAGTTGGAATATTTAACTTCGGGTATAAGGATAATTTGACGAGGACACTCGCACTTTATATTTATGACTGATGGACTGTTATGGACAAAAACCAAACGGACATATTAAATAATCCAGGACAATGGACAATTAACCCATGGGCATAAAACTAAAATCAACCCATGGAACGAACCGGACTTACTAAAAACTACACTACTGTACGATTAGGTACACTGCCTATAAGTGTTGTAGCAAGGTTTAAGTATATCCATTCTATAAATAAATAAATATCTTGTGTAAAATTGTATCGTATTTAATAGTTTTTCCCAGTAAAATATAAGCTATTTCATATACACCTCGCATAACATCAGCTTACATTGCTGAAAAGTGGATTAATGATGAGTGGTTTTGGTTGTGGTCTAGAGATGGTATTGGCACTCGGAATCTCGCGACACTTGAACAACTTCGAAGTCTTCTACAGCATGCTAGTCTCAATGATTGCGATGACGTTTGGGAGTTCACACTTGCTTCTGATGGTTTATTTTCGGTTAAATTATTGAGGGAACATTTGGATCGCACACTGCTTCCCGTTCAATCTAGCACGACTTGGTTTAAATATGCAACGACCTCGAATCGGACCTAGTGGTTAATGACCTTTTACCCTTAGTTTATATTAATTTATTAATATTAGTGATTTTAATAATTATGGGTTTATAATTATTTGGTTATTCAGTTATGTATGCTTTGGTTATTCATAGAACAGGTTTCGTTATGTGAATTGGACCTCGTTAGGGCCACCTAATGAGGTACATTGTATTTTAGATAACTGGTAAATACCCGTATGTTAGACAGAAGAGGTTTCCTCATAGTGAAGAAACCCCAAAATGAATATATACTCCTGTACGTTCTTTATCTTACCATTTTTAGAAATTTCAAACCCTAAAACACCTACTGCTCCTAAATTCTTGAAATCAAAAGTGCAAGATCAAAGATTGTGATTTCATTTATCAGATTCAATTGTTTTCAAGGATCAAAACAAGGTAAACATCACTGAATTTGGTTTAATTTAAAGTGGGTTTTGGGTTAAAATGTGTTTTGATGATTTTTGAGCTTGATTCTTGATTATATGTGTTCGTTATGCTTGATTGATGTTAGAAATAGTTTATATATGTGTTATGTTGTATTCTTGATGCATTAGATTGACCAAAACAAGCAAAAATCGAGTTTTGGGTGTTAAAAACGTGAAAACAGCGAACTGGAACTGATTTTGAGCACCCACACTTTTGACAGCTCAACCACGCAGTTGAGCACACTTTTGAGGGCTCAACCGTACGTTTGAGGTCTCAGCCACGCGGTTGAGCAGTGGTCAGCTTTTGGTAAAATTGAAAAGGGTGTAACTTTCAAACCATAACTCCGTTTTTGACAAATAAACTATCGTTGGAATCATCTTGAGGTCTATTTTCCAATGATAAGGTTTTAAAACACTAAATCAAATTTTAAGTTGGGTAGAAAGCTTGAATTGCAGTTATGCTGTTGTTCTTGCTCAACCGTGCAAGTTAGGCACTCACCCGTACGGGTGAAGTGTCCAACCGTGCATGTGAGATACTAAATCATGTGAGTGGACTTTAAAGTCACTCATGGGAGTAGGTTTTCATTCGTGAGATTGAGCATATTCATTCATACGAGTGAACTAGTTAGTCGTACGAGTGAGACCCCACTCGTGCGAGTGACAGTGTATGTATGATTGGGTCAAGTGTAATTCTGACCCATTTATTGTATTGATGTGTTTATTTCTTCTGATGTACAATCTGATTGAAATGGTTACTAACTAGAGAAATGATATTCTCAGGTGATAAAAGTGTAGAGACCCGTCCTCATCCACCTGGATAAAGTCTTCATCAGATGGTCCCATTGCCAGGTTCTGACCTCTATATGCCATGAACGACTCCATGTACTATCTTTAAAATGAGCAAATGCACAGCGGAAGGTTTCTTTCATACCTGAGAATAAACATGCTTTAAAGTGTCAACCAAAAGGTTGGTGAGTTCATAAGTTTATCATAAAACATTAAAATTCATCATTTTGATAGACCACAAGATTTAAATGCTGCATGGTACAAATGGGCCCGAATCCTACACCCACCTGTAATGTACATGCGATATCTTTTAAATACAGTACACCTTTCTCGTGTACGCAATCCATTTTTCATAAATTTTAGTAACCGTACACATATCTCGTGCACAAAAACTAATACACATAACTTGTGTATAAAAATCATTCTCTCGATACATAACATTCACATCAATTGGTGGCAATTATCACGTCCACATAATTCAATGGTGGTAATTATCATGTCCACATAATTCAATGGTGGGAATTATCACGTCCACATAATTCAATGGTGGCAATTATCATGTCCACATAATTCAACGATGGCAATTATCATGTCCACATAATTCAATGGTGGCAATTATCATGTCCACATAATTCAACGGTGGCAATTATCATGTCCACATAGTTCAACGGTGGCAATTATCATGTCCACATAATTCAATAATAATCCGCAGAACTTCTGTCTGCATAATAATTCATTCGAGGAATATTTTGCTTGTATCTATCTCGTCAAACATTTATAAAAGCATTTCATGTATTTGCAGTTCAAAATATATTTCGAAAGCATTTAATAAAGCAGTTGTAAAAACAGTGCATGTATTCTCCGTCCCAAAAATGTAAAGAGTAAAAGGGAATCAAATGAACTCACAATACGATATTTTGTAGTAAAAATATGCATACGACTGAACAGAACAATGCAAGGTTGGCCTCGGATTCACGAACCTATATTCAATTATGTATATTAACATATGTAATGGTAATCGAACAAAATTATTATCAGTGATATATCTGTTATTTTAATGATTTATGTGTTCTATTAATAGTTATATATATTTATTTTATATATCTTGCTTATTATAAAAATAGAGTTAGGTTATATGTGTTAGATATATTTTCATGTAACTAATATTTATTTGATAAAATAATACTGATAATTGAAATGTTGTAATATTTTATAATGATAATAATAACAATAACTAATAATCATTTTTTTTTAAAAAAAATGGTAATGATAGTAGTAATAATGGTAATTTTTATAAAAATAATATTAACAATAATAATTATAATAATAATATTAATGATAAAACTAATAATAATAATAATAATAATAATAATAATAATAATAATAATAATAAGGAAATAAAAAAAAAGAAAATAACTACCTCAAAGCTTTTCTAACAAAAAGAACGCCTCAGACCGGGCTCGAACCCGAGACCTCTCGTCTAACACAACACGACTAACCACTCCACTACCCATTCATTTCTGTTTAATTTATCTGCTAAACTTATTTAACCTATATTATTCCTGCTTCCTTCTTTGGATTTCGTACAAGAACTCGGCCCACTAGATAATTTAGCCCAACCGAAATAGACAAGGAAACAAGGCCCAACATTAGCCCAATAATTGTCCAATCCCATAACACCCGGTTGTTTTCATCAATTTAAAAGGGCTGTTGGTGTTCGTTTTAAAAAAAAATGTAAAAGAAACATTTGATTTGCAGCAGCCTTGGTTCGAACTCAGAACCCTTTGTCTAACACAACCCACTCAAACTAATGAACCATTATACTGTTTGTTGTAATAACTCGCGTGATCAATTAATTTAACCTATACCAAACTGTTATCATCTTGCATCATCACCATAAATATAGTATTATTACCGTATTATCTATCATCTACAATCATCTTGCCATCTTCATTATCTAACGGCACAACTCATCATCTCCATATCATTACTTCGGTTATTTTCATCATCTTTTATCTTATCTATTATAATCATACTTCATCACCATTAGTCTATTACCAATATCAATCACGAAGGGAAAAGATAAACAAGAAAAAGAGTAGCAGCCAAGTGGCTTTTACGGCCCAAATAGAGTTTGTGAAACAAGGCCCAAAATACAACCGAAATATGGCAGCCCAACCATTTGGATTTCCAAGCCCACGTTTATCAGAATAATTTTAAGAAGACAAGAGCTGGTGGGTGGATTCGAACAGAGAAAAAAAATAGAATGTTAGAACACGTCTGCATCAATATGACCTCCTTCCACTTTTCTTTACTAGTCGAGAACAGCATGTTTCATCATTCCACAAATGCAAATGTCCACATAAAATAAATAAAATAAACCGAACCAAGATAGTGGGTATATACGATTTGTGAGTTGGTATTTGATTGTCCCCACCATGTTCCCACCGAAACCTTCATTTCACCTCAATCATTATGGCAACTTGGGTCCATCGAGAATTTTGAGTAAACAAAACAAATACATGTTGATCACAATATGAACTTTCGGTGGTATTTGAGTTGACATAGGTCCCTCAAATTAATAATTGCCCCAATAATGATAAACCTTTATCTCTTTGTAATATTATATTTTGTGTGGACTGCGTTCTCTATTTTTTTTTTATATATAGTGGTTGTGCGTGTTAATTTCGAATAGGAAGTGGGAACAAAAAAATGGTGTTTAAAACAGAAACAAATTAATCGCAGCAGCAGTAGTATGGTGGTTTGATGAAAATTTTCAAGCTGAAACAGAAAACACGAGATATCGAAGTAGCAGAATTTGCTGTAGCTTTGGTGTTTGTTGTTTGGTTTGCGTTTAAACTCGACAAAAAAAAAATAGAAACGTATTATAGTGTAGTTACAAATGGGTTTCATGTTGGTGTGGCGGTTTTTGTGATTCAAACAGGAGACGAAGAAAAAGAAAAATTATATAGGTTGATAATGGTTAAATGGATTTAAAGATGGCGGGTTTCATGGTGTTTGAAGAAGAAGCAGAAAAAGATAATTAACGCGTGGGTTACACTAAGAAAATGGTGGTGATATGGTGGTGATCAAGCACGAAACAAAATTGATAGTGAATAGAAGTGGTGTTTGAGCTCGATGGAGAGTGAGTTTTGAGTTTTGTTTTTCACTTATCTATAAGTATGTCAATATTTATATATGAATATAATATATATGTATGATTATAATAACGTAATTTGAATAATTGAATTTGTACGTTTGATATGATCGATTGTTGTGTAGTGGCAGTGGTCGACAGATTCTTCATTCAGAAAGAAGAAAATAAAAAGATGAAATCGATAGCTACAAAATTCGATTGAAGTTGTTTTGTAGTGTTTAATTGAGGTCGTTCAAGAATCTTGAGCAGGAGAAGGAAGGTCAGTCGACATGTATCGAGACGCATACAGGGTTCTTTAACCAAGAAGAAGAAAACAAAAAGAAATAGTCAGATTATGACAGGTAACAAATTTGTACATTTTTCTGTTACTGATTTCTATCCAAATTTGTTTTATTTTATTGATTGGATTCAGTTTGTATTGAATTGCGATCGACGTGTAACAAGATTTGAAAGACAATTGTATTATAGTGTCATTTGAGATCGAAAAGAAGAATCAATCAAGAAGAATACAGAAAGTAAAAGAAAGGAAAGCAATGGCTAATCGATTCGTACTACATTTTGATTTCAATATCTAACAATTTGTATCTGACAAAATTATTATATTAATGTTGATTCTTATCAGATCATGCACGTTCTTATATATTATATAGAGTGATTAATACATGGTGTCGTAGATATTTTTGATTCAATATTGTTTTATAGCGTGATTGTGGTATACAGAATTTTCTTCAGTCTGACAGGATCAATTAGGAAGACAAAAATAAAATACAGAATTCAATCAGATAGTGATGCGTAACAGATTCTGTATAATATTTGAGATCGAATTCGATTTGTAATTTAGTTTAGAGACAGGAAACAAAAGTGATACAGTGTGATTGAAACATGAAACTGAATTTGATTCCTTCTTTATATAATTCGTATATAATTATTATAAATTAATATTTATATTATTAATAATATTAATAATAATAATAATACAAGTACTAATAATAATAATAAAATTAATAATAATGATAATAATATCAATAATTCAAATAATAATAATTATATTAATAATAATAATAAATAATAATGATACTAATCATCATAAAAATGACAATTTTAATAGTAATAATCATAATAAAAAATGATAACAATAATATTATTAATAATACTATAATAACACTAATTATAATATTAATATTATTAATGATAATAATAATATTAATAATAATATTATAACAATTTTTACATATTTATTTCTAGCAGTTAAATAGTAATTTATTTCAAATTATATTTCAAATTAATATATATATGTATCTATTTACAAATAGTTGTTCGTGAATCGTCGGGAATGGTCGAAGGCCAATTGGATATATGAAACAGTTCAAAATTTTTGAGACTTAACCTAACAGACTTTTCTTAACGTGTCAAAATATGAAATCGTATCGTGAGTTTGGTTCAAAATAGTCAAAATTTTCCGGGTCGTCACAGTACTTACCCGTTAAAGAAATTTTGTCCCGAAATTTGATCGAGGTCGTCATGGCTAACAAGGAAATAGACAAGGAAACACGGCCCAACATTAGCCCAATAATTGTCCAATCCCATAACACCCGGTTGTTTTCATCAATTTAAAAGGGCTGTTGTTGTTCGTTTTAAAAATAATGTAAAAGAAACATTTGATTTGCAGCAGCCTTGGTTCGAACTCATGATCCTTTGTCTAACACAACCCACTCAAACCAATGAACCATTATACCGTTTGTTGTAATAACTCGCGTGATCAATTAATTTAACCTATACCAAACTGTTATCATCTTGCATCATCACCATAAATATAGTATTATTACCGTATTATATATCATCTACAATCATCTTGCCATCTTCATTATCTAACGGCATAACTCATCATCTCCATATCATTACTTCGGTTATTATCATCATCTTTTATCTTATCTATCATAATCATACTTCATCACCATTAGTCTATTACCAATATCAATCAGGAGAAGGAAGGACAGTCGACATGTATCGAGACGCAGACAGGGTTCTTCAACCAAGAAGAAGAAAACAAAAATAAATAGTCAGATTATGACAGGTAACAAGTTCGTACATTTTTCTGTTACTAATTTCTATCCAAATTTGTTTTATTTTATTGATTGGATTTAGTTTATATTGAATTGCGATCGACGTGTAACAAGATTTGAAAGACAATTGTATTATATTGTGATTTGAGATAGAGAAAAAGAATCAACGAAGAAGAAGAATACATGTGACGTCCCGTACAAAACCATCGTGTACGGATCATCAACAACAGGATCATTATAAGGTCAAACACTATATGCTGTTTGAAAACCCGTTTTGCATTCATAAAAAAGATAGCGTTTACAAAAGATAATGTGACACAAAGGTCGTTACAAAGTCATTATTTGAAAATAACATAAATTACGAATGCAAAAGAAAAGTTCCATGATTGAGACATCTCTAAGTAATGCAGCGGAATTCTAGCACAGCAGGTCCTTAACAGCAAGTTTAAACACCAAGACACCAAGTCTAAATAGCGGAAGCAACAAACCTCTAAGCACCTGAGAAAACATACTTAAAAACGTCAACAATAATGTTGGTGAGCTATAGTTTAAGTTGTAACAGTAATGTAAGGTAGGCCACGAGATTTCAGTGTTTCAAAACAGTATGAAAAGTATATGTTTAACTGTGGGCACTTGGTAACTAAATTAACGTTTGCAACCCCCTAAAAGTACACTTGGTGAGTGCGTATGATTACGAAGTATTAAACACCCGTTAAATGCTAGCGTGACTAGCCCGAGTGGGGATGTCAAACCCTATGGATCCATATCTAAGATTCGCGTTAACCGGTTCAAAGACCAATGACTAAATGTTACCGAGCTAAGGGGAAAGTTTATGCTGTTGTATAACCCACACATATATAAAGTTTAAGTACTCGTGCCTAGTATGTAAAATATAAAAAGCGCATGTATTCTCAGTCCCAAAATAGTTAAAGTAAAAAGAGATGCTATAACTCACAGTGATAAGAGCGGTAAAGTCGATAATGAAAGTATGCAAGTAGTAAGTTGGTCCGAAAGGTCGTCAACCTAAGTCAAAGGTTACTAGGTCAGTATGTTATCCTCATAAGTTCTAATAGTGCATAAAATAAGTTTAAGTGTTATCATCATCATCATTCATCATCGTAAAAGTTAAGTAAGTTTAACAAGTATAGAGGTCGAAACAATAGGCTGACTTTGATCAGCTGCTACAGCCTCTACGTAAATTGAAAAGATGCGTAATCAGTGGCCTTGGCTCCGTATGGGAGTCCTCTAGTTGCTGACCAATTTCCAGAACCAAACGCGTCTTTGTTTGACCGTGGTGACGGTTTAAGTACGAGTAGGTCAGAAATTTCAGCACAACGTTACAAGGGTGTAGTGATTTTGAAAAGGCCATAAATCCCAAACCGTAACTAAGATCGAGGCGAGTCTTAAACAGAAGGTCATATAATCGAACCAGGCTATCTGAAAATCAACTTTTTAGTAGCCCAGGAGCCTAATCAGATCCTGAAAATAGTAAGCAAGGTGCTCCGGTGGGGTTCTTAGTGCTTGATGCTCATCACGGTTCTCATCCTTGATGTTTGTAGCTTCAAGTGTACAACTCGTTGATGGGTTAGCATCACCTTGACCAAGATTCTACCATCAACACACAATATGTTAAGACCAAGTAAGAACACAACTCATTTAAGAGTCTTAGATGGATGATGAACCAAGGTTACATCATATCCTTAGTCTTAACACAATTACAAGTTACATTTACAACTAAAGCTACAAACTTTACTTCAATCAAGCAAGTATGAACATAATCTAAGTCAAATAAAGTGATGGAACCCTAAGCTAGAGAGCTTGGATCCTTTTCACACAAGTTATAAGGTCACAAAGCTAGAAAGCTTGAACATTTAGTGTTCTTGAAGACCTTGAAGCATAAAGTTTAGATCTTTAAGTTACATGAAGACCATAAACACAAGTTTTGATCTTTATAACAAAATAATGAGATCATAAGTTAGGAAACTTAGATCCAACAAAAGATATGAAGATTCAAGCTAGAAAGCTTGCATCTTGGTTGTTCTTGAAGATCTTGAAGCATAAAGCTTGGATCTTTAAGTTACATGAAGATTACAAACACAAGTTTGAATCTTTATAACAAAATAACAAGATTAAAGTTAAAAGATATAGATCTACAAAGTAGGTGAAGATTCAAAGCTAGAAAGCTTGAATCTTCCATGTTCTTGAAGGATTCAAATCCAAGTTTGAATCTACAAGATGTAATCAAGATCAAAGCTAAAAAGCTAGACCCTTTAATGATGATGATGAATTCGAAAATGATAAGAGAAGAAGAAGAAGAAGAAATTCAAAAACTACAAGTTTTAGAGTGAGAAAGACTAGAGAGGAGATAAGAGAGTAAGTGTGTGTGAAATGTAAATGAGAGCAAGTGTAAAATGGATGGAATAAGGCTTGTATTTATAGGTGAATGAGGGTGAGGGTGGTGGTAATGGCCATTGGAATGGGAGGGGGACAAGGGGGACACACTTTTGCTTTTTGGTTAATGGTTGTCTAAAGTTGGTGCTTATGTTAGGATCTCATACAACATTAAGGATAAAAAAATGCTAGCATGTTCCCTCTAATAAATGGGCATTTGTCTTACATATTAATGGGTCACTAGCTATTAATAATTGGGCTAATTAAATAGTCCACAAACTAGTGTAGGGTGGGCTAAGGCCCAACAAGGTAGAAAGTCCAACAAGACTAACTAGTAAGCATAAGTAAATTACTACGCGTAATTAAGCATTCAAAAACCCAAGTAATTATTATTATGAAATAATAATTAAGATTTCGTAGTCATAATATTCCGATTACTACAAAAGTTAAACGTGTACGCAGTACGCAGTTTGTTCGTAACGTCAAGTGACACTAACGGTCATAAAGGCTTCCGGTGATCAAATTAAGTATCCTACGTACTTAAAGGCACGTTTTAATACATAAATGAAAGTAGGCCATGTGTATAAAGATTCCAGAGTATAAATTAGCACAACACGCACAAATACGCAGTTTCGCAAAAACCACAAGGCACAAAAACAAGTCGAAAAAGTCGGGTCGTTACAATACAGAAAGTAAAAGAAAGGAAAGCGATGGCTAACCGATTCGTACTACATTTTGATTTCAATATCTAACAATTTGTATCTGACAGAATTATTATATTAATGTTGATTCTTATCAGATCATGCACGTTCTTATATATTATATAGAGTGATTAATACATGGTGTCGTAGATATTTTTGATTCAATATTGTTTTATAGCGTGATTGTGGTATACAGAATTTTCTTCAGTCTGACAGGATCAATTAGGAAGACAAAAATAAAATACAGAATTCAATCAGATAGTGATGCGTAACAGATTCTGTATAATATTTGAGATCGAATTCGATTTGTAATTTAGTTTAGAGACAGGAAACAAAAGTGATACAGTGTGATTGAAACATGAAACTGAATTTGATTCCTTCTTTATATAATTCGTATATAATTATTATAAATTTATATTTATATTATTAATAATATTAATAATAATAATATAAGTACTAATAATAATAACAAAATTAATAATAATGATAATAATATCAAGAATTCAAATAATAATAATTATATTAATAATAATAATAAATAATAATGATACTAATCATCATAAAAATGACAATTTTAATAATAATAATCATAATAAAAATGATTACAATAATATTATTAATAATACTAATAATAACACTAATTATAATATTAATATTATTAATGATAATAATAATATTAATAATAATATTATAACAATTTTTACATATTTATTTCTAGTAGTTAAATAGTAATTTATTTTAAATTATATTTCAAATTAATATATATATGTATCTATTTACAAATAGTTGTTCGTGAATCGCCGGGAATAGTCGAAGGCCAATTGGATATATGAAACAGTTCAAAATTTTTGAGACTTAACCTAACAGACTTTTCTTAACGTGTCAAAATATGAAATCGTATCTTGAGTTTGGTTTAAAATTAGTCGAAATTTTTCGGGTCGTCACAAAAGGAAAAGGTGAAGGCTCGGTGAAATAAGACTACTGAGTTCTTGTATTTCAAGGTGAGTGGGACTATCATAATGTTTATAAGTATTTAGTAGCGGGTTATGCTACTGTTACCTTGGCTTACTCACCTGAATAATTAGTATATGGTATATTGTGCTATATTATGTGACGCGTTGTGGCCACCTTGGATGCCGGCTACAGGTTAGTTGTCCGGTAGTTGATATTGTCGATTGCGGGTTATGTAGCGGCAAATGGCTTACATGTGGGGTAGCTATGGTTTTATAGCTATGCCAAATTTGTAAGTTGGGCAAGAGGTAGGAATGAGTCTTTCTGGTTCAGGAATTAATATTCGCGTAGTATAGTTGAACGATGCATCCCCTGCATCTGGATACTATGCGAGGGAGACAGTAATTGGAATTATCGGTATACTCCAGCCTGATCAGTTAGAGTTAAGGGCCCGGCCAGGCCACGGTCCTATTGTTATCGAGACCTTATTTGTGTATTGGCTAGCTTGATGATATATGTTTCTGTTAGGACTGTGCTGAAATGTCCCGTTCATATTGATTATAAACGTTCCATATTAATTGATTTCATTGTGAGGTTTTGACCTCTATATGAGACGTTTTTCAAAGACTGCATTCATTTTTAAAACAACCATAACCTTTATTTTATCAATAAAGGTTTTAAAAAAAATATTACGTAGATTATCAAATAATGATAATCTAAAATATATTGATTACACACGACCATTACATAATGGTTTACAATAGAAATATATTACATCAACATATGTTTCTTGAATGCAGTTTTTACACAATATCATACAAACATGGACTTCAAATCTTGTCCTTATTTTAGTATGCAACAGCGGAAGCTCTTAATATTCACCTGAGAATAAACATGCTTTAAACGTCAACAAAAATGTTGGTGAGTTATAGGTTTAACCTATATATATCAAATCATAACAATAGACCACAAGATTTCATATTTCAATACACATCCCATACATAGAGATAAAAATCATTCATATGGTGAACACCTGGTAACCGACATTAACAAAATGCATATGTAAGAATATCCCCATCATTCCGGGACACCCTTCGGATATGATATAAATTTCGAAGTACTAAAGCATCCGGTACTTTGGATGGGGTTTGTTAGGCCCAATAGATCTATCTTTAGGATTCGCGTCAATTAGGGTGTCTGTTCCCTAATTCTTAGATTACCAGACTTAATAAAAAGGGGCATATTCGATTTCGATAATTCAACCATAGAATGTAGTTTCACGTACTTGTGTCTATTTTGTAAATCATTTATAAAACCTGCATGTATTCTCATCCCAAAAATATTAGATTTTAAAAGAGGGACTATAACTCATTTTCACAGATTTTTACTTCGTCGGGAAGTAAGACTTGGCCACTGGTCGATTCACGAACCTATAACAAATATGTACATATATATCAAAGTATGTTCAAAATATATTTACAACACTTTTAATACATTTTGATGTTTTAAGTTTATTAAGTCAGCTGTCCTCGTTAGTAACCTACAACTAGTTGTCCACAGTTAGATATACAGAAATAAATCGATATATATTATCTTGAATCAATCCACGACCCAGTGTATACACGTCTCAGGTTAGATCACAACTCAAAGTATATATATTTTTGGAATCAACCTCAACCATGTATAGCTAACTCCAACATTACTGCATATAGAGTGTCTATGGTTGTTCCAAATAATATATATACATGGGTCGATATGATATGTCAAAACATTTGCATACGTGTCTATAGTATCCCAAGATTACATAATATATTAGAATACATGTATAATACAATATAAGTTAGCTAGGATATGATTTGTATAGAATTGTTAATATTTCCCGTAGCTACAAAAATCAAAAAAATATCCAATCTTGTTTTACCCATAACTTCTTCATTTTAAATCCGTTTTGAGTGAATCAAATTGCTATGGTTTCATATTGAACTCTATTTTATGAATATAAACAGAAAAAGTATAGGTTTATAGATGTAAATATAAGTTACAAGTCGTTTTTGTAAGAGGTAGTCATTTCAGTCGAAAGAACGACGTCTTGATGACCATTTTGAAAAACATACTTTCACTTTGAGTTTAACCATGATTTTTGGATATAGTTTCATGTTCATAAGAAAAATCATTTTCCCAGAAGAACAACTTTTAAATCAAAGTTTATCATAGTTTTTAATTATCAAACCCAAAACAGCCCGCGGTGTTACTACGACGGCGTATGTCCAGTTTTACGGTGTTTTTCGTGTTTCCAGGTTTTAAATCATTAAGTTAGCATATCATATAGATATAGAACATGTGTTTAGTTGATTTTAAAAGTCAAGTTAGAAGGATTAACTTTTGTTTGCGAACAAGTTTAGAATTAACTAAACTATGTTCTAGTGATTTCAAGTTTAAACCTTCGAATAAGATAGCTTTATATGTATGAATCGAATGATGTTATGAACATCATTACTACCTCAAGTTTTGTGGATAAACCTACTGGAAAATAGACAAATGGATCTATCTTCAAAGGATCTTGGATGGCTTGAAAGTTCTTGAAGTAGAATCATGACACGAAAACAAGTTCAAGTAAGATTTCCACTCGAAATAAGATTGTTATAGTTATAGAAATTGAATCAAAGTTTGAATATGAGTATTACCTTATATTAGAAAGATATCTTACTGTAAATAAGAAAGATTTCTTGAGGTTGGATGATCACTCTACAAGATTGGAAGTAAGCTAGCAAACTTGAAAGTATTCTTGATTTTATGAAAGTAGAACTTGTAGAATTTATGAAGAACACTTAGAACTTGAAGATAGAACTTGAGAGAGATCAATTAGATGAATAAAATTGAAGAATGAAAGTGTTTGTAGGTGTTTTTGGTCGTTGGTGTATGGATTAGATATAAAGGATATGTAATTTTGTTTTCATGTAAATAAGTCATGAATGATTACTCATATTTTTGTAATTTTATGAGATATTTCATGCTAGTTGCCAAATGATGGTTCCCACATGTGTTAGGTGACTCACATGGGCTGCTAAGAGCTGATAATTGGAGTGTATATACCAATAGAACATACATCTAAAAGCTGTGTATTGTACGAGTACGAATACGGGTGCATACGAGTAGAATTGTTGATGAAACTGAACGAGGATGTAATTGTAAGCATTTTTGTTAAGTAGAAGTATTTTGATAAGTGTCTTGAAGTCTTTCAAAAGTGTTTGAATACATATTAAAACACTACATGTATATACATTTTAACTGAGTCGTTAAGTCATCGTTAGTCGTTACATGTAAGTGTTGTTTTGAAACCTTTAGGTTAACGATCTTGTTAAATGTTGTTAACCCAATGTTTATAATATCAAATGAGATTTTAAATTATTATATTATCATGATATTATGATGTATGAATATCTCTTAATATGATATATATACATTAAATGTCGTTACAACGATAATCATTACATATATGTCTCGTTTCAAAATCATTAAGTTAGTAGTCTTGCTTTTACATATGTAGTTCATTGTTAATATACTTAATGATATATTTACTTATCATAATATCATGTTAACTATATATATATATCCATATATATGTCATCATATAGTTTTTACAAGTTTTAACATTCGTGAATCACCGGTCAACTTGGGTGGTCAATTGTCTATATGAAACCTATTTCAATTAATCAAGTCTTAACAAGTTTGATTACTTAACATGTTGGAAACACTTAATCATGTAAATAACAATTTCATTTATTATATATATAAACATGGAAAAGTTCGGGTCACTACATGTGCCATTTACTTAGCCTTGTGCTAACCCCTCACTTCCTCCCCTGCAGGTAGACTTATATGCTAGGGTTTTAGGAGGAGCTTGTTGTGCCGGATATGTTTGGAAGAACAAACTCTGATGACTTTTTTATAACATAAGGATAGTTGTTTAACGTAACACCAAATGATTTATAATAACCGTGTGGGATTGTATAACATAATTATGGCTTTGAAATTATATTGTGTGTTTCGTATCTGGAATTGAAATTTCAGAATTGAAAAAATTATGACTATAGTACCTGTGCTTTGTCAACTTGTTCACCACATCACCTAAGCTTTTATTTTTACTTCGATGGTACCTTAGATTAGGAGCAGTAACGTGGATAGTACCCAAACAAACCGTCGTTCAATGTTTAAACAGTTAGTCTTTACATGTGCCATGCATGTAAGGGCACTTTTGTCAGTTTACAATAGTATATTACAATTAATAAATCCCTAATGTTAGCAACATGCTTATTAGTCATGACTGTTCAGTTTTTTTCATCTTCATCTCAACAAAACTGCTAAAACCCTACTTCTCAATTAGATGGATTCTCGTTTACATCTTATTCGAAACGAATTAGACTCCGTTGATGTCAACATCATATATGGTAAGATTTATTATTCATAATTTTATTTTACAAATTTGAATCAACTGTTTCATTGGTTTTTTTATAAACCTGATGTCTAAATTTTGCATATTGTTATTCTACCTGTAGATGGATATCCTGGACTTTTTACGATCAAATTACATCATGGTGGCCATTTTACTAATCTTCCACGTAGGGATTATGTGAATGGTAAGATAAATTATTTTGACTTAGTTGCAGGTGATACACTTAGTGTTGATGAGATAAGTAAAATGGTAGTGGATCTTGGTTATGATTCCAACTAGTTTACGAACCCTCGCTTCGCGTCGGGGGTTCGGTTTTTAATGTATTTTAGTGCGTTTAGTTTGTAAAATTATTTCGTGGCTAACGATGATGTCGTTGAAACGCAACTCGAGTCGAACTAAAAGGTATAATCCGTGAGAGATTTAAATGTTATTTTAAATTAACAATATATGTGCATCTTCGCGTTTCGCTATGGAACTGTCGACTTTTAAAAATTTAACGCAAAATCAACGTGTATGAAAAGTACCTCAAATATTTAGCGTTTTTAAAAAAGAGTCCATTTTGCGTATAGTTAGTGACATTGTGTTCCTAAAATTATTTCGAGTTTAACGATGGTGTCGGAAAAATTTAATTCGTTGCGAGCGAGAAGTATGACCCGTTGAATATTTGAGTGGAGTTTAGTTAAAAAATTTTATGAAAATGGTTATTTGACACTTTACCCCCTGTTCGAGGGGCCGGTTTTAATTTTTGAACAAAGTTTGAGTTTTTTTTTTGGAAAAAGGAAAAAAAGGTGAAAACAAAAAAAAATAAAAAAATAAAAAATAAAAAGGTGAAAGGACGAAATATATTATATAATATTATTATAGTTATAATAACGGGGAGGCGAGTCGGGTCGGGTCGCGTAAGGGGGTAGGGTTGGGGGTGTTTTGTATTTTCTCGAGGGTGTGGGCTTTTTTAGTAAAATTGGGGAGGGGGCCGATTCGTACGTTGAATAAAGTTTGGGGGTCCTTAGTGTGAGATTGAGATAGTCCAAATAGTACTATTCATTTGGACTATCTCAATTAGATATATAGTATAGTATAATTCTAAGATGTCTTTATCATTTTTGTGTACCTGATTCAAATTTGAATTTTGGGTTAGAACCATTAGAAAGTGAGCCTGGTATAACAACTAGTGAACGAGAACACATGGGAGGATCATACCAAGCAATAAACGGACAATTGGACCACTGAAAAAAAAATTACCAATCAATTGGCAAACAAAAATAGGGTTTATAACGAACCACATTAGGGTTTATCATCACTGAACCAAATATAATTATGTGCTTACCTTTGTAGGGAAACCATAATAACGACGATTAGGATTACGATCGGTCCAAGAACAACGAATCACGGGCGACGTTCCACAAAAACAATCAACCATTTTTACGAATTGGGGAGAAAAAAAATTAGTGTTTATAACGAATTGGGTATTTAATCTGGAGCTTACTGATCGATTAACATAGCTTATATATGGAATAAATATTGTAAACGGGCAAAAGTGCCTCACATGCATGGCACATATGATACCTTAACAGCTAAATGTTTGGTTGGGTACTATCTACGTTACTGCTCCTGATCTAAGGTACCATTGAAGCAAAAATAAAAGTTTAGGTATTGTGGTGATAAAGTTGACAAAGCTCGGGTACTATGGATGTAATTCTTCAGAATTTGTAAAATGTAAATATAAATATAAAACATAAAATGTAAAACGTATAGGTAAAGTAAAGTGTAAATTGTAAACGTAAAGTGTAAGAGTAAACGTAAAGTGGAGTAAAACGTTTTCAGGTATAAGTGAATGGTTTCGTTCTCATATAAAAACATAGAAAATCATAAAGCATCCATTTAATTTTTTTTTAAAAAATTTGAACTTTGATACAAGGATGATATGGACGTTTTTTAGTACCTTTTTTACGAGTAATTTTTTAGAAATTTAAACTTGAGAACACCTGATTTTTTTAGATTTTTTTTCTTTTAAAAAATTAACTTTGATAAAAGGATGATATGGACGTTTTTGTAGTGTACCTTATTTATTTTTATTTTTTTAGTATATACTTCGTATTATATTTTCCATTTTATTATTTTGTTTTATATAATCAGTTTAGTGTGAAGATAAGACCAAAATCTTACGTCTCACTCTTTGTCCGCTTTCATTTTAATATTTCATTTCATTTCATTTCATTTCATGTATCATACGGGGTATTATATTATTCGTATGCACGATGCACGATTGCCAATTGTAACAAGGTAATTTATTTTTATTTTTTAACGGTGATTTCTGCATCAGCGAATCATTTATTTTAACGCCTCTCATCATTTGCACGTAACATACACGTTCGGGGGAAAACTCGACCCCGATCGACACAAATGTATTTATTCTTTTAGCAGTTGTTTATTTTTTAAGATATTTTGGTCTAAGATTTGCGGACCATGCATGTAAAGAAGATGTAGTATAAAGGTCTGTATGCTGAATAGTGAAGACTTTTTGTTTTTATGTTTGCAAAATAACTTAATTCTGTCTGCAGCACTTAGAATCATATTTATAAGTCTGCGTGGCTACAGACATAATAATGTTGAATTCCAGAGAGTATTATTATGCTTTTGTGATCAACAATCGAAGGTACACAAAGTAATATAAAGACCAAAACTCTACAAGTGCTAGGTGGGCTGAGCCCAATACAAAAGGGACATGGGCTAACAAGGGTCCATATAAATATCTAGTTTAACATCCCCCGCAGTTGGAGCGGGAGTGCTGCGGACGCTCAAACTGGATCGAAAATCATCAAACAAGGCATACGGGAGACCTTTAGTGAAGATGTCTGCAAACTGATATCTTGAAGGCACATGAAGAACACAGACCTGTCCCTGAGCAACCAAATCTCTAACTAAGTGAATGTCAATCTCGATATGTTTGGTTCGTTGATGTTGAACCGGATTGGACGAGAGATATACGGAGCTGACGTTGACGCAGTAGACGAGTGTTGTGACGACCCGGAAATTTCCGACTAAATTTAAACTTAATCTTGATATGATTTCGACACAATAAGCAAAGTCTGTAATGTAGAGTCTCAAAATTTTTGAACTATTTACATGGATTCATTTAACCTGCGACTATTTCCCGACGATTCACGAACAATTGTGTGTAAATAAAAATGTAATTATATATATTCATATATAAAATTTATTTATGATTTAAATGAATTATTATTTTTTTATTATCATTTTATAATATTATTACTATTATTTAGTTATTTTTAGGATTATAATTAATATAATTATTATTAGTACATTTACTATTAATATTTATTAAAAATAATTATAGAGAATCAAAATCAGTTACATATATCCCTCAAAACTATTTGTGATTTTGTAATTGTCGGATGTTGTTACAAGTCCATTTCAATCTTGAATACAGAACAAAAACTCTTTCATTATATAGGCACATGCATTTTGAGAAAGAACCAAACCAACAAAATTCATGAAATAAAGCTCGACACCTCTGTTCTTCATCTTTTTAACCATATTTTGATTTCAAATTAATTTCCAAAATGTAATAATGTAGTCTTGTTAGGAATCGTCTATCTAAACTATCTGTAAGTTTTCAATCTTCAATTCTTTCTATCAATTTCTAATTTGAGAGTCAAAGTTTCGGTTTTCAAAGTCAACTAAGTGTTCTTGAATCAAATTCGCGTTTGTTTTGATATCTCCAGTTAATTTGATGATCCATAAAGATTATAGGAATGATTTGCAACACAATTCATGTTGTAATCATAACCTATAACACTCTTAATCTAAAAATCAATTTTTGAGTTCTTGAGTTCTTCACAGTAATATACACTAACGTAAATTCAAAACAAATTTCAAAAACTAAAAATGCAGAGTTGTTAGGAATCATTTACTTAAACTTCCTGCAAAATCTCAAGTTCCAATTCTTAATAACGAATTCGAATTTGCGAGTCAAAGTTAAATTGTCAAAAGTTAACTGTTTTGTTCTTGGAGAAATTAGAGCTTGTTTTGATGTTTTAAGTTCAATTGACGATTTCAATAATTTTTAGGAATGATTTGAAACATGTTTCATGTTGTAAAGATTGTCCAAAACGAACTCAAAATTGAAAACAAAATTTTTTTTTCTTGGCTACAAGCAAGCTAAATTTTCTTTTGTTTTTTTTCTCATTTTTTTTTATATCATGAACACATTTTTTTTGTTTCATGTTGTTTTCAAGTAATAAATAAAAATCCGAATTCGTTATTTTGATTTTTGAAGTTCTATGGTTGAATGGATTTAAGGTAGAAGATGAAGAAGATGAGTCAAGTTGAAATAGATAATAGATATATATATTTGGGTTGCATACTAAATAAGAAAGACATGAATGGCAGAATGGTTAAGGGTGTTTGTGGATGAGCGAGAGGTCTCGGGTTCAAATCCGATTCGGGACATTTTTTTTAGAAATGCTTTTTAAGGTAGATTTCATTACCAAAATTATTATTATTATTATTATTATTATTATTATTATTATTGTTATTGTTACTAAAATTATAATTTTTATCATTATCATTATTACTAATATATGTATTATTACTATTATTATGATTAGGATTATTATTATTATCAAAATAACACAAACTATTATTATTATTATTATTATTATTATTATTATTATTATTATTATTATTATTATTATTATTATTATTATTATTAATATTAGTATTAGTATCATTATGTACTTATTAGTATTATTAAAATCATTTTTAAATATATATATATATATATACAAAATAAATATATATATAACACATAATTTAAGATATAATATAAGTATACGTTTTTAAATGGAATTTAGTATAAATTCTATATAACTACAAATACATAAATAATATATAGTAATAAATGAAATGATGTGATTTCCATTATATGTGTTAATAGATATATAAATGATATAGGTTCGTGAATCCAAGGTCAACCCTACACTTGTTCAATGTCGTCATATGTATTTTTACTACAAAATACAGTATGGTGAGTTTCATCACTCCCTTTTTAAATGCTTTTGCAATATATATTTTTGGGACTAAGAATGCATGCGCTTTTATAAATGTTTTACGAAATAGACACAAGTAATCGAAACTACATTATATGGTTGAATGATCGAAATCGAATATGCCCCTTTTTATTAAGTCTGGTAATCTAAGAATTAGGGAACAGACACCCTGATTGAAGCGAACTCTAAAGATAGATCTATCGGGCCCAACAAGCCCCATCCAAAGTACCGGATGCTTTAGTACTTCAAAATTTATATCATGTCCGAAGGAGGATCCCGGAATGATGGGGATATTCTTATATACATATTGTGAATGTCGGTTACCAGGTGTTCAATCCATATGAATGATATTTTTGTCTCTATGCATGGGACGTATGATTATGAGAAATGGAAGTATGAAATCTTGTGGTCTATTAAAATTATGAAATGATTATTTATGTTAAACTAATGAACTCACCAATCTTTTGGTTGACACTTTAAAGCATGTTTATTCTCAGGTACGAAAGAAATCTTCCGCTGTGCATTTGCTCATCTTAGAGATATTACTTGGAATCATTCATGACATATTTCAAAAAACGTTGCATTCGAGTCGTTGAGTTCATCAAGATTATTATTAAGTCTATTATAGTAAGATATATTACGAAATGGTATGCATGTTGTCAACTTTCGATGAAATGAAAGATTGCCTTTTCAAAAACGAATGCAATGTTTGTAAAATGTATCATATAGAGGTCAAATACCTCGCGATGTAATCAACTGTTGTGAATCGTTTATAATCGATATGGACTTCGTCCGGATGGATTAGGAAGGGTCGCTTCAGTTGGTATAAGAGCAGTGGTCTTAGCAAACCAGGTCTTGCATTAGTGTGTCTAAGTGATAGTCATTAGTATGCATTAGTGAGTCTGGACTTCGACCGTGTCTGCATGTCAAAAGTTTTGCTTATCATTTTTTGTCGGAAATCATCTATTTATCACCCTTAGGAAATTACCTGCTTATCATTCTTAGTCTAGACACATCTTACTGCAATTATTGCATGAATAGTGCATAGACAAAATTCGTATCTTAGCGTATCTGCTAATTCATATCTTAGCATATCTTGTACTATAGACTTTGTCTGACAACTTCCGTAGATTCCTCCGTAACATATGGGATTTTAGTATTGTATATGCATATGTGAATTATGTATTGCAGGGTACTAATCTACATCCTATAATCTGTTTCTTATCGAAAATACTTCATCTGATCGTACGAGATGAATCCCTCAACCAGTTCGAGTCCCTCAGACTTCGATAGCTAATCCGATAGTTATTCCGACAGCTATTCCGACATGGATGTTCACCTAAGCTCCGGAGGCAACGTCACCAGAATGAATCAACCAATCAATCATCTCCAATTCATCTGATGGGTTTGTAGTCGACTTAACCGATGGAGACGAGAGGAAGGCGATCCTTTCCACCCACCAACCGAATTTACCTCTTGGAAATGAACCTGAAGCACTTACCAGCGAACCAGTCTGAAACACCATTTTCACCCCCATTTCCCGAATATCTCACCACGATTGTATTCTATCTAAAATTCTAAACCTTATTCATCCGCTCATACCGATCGACAATCATCCCGGAATAATAGAAGAAGTCAACGAACTTCGTGCTCGAGTAATCAATCTGGAGAATATGGTGCAAAAATTACCAAGCTTCAACAACATCACCGGCACCAACAGTACCATCAATAACAACACCAGTGCCATCAACAACCCCTGCCTCGACGTCTCATTCTATACCTTGAGTACAATTATCATTCTACGTATCGTTCTACATCATTTATCTTCGTTCGACATGGCGATTATGTAATCTCTAATGTTTTAGAGATTATATATTCTTGTTCCAAGGGTAAATCAAATGAGTTTAATATCATATTGACTCATTAAATCCATGATTACATCTGAAGAAAATATATATGTATATATATTTTCATAAAGATTGTAATTAAAAATTCTTGTGTACAAACTGTTAATGGTGAAAATATTTTAACGGGTAGGTAATACCCGAGGAATATTTAGATTTCACATTAATAAGTTACACTGTACATTCTTCGAATCTAATTCAACAGTCGTTTACTATCCTACTTACGTCCACCGATATACAAATCCGTTCACCACAGAATAACCATATTCATCCAATTTCATATTTGGATTTTGATTTATCAAAAATCAAGTGGCATAATGAAGGAAACATTTGACAAAATAAAATTTATTAGAAACAAACAAATTAACTATGAGAAATTTTGTTAAGAATCCACGCTAACCGTTCCTAACTAATTGTTCCCAGCTAACTGATTACACTTTATTTATCGCAATTTAATTATCGCAATTTACATTCTCGCAATTTTATTTATCGTCATTTAATTTCTGTTATTTATTTTTACGCACTTTAAATATCGGGACACGTATACAAGGTTTTGACATATCATATCGGACCATCTATATATATTATTTGGAATAACCATAGACACTCTATATGCAGTAATGCGGGAGTTAGCTATACAGGGTTGAGGTTGATTCTATAATAATATATATACTGCGAAGACCCGTCCTAGTCCATCCGGACGAAGTCCATCTCGATTATAAACGATTCATAACAGTTGATTACATCGCGAGGTACTTGACCTCTATATGATACATTTATAAACATTGCATTCGTTTTTGAAAATACAATCTTTCATTTCATCGAAAGTTGACGACATGTATACCATTTCATAATACATCTAACTATAATTGACTTAATAATAATCTTGATGAACTCAACGACTCGAATGCAACGTCTTTTGAAATATGCCATGAATGACTCCAACTAATGTCTCTAATATGAGCTAATGTACAGCGAAAGATTTCTTTCATACCTGAGAATAAACATGCTTTAAAGTGTCAACCAAAAGGTTGGTGAGTTCATTAGTTTAACATAAATAATCATTTCGTAAATTTTAATAGACCACAAGATTTCATATTTCCATTTCTCATAAACATACGTCCCATGCATAGAGACAAAAATATCATTCATATGGATTGAACACCTGGTAACCGACATTCACAATATGCATATAAGAATATCCCCATCATTCCGGGATCCTCCTTCGGACATGATATAAATTTCGAAGTACTAAAGCATCCGGTACTTTGGATGGGGCTTGTTGGGCCCGATAGATCTATCTTTAGAGTTCGCGTCAATTAGGGTGTCTGTTCCCTAATTCTTAGATTACCAGACTTAATAAAAAGGGGCATATTCGATTTCGATCATTCAACCATATAATGTAGTTTTGATTACTTGTGTCTATTTCGTAAAAACATTTATAAAAATTGCGCATGTATTCTCAGCCCAAAAATATAAAGAGTAAAAGGGAGCAAATGAAACTCACGCATATAAATATTGTAAAAACAGTTACTAAAGCATTTGCATGTATTCTCAGTCCCAAAAATGTAAAGAGTAAAAAGGGATCAATGAAACTCACCTAATGTATTTTGTAGTAAAAATACATATGACGACATTGAACAAGTATAGGGTTGGCCTCGGATTCACGAACCTATATCATTTGTATATTTATTAATATACATAATTGTAATCGAACAAATATATATAAATTTATTAATTATGTCCTTTTTATATTAACAATATGTGTATGTTTCTTATATTCCTTTTGTTATATAAAAATATTAGTCTTCATTAGGTTATATGTAATAATATATTTTTAATATACATATATATATCATTTGTATATTAATAATATTAGTAGTTAAAATAATATTAATAGTGGTAAAAATGATAATAATTATAATACTTAAAATTACTAATAAGATAATAATGTTAGTAATTCTATTAATAATAATAATAATGATATTAATAATTATATTTGTAAAAATATTAATTTTACTGTTAATGATAGTTATGATACATGTTTTGGGTGTAATTACATAATGATATTACTTGTGATAATACAATAATACTACTTAATGATATTAGTGATAAAGATAATAATATTAATAATAACAATAATAATAATCCTAATTGTATTTATAATACATATACTAATAATAATGATAATCATATTTTTCGTGTTTAATTTCTAAGCTAATAATAAGAGTTTCTGTAACATTGATTCGTAATCTTAATCATAATAATAATAATAATAATAATAGTAATAATAATAATAATAATAATAATAATAATAGTAATCCTTACGTTAATAATAGTTTTCATGAAAATTAATAATAATGATAATAGTTGAAGTATTAATGATAATACTAGTAATGATGATAATAATAATAATAATAATATTAGTGATAATAATAACAATTATAGTATTAATCTTAGTGTATTTAATAACAATTATAATTACTAGTAATAATCATAACAATACAACAATAATAATATTAATAACAATAATAATAATAATAATAATAATAATAATAATAATAATAATAATAATAATAATAATAATAATAATAATAAAGATATTTTAATTAATAATTAATATTAATATGTATACCTAATTAAAAGGAACTCTTCATTCGACAGTTAAAAAAAAAACAGATCGAGATCCAGCAAACTCCTACGCAGAGAAGAAGAAAAAAAAAACTTTATCATCTTCGATCAATCGATTTTTCAATTATCTTCATCATCAATAGATTAATAAGTAGCAAATCTTCGATGAATAATAGGCTATCGATTCTTCATCTTTCTCGTTCAATCAACATCATCAGTCTTCGTCATCATAATCATCGATCATCGTCCTTCATCAATTAATCGATTCAATAATTTGTGAATTAGGTAATTGGTTCATTATATCCTCTAAATTCTTCGTCTATATATATATTCTGTATTCTTATTTTTATTTTTTTTATTAATCAATTATCTACTTATTTAAATTTTTTTTTAAGGATTAAACATGAACAATAACGAATGGTGTTCCTGGTGGGTTTTGATTTATTGTATCAATACTAAAGGTCTCGATTCTTCATCACTTGATCAGAGTCAATACGTGCAGTAATAGTTTGTTATAATTTATAGATGATTGTTATAATTTAGCTCTTCTTTGTTCTTGTTAATAATAGTAGATAAAAATGATGATGATTAAAAGTGTTTTGATGTTTTACTCCAAATAGAAAATAGTAAACGCACCTCATTAGTTGGAATTTTGTTCGGTTATGTTGCAGATTATACAGCAGCAGCAGCAGATATCAAGCCGTCAATTGGATTGGGTTCAGTTTTGGTATCATTTGAGCAAGAAGTATAACAACACATAGAATTGTTCATGAGGTTGTGGTATTGAACAGATTAGTTGTCGATATATAGATGACAATGTATTTAAGGTTGATGGTGTTCGAATAAGGAGCAACAAGGTTGCAGGTAGCAGTCGATTTGAAGCAGAATAATATATTCATGTGGTGATACTTGACCAGAAAATAGCTCACGACACTATGGGTGTTTGATTTGGGTTACAACATAAATAGTAGCAAAGTTACAAGGATGAATAACAAGGTAGCTGTGATGTTGATCGTGAACCCAAAACAGAGTCATGGTAGCTGCTCTCAGAAGTGCAGCAACACGGAACAGCAAGGAACAATAGGACCGACCGTATTATTAGTTCTCTAATGTTTGCAGGTTTCATGATTATTGATTATAGTAACAGAAGAATAGAAAAAAAAAAATGGAGCAGGTGGCTGTTTTGTTAAAGTCTAGTTTAGATTGGAAATGATTGAACAAGTAGACAATGTATCACTAGTAAAATAGGAGACAAGAGACAAATTCAGATTACGATGTGTAACAACTTCCCATAGTGATGTTATTTATTGCATAATATATATATATATATATATATATATATATATATATATATATATATATATATATATATATATATATATATATTATATATATGTATATATATAAAGAAAGATAGATAAGAGATTAATTTGTGAAGGATTGAAAAGGTAACACAGGTGGTGTGAGTTTGGTTGTACACTTCATTATATATGTATTATATATCACGGATCAAGTTATCTGTGTTTATGTGTTGACATGTATATATATATGTTTTTATGTATATCTAATTTATATATATATATATATATATATATATATATATATATATATATATATATATATATATCCATTTATATATATATATATATTTGTTTATATGTATATATAATTTAAATATAATTAATATTAATATTTATCGATGTATTAATTATAATAATATTATTTACATTTATATTAATACTAATATTAATGATAATAAATGATAATAATAAGATAATAATAATATTATCATTATGAAATATATAAGAGATTATATATTTCAAATAAAAATACAATTAATAATATTAATAACACTGATATAATAATAATAGTACTAATTATATTAATACTAATATTATTATTAATAACCATAATATTAGTAATATTACCATATCAATTTATATAAATATCAAATTCGTATCTATAGATTATATATTTAAATAACACTAGTCTTGATATTAATGTTGAAAGTAATAACAATATTATTATAACCATTATATTTATTTTTTATTTTTTATTTTTTTATAATTACATTTAATACTATTACAATGTAATAATTCTTAATAACAATCATAAATATATAGCTAATACTATTATATATATTTACATATATTTACATAATTATTTACACAATTGTTCATGAATCGTCGGAAGTAGTCAAAGGTCAACTGGTTATGTGAACATAGTTCGAAAATTATCGAGACTCAATATTACAGACTTTGCTTATCGTGTTGGAAACATATAAAGATCAAGTTTAAATTTGGTCGGAAATTTCCGAGTCGTCACAGTACCTACCCGTTAAAGAAATTTCGTCCCGAAATTTGAGTGAGGTGGTCATGGCTAACAATAAAAATGTTTTCATGACGAATATGAGTTGATAAATAGAGTTTTATCATTATTGATTAATATAGATAAAATGATTCGATTATATGATGTGTACGAGTGAAACTGTCACAAAAGATTGAGATGAAAAAAAATAAAGATTCGTCTTATCTTTTGACGTATGTGTTTCTTTATTTTTGACGTTGTCTTGGGTGAATTCCGAAATTCAAGGGATTTAAAGAGAATCTTCGAAATCTAAAAGATTTGATTCTTTGGCGAATAAGGAAATCAAGATCTCTATAATTAAATACGATGATCTGCCTCTATTACTTTATCTGATATTCCCATTATAAATTAAACTATTCCGTTCCATTATCCTCACCATTCCTATATTGTCTTTCTTAGTCCATACATCCAAAAGATTGTGAAAATGCTTAATCCAGTTCTGATTCTTGTTCTTATCCTCACTATCGTAACAATCATTCTCCTTTTCCAATTACCACCGGAGGAATCCATTTTCTTCTACATTGCCCTTAGGGTTATAATGCTTTTAATTCTCCCGTGTCTTTATGTTGCGATAAACATTGATATACACGGTTTGTAATTCCTGTGTTTGTGATCAGTTTTATATTCTCCTTTATTTTTCGGAGCTCTATGCTTTTGTTTTCTCTTCCTGACCCCAAGTCAAGCGAATAATGGTCCAGAATTCGTAGATATAGAGTTTCGAATGATTATAATGTTCTAAGCAGGAAGGAACGTGATAGCACAATTTGATTTGTCAAATTACCAAAATCACTGAGAATAGAACTATCAAGAATATATTTTCTTGATATGTTCAGAAGTTAAGCAGAATGAAAAAAAAATTATGTAACATGGCACATGATGACGTTTTGACCTGTGAATCATCACATTCCATTAGAAACTCAGCATGACTTACTGTAATATAATCACGTTGATCAAGTGTCATTATATTATACTAACTCATGCTTCAATTCCCAACACTACTTCAAAAACATTCATAGTTTAAACTCAAAAGTTTACAGAATATAGAAACTAACAGTTTCTATATGATGTAACACTGATATCATGAAAAGATTAATGATTTCAGATAAGAATAGTTATGAAAATATCTTCAGAAATATGGAGGGTATTTATAATGAAAGATACGATAATATCTCGGAATATCTAAGATCAGAGGATAATAGAAACTATTATCTGCCAGGGTTTAGAGTAAGGAGCAAGATATTCACTAAAGACTTTAGTAGACATTGAATCATTTGGATTCTTTGAAGTCAAACTTATTCTTTGTGATTTGTCCACGGCTTTCTTCCTAGTTTTGCATAATCTGCTTTTCGGTACTAAATTTTCTATTGAATGTTTCCAATATAATGATACACAGGAAGCACGAGGAGGTATATAATTTCGGACGAGAATATTTATGAAAATATCCTCAGAAATATCGAAGATATTGATGATGATATTTTGGAATTTCTAAGTTCGATGGTTGTTGGAGAAAGATTTTCCGCAAGATTTTAACATGACTTCGGAGCAAGATATTCTCTAAAGATTTCAACGGATCCAGAATTACCTGAATTATTTGAATATAGGGTTCGGTCCTTGTATTTGTCCTTGGTCTCCTTCATGAGTAGCTCAATCTGTTTTTCAATACCCAATTTTCTATCGAGCGTTCCTAACACTCCTTTCTTTATCATCAAACTTTTGATCGTTTGGACCATCTACTATTTTTCTGTTTCATTTGCATTTAATGCTATGATATCTGAATCTTCGGTTATTAATCCTAGGTGGTTTCAGGAAAATTGTGTTTTTAGATGATTAAACGCTGATGGTAATATGGTGGAATATGAAAGGTTCCCTGGTAACAATAAAAGAGCACGCGTATATATCAACGTTATAATAAGGTTGTTTCGTACGAAAAGTCGAAGTTGTCTTGCTGGAGCTGTGACAAAACTGGCTATCTCGAACAGCAGATGCAAAGTTATTTTTGGTAATAATAACGCTAAAGGAATTAGCACTGCTACGTGTTAAACGTTTACTCAGGTTCCGAGTGTTTTCAGGTGCATAACTATATGCATCAATCTTTTCTCCCGTAATTGAAGTGCGATTGGTTCATCCTCTCGATTGAGGTGTTTTCAAGAATCATAAAAGGTTTGAACGCAGAATGTAATCGTGAAGATACAAATGATGTTTAAGACAAAATCAAGTGGCAACTTGAAGAATTGTTTAGTTTCATATGTTATAATCAATATTTTAATTCATTTTAATTGTCCAATGTTATTAGCCCACAGTCGATAGTCCACAGTTGACAGTCCAATAATTCATATATAGTTTAATATATAATATTCGAATTAATTAATACGTGTCGTGACCCGTATACATCTCAGACTCGATCATAACTCAAACTATATATATTATTGTAGAATCAACCTCAACCCTGTATAGAGAACTCGATCATTACTGCATATAGAGTGTCTATGGTGATTCTAAATAATATATATAGATGCGTCGATATGATATGTCAAAACCTTGTATACGTGTCCCGATATTTAAAGTGCGTAAACTAAATAACAGAAATTAAATGACGATAAATTAAATGCGTAAAGTAAATAACAGAAATTAAATGACGATAAATAAAATTACGAGAATATAAATTGCGATAATTAAATTGCGATAAATAAAAGGTAATACGGAATTAACAGTTAGCTACGAACAGTTAGCGTGAATTCTTAACAAAATTTCTCATAGTTAATTTGTCTGTTTCTAACAAATTTTATTTTGTTAAATGTTTTCTTCATTATGCCACTTGTTGGATTCTGATAGATCAAAATCCAAATATGAAATTGAATGAAAATGGTTATTCTGCGGTGAACGGATACGTATATCTGTGAATGTAAGTAGGATAGTAAATGACTGTTGAATCAGATTCTAAGAATGTACAGTGTAACTTATTAATGTGAAATCTAAATATTCATCGGGTATTACTTACCCGTTAAAATATTTTCATCATTAACAGTTTGTACAAAAAATTTTCAATTACAATCTTTATGAAAATATGCGTACATATATATTCTCCTCAGAAGTAATCATGGATTTAATGAGTCAATATGATAATAGACTCATTTGATTTACCGTTAGAACAAGAATATATAATTTCTAAAACATTAGAGAATACATAATCGCCATGTCGAACGAAGATAAATGATGTAGAACGTCATGTAGAACGATGATTATACTCGAGGTACAGAATGAGATGTTGAGGCATGGATTGTTGATGGTACTGGTGCTGTTACTGATGGTACTGTTGGTGCCGATGATCTTGCTGAAGCTGGTAAGTTTTGCACCATATTTTCCAGGGCTACATCTCTAGCATGAAGTTCGCTGACTTCTTGTATTACTCTGGGATGATTGTCGGTCGGAACAAGTGGATGAATAAGGTTTAGAATTGTGGATATAATATAATTGTGATGAGATACTCTGGAAATGAGAGAGAAAATGGTGTCTCGAACAGGTTCGCCGATAAGTGCTTCAGGTTCATCGTCAAGAGGGTAATTTGGTTGGTGAAAAGGATTGCCTTCTTCGCGTCTCCATTGATTAAGTCGACTACAAACCCATCAGTTGAACTGGGGATGGCTGATTGATTGATTCATTCTGGTAACACTACTTTCAGAGCTTAGGTGAATATTCATGTCGGAATAGCTGTCAGAATAACCATCGGAATAGCTATCGGAATCTGAGGGACTCGAACTGGTTGAGGGATTCATCTCGTACGATCAGATGAAAGATTTTCGATAAGAATTAGATTATAGGATGTAGATTAGTACCCTGTAATACATAATTTACATATGCATATATAACACTAAAATCCCATAAGTTACGGAGGAATCTACGGAATACAACAGGCAAAGTTACAGTAACAGATATGCTAAGATATGAAGTAGCAGATATGCTAAGATATGAATTTTGTCTATACACTATTCATGCAGTCAATGCAGTAAAACGTGTCAAGACTAAGAATGATAAGAAAGTGATTTCCTAAGGATGATAATCGGATGATTTTCGACTAGAAATGACAAGCAAAACTTTTGACATGCAGACACGGTCGAAGTCCAGACTCACTGATGCATCCTAACGACTTATCAGTTAGACACATTAATGCAGACCTGGTTCGCTAAGACCTCTGCTCTGATACCAACTGTGAAGACACGTCCTGATCCATCCGGACGAAGTCCATCTCGATTATAAATGATTCATAACAGTTGATTACATCGCGAGGTACTTGACCTCTATATGATACATTTATAAACATTGCATTCGTTTTTGAAAAGAAAATCTTTCATTTCATCGAAAGTTGACGACATGTATACCATTTCATAATACATCTAACTATAATTGACTTAATAATAATCTTGATGAACTCAATGACTCGAATGCAACGTCTTTTGAAATATGCCATGAATGACTCCAACTAATGTCTCTAATATGAGCTAATGTACAGCGAAAGATTTCTTTCATACCTGAGAATAAATATGCTTTAAAGTGTCAACCAAAAGGTTGGTGAGTTCATTAGTTTAACATAAATAATCATTTCGTAAATTTTAATAGACCACAAGATTTCATATTTCCATTTCTCATAAACATATGTCCCATGCATAGAGACAAAAATATCATTCATATGGATTGAACACCTGGTAACCGACATTCACAATATGCATATAAGAATATCCCCATCATTCCGGGATCCTCCTTCGGACATGATATAAATTTCGAAGTACTAAAGCATCCGGTACTTTGGATGGGGCTTGTTGGGCCCGATAGATCTATCTTTAGAGTTCGCGTCAATTAGGGTGTCTGTTCCCTAATTCTTAGATTACCAGACTTAATAAAAAGGGGCATATTCGATTTCGATCATTCAACCATATAATGTAGTTTTGATTACTTGTGTCTATTTCGTAAAAACATTTATAAAAATTGCGCATGTATTCTCAGCCCAAAAATATAAAGAGTAAAAGGGAGCAAATGAAACTCACGCATATAAATATTATAAAACAGTTACTAAAGCATTTGCATGTATTCTCAGTCCCAAAAATGTAAAGAGTAAAAGGGGATCAATGAAACTCACCTAATGTATTTTGTAGTAAAAATACATATGACGACATTGAACAAGTATAGGGTTGGCCTCGGATTCACGAACCTATATCATTTGTATATTTATTAATATACATAATTGTAATCGAACAAATATATATAAATTTATTAATTATGTCCTTTTTATATTAACAATATGTGTATGTTTCTTATATTCCTTTTGTTATATAAAAATATTAGTCTTCATTAGGTTATATGTAATAATATATTTTTAATATACATATATATATCATTTGTATATTAATAATATTAGTAGTTAAAATAATATTAATAGTGGTAAAAATGATAATAATTATAATACTTAAAATTACTAATAAGATAATAATGTTAGTAATTCTATTAATAATAATAATAATAATGATATTAATAATTATATTTGTAAAAATATTAATTTTACTTTTAATGATAGTTATGATACATGTTTTGGGTGTAATTACATAATGATATTACTTGTGATAATACAATAATACTACTTAATGTTATTAGTGATAAAGATAATAATATTAATAATAACAATAATAATAATCCTAATTGTATTTATAATACATATACTAATAATAATGATAATCATATTTTTCGTGTTTAATTTCTAAGCTAATAATAAGAGTTTCTGTAACATTGATTCGTAATAATAATAATAATAATAATAATAATAATAATAATAATAATAATAATAATAATAATAATAATAATAATAATAATAATAATAATAATAATAATAATAATAATAGTAATCCTTACGTTAATAATAGTTTTCATGAAAATTAATAATAATGATAATAGTTGAAGTATTAATGATAATACTAGTAATGATAATAATAATAATAATAATATTAGTGATAATAATAACAATTATAGTATTAATCTTTGTGTATTTAATAACAATTATAATTACTAGTAATAATCATAACAATACAACAATAATAATATTAATAACAATAATAATAATAATAATAATAATAATAATAATAATAATAATAATAATAAAGATATTTTAATTAATAATTAATATTAATATGTATACCTAATTAAAAGGAACTCTTCATTCGACAGTTAAAAAAAAAAACAGATCGAGATCCAGCAAACTCCTACGCAGAGAAGAAGAAAAAAAAAACTTTATCATCTTCGATCAATCGATTTTTCAATTATCTTCATCATCTATAGATTAATAAGTAGCAAATCTTCGATGAATAATAGGCTATCGATTCTTCATCTTTCTCGTTCAATCAGCATCATCAGTCTTCGTCATCATAATCATCGATCATCGTCCTTCATCAATTAATCGATTCAATAATTTGTGAATTAGGTAATTGGTTCATTATATCCTCTAAATTCTTCGTCTATATATATATTCTGTATTCTTATTTTTATTTTTTTTATTTTTTTTATTAATTAATTATCTACTTATTTAAATTTTTTTTTTAAGGATTAAACATGAACAATAACGAATGGTGTTCCTGGTGGGTTTTGATTTATTGTATCAATACTAAAGGTCTCAATTCTTCATCACTTGATCAGAGTCAATACGTGCAGTAATAGTTTGTTATAATTTATAGATGATTGTTATAATTTAGCTCTTCTTTGTTCTTGTTAATAATAGTAGATATAAATGATGATGATTAAAAGTGTTTTGATGTTTTACTCCAAATAGAAAATAGTAAACGCACCTCATTAGTTGGAATTTTGTTCGGTTATGTTGCAGATTATACAGCAGCAGCAGATATCAAGCCGTCAATTGGATTGGGTTCAGTTTTGGTATCATTTGAGCAAGAAGTATAACAACACATAGAATTGTTCATGAGGTTGTGGTATTGAACAGATTAGTTGTCGATATATAGATGACAATGTATTTAAGGTTGATGGTGTTCGAATAAGGAGCAACAAGGTTGCAGGTAGCAGTCGATTTGAAGCAGAATAATATATTCATGTGGTGATACTTGACCAGAAAATAGCTCACGACACTATGGGTGTTTGATTTGGGTTACAACATAAATAGTAGCAAAGTTACAAGGATGAATAACAAGGTAGCTGTGATGTTGATCGTGAACCCAAAACAGAGTCATGGTAGCTGCTCTCAGAAGTGCATCAACAAGGAACAGCAAGGAACAATAGGACCGACCGTATTATTAGTTCTCTAATGTTTGCATGTTTCATGATTATTGATTATAGTAACAGAAGAATAGAAAAAAAAATGGAGCAGGTGGCTGTTTCGTTAAAGTCTAGTTTAGATTGGAAATGATTGAACAAGTCGACAATGTATCACAAGTAAAATAGGAGACAAGAGACAAATTCAGATTACGATGTGTAACAACTTCCCATAGTGATGTTATTTATTGCATAAATATATATATATATATATATATATATATATATATATATATATATATATATATTTTATATATATATATATGTATATATATAAAGAAAGATAGATAAGAGATTAATTTGTGAAGGATTGAAAAGGTAACACAGGTGGTGTGAGTTTGGTTGTACACTTCATTATATATGTATTATATATCACGGATCAAGTTATCTGTGTTTATGTGTTGACATGTATATATATATGTTTTTATGTATATCTAATTTTTATATATATATATATATATATATATATATATATATATCCATTTATATATATATATATATATATATATATATATATATTTGTTTATATGTATATATAATTTAAATATAATTAATATTAATATTTATCGATGTATTAATTATAATAATATTATTTACATTTATATTAATACTAATATTAATGATAATAAATGATAATAATAAGATAATAATAATATTATCATTATGAAATATATAAGAGATTATATATTTCAAATAAAAATACAATTAATAATATTAATAACACTGATATAATAATAATAGTACTAATTATATTAATACTAATATTAATATTAATAACCATAATATTAGTAATATTACCATATCAATTTATATAAATATCAAATTCGTATCTATAGATTATATATTTAAATAACACTAGTCTTGATATTAATGTTGAAAGTAATAACAATATTATTATAACCATTATATTTTTTTTTAATTACATTTAATACTATTACAATGTAATAATTCTTAATAACAATCATAAATATATAGCTAATACTATTATATATATTTACATAATTATTTACATAATTGTTCGTGAATCGTCGGAAGTAGTCAAAGGTCAACTGGTTATGTGAACATAGTTCGAAAATTCTCGAGACTCAATATTACAGACTTTGCTTATCGTGTTGGAAACATATAAAGATCAAGTTTAAATTTGGTCGGAAATTTCCGGGTTGTCACATATACTTTGAGTTGTGATCGAGTCTGAGACGTATACGGGTCACGACACGTATTAATTAATTCGAATATTATATAGTAAACTATATATGAATTATTATTTGTACACTGCTAACTGTGGACTATCAACATTGGACAATTAAAATGAATTAAAATATTGATTATAACATATGAAACTAAACATTTCTTCAAGTTTGCCACTTGGTCTCATCTTAAACCTCATTTGTATCTTGACGATTACAGTCTGCGTTCAAACCTTTCATGATTCTTGAAAACACCTCAATCGATAGGATAAATCAACCGCACTTCATCTACGGAAGAAAAGATTTATGCATATAGTTATGCACCTAAGAAACTCTCGGCAATTGAGTAAAAGTTTAACACGTAGCCACGTCAGATCCTTTGGCATTTATTAGCAAAAATAACTTTGCGATCCCTTTTCAAAGTAGCCAATTTTGTCACAGCTCCAGCAGGTCAACTTCGACTTTTCATTCGAAGTAACCTTACTATAAATCCTGATATATACGATTACCCTTTTGATACCGGAGAATTCTTTTATATTCCACCATATTACCAGCAGACGTACCAGCAACCTTGTTGCTTCTTGGCTTAAATCTCTCTGACAAATCATTATATTTATTCATTGAAACCCTATCATATACTCATCCGCATCTTGTAACGAGAACTGCCATACCAATTACCGGGAATCAGCAATCAGTACTTTGAAAACTCACAGCATATCTACATCAACAGTTATATGTATGACATTTATCTCTTAGAATTATGATCTCTCATTCTGAAATTCTGAAAAGCACTCAGTCACAAATCAATACTCTGAATGTTGAAAAAGCTGAATAAAACAGCAGAAACCATAGACAACCATAAACGCCCTTAATCATCGGAAGTTTGATGATAAAGAATAGTATGTTGAAAAAGCTCAGAAAAGTTAGAACTGGAAAACTGATTGAGCAAACTACGAAGGAGTCTTTGAACAAATCACAAGAACTAAGCTTGTACATTAAGAATCCTGATGATTCTGTTTCTGATGAAATCTTTAGCGAATACCTTGCTTCTGACTCCAAACTCTCGCGGATAAATTTTCTTCACCACCCTTCGATATTAGAAATTCCAAGATATCATCGTATCTTTCATTATAAATATCCTCTATATTTCTGAAGATATTTTCATAACTATTCTAATCTGAAATCATTAATCTCTTCGTGCTATCAGTGTTACATCATATAGAAACTGTTAGTTTCTATATTCTGTAAACTTTTGAGCTTAAAATATGAATATTATTGAAGTAATGTTCGGAATCGAAGCATGAGTTAGTATAATATAATGACACTTGATCAACGTGATTATATTACAATAAGTCATGCTGAGTTTCTAAATGGAACATGATGATTCACAGATCATAACGTCATCATGTGCCATGTTACACGACAACAACACCGAAATTGAAATATAAGGGGGGAAGTATTAACTGTGGATGACAGTGATTATAGGAGACAGGAATAGGGACATTGAAATATAAGGAAGAATATAAAGCCCAACAACAACACCGAAATTACAAACTGTGGATATCAGTGCGTATAGCAATATAAATACACGGGAGGATTATAAATACAATAATCCCTAGAGCATAGTAGAAATAAACAGATTCATCCTGTGGAAGTTGGAAAAGGAGAATGAATGTTACGACAGTCAGGATAAGGACAAGGATTAGAATTGGATTAAGCATTTTCACAATCTTTTGGAATTGGGAATTGAGTATAGAAGTGGTGAAAACTAATGGAACGGAAAAGGTAAATTTATAATGGAAATATCAGATGTAGTAATCAGGACAAATCGTCGCATTTAATTATAGAGATCTTAATTTCCTTATTTGCCAAATAATCAAATCTTTTATATTTCGAAGACTTTCTTTATATCCCTTGAATTCTGGAATTTAATCAAGGCGACGTCAAAAGTTAAGACAAACTTTATTTTCTAAATTCAACCCTGACTCTGTCAAAAGTTAAGATGAATCTTTACTTTCCTATTTCACGCTTTGGTGATAGCTTCATTCGTGCTCTTCGAATAATCGAATTATTTTATCTGTATTATGCAATAATGATAAAACTCTATTTATCAGCTCATATTCGTCAGGAAAACATATTTATCGTTAGCCATGACGACCTCACTCAAATTTCGGGACGAAATTTCTTTAACGGGTAGGTACTGTGACGACACGGGAATTTCTGACTAAATTTAAACTTAATCTTGATATGATTTCGACACGATAAGCAAAGTCTGTAATGTAGAGTCTCAAAATTTTTGAACTATTTACATGGATTCATTTAACCTGCGACTTTTCCCGACGATTCACGAACAATTGTGTGTAAATAAAAATGTAATTATATATATTCATATATAAAATTTATTTATGATTTAAATGAATTATTATTATTTTTATTATCATTTTATAATATTATTACTATTATTTAGTTATTTTTAGGATTATAATTTATATAATTATTATTAATATTATTAGTACATTTACTATTAATATTTATTAAAAATAATTATAGAGAATCAAAATCAGTTACATATATCCCTCAAAACTATTTGTGATTTTGTAATTGTCGGATGTTGTTACAAGTCCATTTCAATCTTGAATACAGAACAAAAACTCTTTCATTATATAGGCACCTACATTTTGAGAAAGAACCAAACCAACAAAATTCATGAAATAAAGCTCGACACCTCTGTTCTTCATCTTTTTAACCATATTTTGATTTCAAATGAATTTCCAAAATGTAATAATGCAGTCTTGTTAGGAATCGTCTATCTAAACTATCTGTAAGTTTTCAATCTTCAATTCTTTCTATCAATTTCTAATTTGAGAGTCAAAGTTTTGGTTTTCAAAGTCAACTAAGTGTTCTTGAATCAAATTCGAGTTTGTTTTGATATCTCCAGTTAATTTGATGATCCATAAAGATTATAGGAATGATTTGCAACACAATTCATGTTGTAATCATAACCTATAACACTCTTAATCTAAAAATCAATTTTTGAGTTCTTGAGTTCTTCACAGTAATATACACTAACGTAAATTCGAAACAAATTTCAAAAACTAAAAATGCAGAGTTGTTAGGAATCATTTACTTAAACTTCCTGCAAAATCTCAAGTTCCAATTCTTAATAACGAATTCGAATTTGCGAGTCAAAGTTAAATTGTCAAAAGTCAACTGTTTTGTTCTTGGAGAAATTAGAGCTTGTTTTGATGTTTTAAGTTCAATTGACGATTTCAATAATTTTTAGGAATGATTTGAAACATGTTTCATGTTGTAAAGATTGTCCAAAACGAACTCAGTAGGATTTTCTTTTGTTTTTTTCTCATTTTTTTTATATCATGAACACATTTTTTTTGTTTCATGTTGTTTTCAAGTAATAAATGAAAATCCGAATTCGTTATTTTGATTTTTGAAGTTCTATGGTTGAATTGATTTAAGGTAGAAGATGAAGAAGATGAGTCAAGTTGAAATAGATAATAGATATATATATTTGGGTTGCATACTAAATAAGAAAGACATGAATGGCAGAATGGTTAAGGGTGTTTGTGGGTGAGCGAGAGGTCTCGGGTTCAAATCCGATTCGGGACATTTTTTTTAGAAAGGCTTTTGAAGGTAGATTTCATTACCAAAATTATTATTATTATTATTATTGTTGTTATTGTTACTAAAATTATAATTTTTATCATTATCATTATTACTAATATATGTATTATTACTATTATTATGATTAGGATTATTATTATTATTAAAATAACACAAACTATTATTATTATTATTATTATTATTATTATTATTATTATTATTATTATTATTATTATATTATTAATATTAGTATTAGTATCATTATGTACTTATTAGTATTATTAAAATCATTTTTAAATATATATATATATACAAAATAAATATATAACACATAATTTAAGATATAATATAAGTATACGTTTTTAAATGGAATTTAGTATAAATTCAATATAACTACAAATACATAAATAATATATAGTAATAAATGAAATGATGTGATTTCCATTATATGTGTTAATAGATATATAAATGATATAGGTTCGTGAATCCAAGGTTAACCCTACACTTGTTCAATGTCGTCATATGTATTTTTACTACAAAATACAATATGGTGAGTTTCATCACTCCCTTTTTAAATGCTTTTGCAATATATATTTTTGAGACTGAGAATGCATGCGCTTTTATAAATGTTTTACGAAATAGACACAAGTAATCGAAACTACATTATATGGTTGAATGATCGAAATCGAATATGCCCCTTTTTATTAAGTCTGGTAATCTAAGAATTAGGGAACAGACACCCTGATTGACGCGAACTCTAAAGATAGATCTATCGGGCCCAACAAGCCCCATCCAAAGTACCGGATGCTTTAGTACTTCGAAATTTATATCATGTCCAAAGGAGGATCCCGGAATGATGGGGATATTCTTATATACATATTGTGAATGTCGGTTACCAGGTGTTCAATCCATATGAATGATATTTTTGTCTCTATGCATGGGACGTATGATTATGAGAAATGGAAGTATGAAATCTTGTGGTCTATTAAAATTGTGAAATGATTATTTATGTTAAACTAATGAACTCACCAACCTTTTGGTTGATACTTTAAAGCATGTTTATTTTCAGGTACGAAAGAAATCTTCCGTTGTGCATTTGCTCATCTTAGAGATATTACTTGGAATCATTCATGACATATTTCAAAAAACGTTGCATTCGAGTCGTTGAGTTCATCAAGATTATTATTAAGTCTATTATAGTAAGATATATTACGAAATGGTATGCATGTTGTCAACTTTCGATGAAATGAAAGATTGCCTTTTCAAAAACGAATGCAATGTTTGTAAAATGTATCATATAGAGGTCAAATACCTCGCGATGTAATCAACTGTTGTGAATCGTTTATAATCAATATGGACTTCGTCCGGATGGATTAGGAAGGGTCGCTTCAAGTGTAGCTGAAGTAAGAGGGCAGTACAACTCACGAAGAAGGTTGCGAATCCAACATGTCTCTGCAACGGTGTTGGCCACGCCGCGATATTCGGCCTCAGCACTAGATCGAGAAGGTGTAAGTTGTCGTTTAGACGACCACGATAGCAAGTTGTTCCCAAGGAACACACAATAACCAGATGTAGAGCGTCTGGTAGTGGGGCAGCCAGCCCAATCAGCGTCTGAGTAGGCAACCAAATTGGTAGGTGATGATGCGTACAACTGTAAACCAAGATCTGTAGTACCCTGAATATACCGTAAAATCCGCTTGAGAGCGTGAAGATGCTGCTCTCGGGGATCATGCATGAAGAGGCAAATCTGTTGAACAGCATAACTGATGTCAGGCCGAGTGAAGGTCAGATACTGTAATGCACCTGCGAGACTGCGATATAAAGTCGGGTCCTTCACCGGAGGACCGTGAGTAGTGAGTTTGTCACCTGGTTCGACCGGGGTCCTACATGGGTGGCATGTGGCCATATCAGCACGCTCAAGAATCTCTGTGGCGTACTGTTTCTGAGACAGAAATTGTAGTGACCCGAACTTTTCCATGTTTATATATATTAATTGAGATTGATATTTACATAATTAAATGTTTCCAACATGTTAAGCAATCAAACTTGTTAAGACTTGATTAATTGAAATATGTTTCATATAGACAATTGACCACCCAAGTTGACCGGCGATTCACGAACGTTAAAACTTGTAAAAACGACATGACGATATATATATGGATATACATATGGTTAACATGAGATTATGATAAGTAAGTATCTCCATAAGTATATTAACAATGAGTTATATACATATAAACAAGACTACTAACTTAAGGATTTCGAAACGAGACATATATGTAACGATTATCGTTGTAACGACATTTAAATGTATATATATCATATTAAGATATATTAATATATCATAATATCATGATAATATAATAATTTAACATCTCATTAGATATAATAAACAATGGGTTAACAACATTAATTGAGATCGTTAACTTAAAGGTTTCAAAACAACACTTACATGTAACGACTAACGATGACTTAACGACTCAGTTAAAATGTATATATATGTAGTGTATTTAGATGTATTAAAATACTTTTGGAAGACTTCAAGACATATATTAAAACACTCATACTTAACGAAAATGGTTACAGTTACTTTCCCATTCTTTTCTTTCATCAAGAATTCTAGTCGTATTCTTACCCGTATTATACACAGCTTCAAAATGTACTTACTATAGGTATATACCAATAGGAACTAGCATGGGATTCCACTCTTGATTATGTCATGTATGACTAATCAATTTTAACTTCTACCATGAGCTAGTCAACTAACTAGAACTCCTTTTAACCCCACTCACCACTCACCAATTACCACTCATCATTCACTCCATTTCACTTCCAATTCTCTTTCTAATTCTCTCTCAACACACACACGCACTATTATGAACGTATTTTTCCAGTATTTAATCATCATATTCATTAAAAATCACTTCAAGAATCAAGCTATAATCATCATAGGAAGAACACTTCAAGAACACTTCAAAAATCCCTTCAAGTTTACTAATTTACTTCCAAGCTTTCTAATCCATTCCAAGTAATCATCTAAGATCAAGAAACCTTTGTTATATACAGTAGGTTATATTTCTTATTCAAGGTAATATTCATATTCAAACTTTGATTCAATTTCTATAACTATAAACTATCTTAATTCGAGTAAAAAATCTTACTTGAACTTGTTTTTGTGTCATGATCCTACTTCAAGAACTTTCAAGCCATCCAAGATCCTTTGAAGCTAGATCATTTCTTGTCACTTCCAGTAGGTTTACCTACTAAACTTGAGGTAGTAATGATGTTCATAACATAATTCGATTCATATATATAAAACTATCTTATTCGAAGGTTTAAACTCGTAATCACTAGAACATAGTTTAGTTAATTCTAAACTTGTTCGCAAACAAAAGTTAATCCTTCTAACTTGACTTTTAAAATTAACTACACACATGTTCTATATTTATATGATATGCTAACTTAATGATTTAAAACCTGGAAACACGAAAAACACCGTAAAACCGGATTTACGCCGTCGTAGTAACACCGCGGGCTGTTTTGGGTTAGTTAATTAAAAACTATGATGAACTTTGATTTAAAAGTTGTTATTCTGAGAAAATGACTTTTATTATGAACATGAAACTATATCCAAAAATTATGGTTAAACTCAAAGTGGAAGTATGTTTTCTAAAATGGTCATCTAGACGTCGTTCTTTCGACTGAAATGACTACCTTTACAAAAACGACTTGTAACTTATTTTTCTGACTATAAACCTATACTTTTTCTGTTTAGATTCATAAAATAGAGTTCAATATGAAACCATAGCAATTTGATTCACTCAAAACGGATTTAAAATGAAGAAGTTATGGGTAAAAAAAGATTGGATAATTTTTCTCATTTTAGCTACGTGAAAATTGGTAACAAATCTATTCCAACCATAACTTAATCAACTTGTATTGTATATTATGTAATCTTGAGATACCATAGACACGTATACAATGTTTCGACCTATCATGTCGACACATCTATATATATTTCGGAACAACCATAGACACTCTATATGTGAATGTTGGAGTTAGCTATACAGGGTTGAGGTTGATTCCAAAATATATATAGTTTGAGTTGTGATCAATACTGAGATAGGTATACACTGGGTCGTGGATTGATTCAAGATAATATTTATCGATTTATTTCTGTACATCTAACTGTGGACAACTAGTTGTAGGTTACTAACGAGGACAGCTGACTTAATAAACTTAAAACATCAAAATATATTAAAAGTGTTGTAAATATATTTTAAACATACTTTGATATATATGTATATATTGCTATAGGTTCGTGAATCAACCAGTGGCCAAGTCTTACTTCCCGACGAAGTAAAAATCTGTGAAAGTGAGTTATAGTCCCACTTTTAAAATCTAATATTTTTGGGATGAGAATACATGCAGGTTTTATAAATGATTTACAAAATAGACACAAGTACGTGAAACTACATTCTATGGTTGAATTATTGAAATCGAATATGCCCCTTTTTATTAAGTCTGGTAATCTAAGAATTAGGGAACAGACACCCTAATTGACGCGAATCCTAAAGATAGATCTATTGGGCCTAACAAACCCCATCCAAAGTACCAGATGCTTTAGTACTTCAAAATTTATATCATATCCGAAGGGTGTCCCGGAATGATGGGGATATTCTTATATATATGCATCTTGTTAATGTCGGTTACCAGGTGTTCACCATATGAATGATTTTTATCTCTATGTATGGGATGTGTATTGAAATATGAAATCTTGTGGTCTATTGTTACGATTTGATATATATAGGTTAAACCTATAACTCACCAACATTTTTGTTGACGTTTAAAGCATGTTTATTCTCAGGTGAATATTAAGAGCTTCCGCTGTTGCATACTAAAATAAGGACAAGATTTGGAGTCCATGTTTGTATGATATTGTGTAAAAACTGCATTCAAGAAACTGATTTCGATGTAACATATTTGTATTGTAAACCATTATGTAATGGTCGTGTGTAAACAGGATATTTTAGATTATCATTATTTGATAATCTACGTAAAACTTTTTAAACCTTTATTTATGAAATAAAGGTTATGGTTTGTTTTAAAAATGAATGCAGTCTTTGAAAAATGTCTCATATAGAGGTCAAAACCTCGCAACGAAATCAATTAATATGGAACGTTTTTAATCAATAAGAACGGGACATTTCAGTTGGTATCCGAGCGTTGGTCTTAGAGAACCAGAAAATTTGCATTAGTGTGTCTTATCGAGTTTGTTAGGATGCATTAGTGAGTCTGGACTTCGACCGTGTTTTCTTTAAAAATGATTGCTTAACATTTTTGTTGGAAACTATATATTTTTAACATATGAATATTATGTTATATATTAATCTCTTAATGTGTTTGATATTATGTGATAGATGTCTACCTCTAGAACAAGTCTCATTGACTCACCTAAAATAATGAAGAGTCAAATGTAAATTGGAATGATTCGTGGACTGATTCACAAGTTTCCGAAGAGGAACCGGAAGAAGAGTCGGAACCGGAAGAAGAATCAGAACCGGATGAAGAAATAGAACCGGTGGGGGAAATAATAAAACGGTTAAGTAAAAGAAAATTCTCAACCAACCGACCAAGGTTAATTATGGTCAATGGTGTTTCCGCTAAGGAAGCAAAATATTGGGAGGATTACCAATTCTCCGATGAATCGGATTCTGACGAGAATTCCGATGATGTTATAGAAATTACCCCAACTGAATTTAAAAAGGCAAAAGAAAATAATAAGGGAAAGGGCATAAAAATAGAGAAATCTAATTCCAACCCCGATGAACTTTATATGTATCGTCAACCCCCGAAGTCCTTAAGTTGTAACAATGACCCGGGAACCTCTAAACCACCAGGTTTTTCTAAACCAATGTGGAAAACGACGGCTCGTATTAGGGGAACATCATATATCCCTAGAAACTTAGCAAAATGAACCAAAACCGAAGAAGAAGAAACAAGCGAGTCGGAATAAGATAGTTGTATTCGTGTGGTGTAATATATGTAATATAGTGTGCTTATGCTTTATGATATATGTAAAAATTGCTTGTATTAATAAGTATTTTTTTTTATGAATCTAACTCTTGTCTATTTTACAGTATAAAAACACAAAATGGATAGACAACCCAATATTTTAAGAGACCTACCCGGAGACATGATTGATGAAATCTTGTCTAGAGTCGGTCAGAATTCTTCGGCACAACTATTTAAGGCGAGATCAGTTTGTAAGACATTCGAAGAACGTTCCAAGAATGCCTTGGTTTATAAAAGGCTTTCGTTCGAAAGATGGGGGATATCACATTGGGAAATCCATAAGTTACGATGTGTTTACTTTGACGCATATATTGCGTGGAACCCAAATGCTATTTTACGCAATGGGTTAAGAAATTATTTTGACTCAATATATCCGAATATTGGAATTCGTGATTTAGAAAAAGCGGCTAACATGCAACATAAAGAAGCATGTTATGCTTACGGATTAGTAATGTTCGCTTCTCACCAAAGTGAGAACAAGAACATCGGGCTACAACTGTTAAACAAAACGTTCCCACAAGTGACGGAGTCGGTAATTGGGGTAAGAAATGAGGTTTTTAGATTGTTACGGGACTGTTGGACATTACGTAACCCTCGTCCCTTTGACGACGTTAAAACACGCTGTCTTATCAACGGCCATAACGGTTATGTTCCACAAGACCAAGGATGGGAAGTAATCCTTGTAAAACCAGAATGCATGACTTGTTTCTGGACGTATGAATTACGTGTCTTTATTGCCTTTGCTGAACGACTTGTGTACTAGCTAGAATTATCTTCACAACCATCTTATATCAAATTTATTGTGTGCTATATTTCATGCTATATGTAAAATAAGCGGTATTGTAAGTTTGTAAAATATTGTGTAAAAGTTTGAACGCGAAATATTATTATAATCAGTTTTTCATATAGAATTGTAGTAGTTGAATTGTATATTAGCTACTAAGTATGAACTTAACGGGTAGGTACTACCCAAATTTAAACTTATAAAACGCTAATATGAAGAAAAAGCTTTTATAAATGAGTTCATATTATGCTACGAAATACTATTAACTACTCTTAATATTCTGTATGATTAACTTGTTCCATTTGACTATTTTGAAGGAAATGGCACCGACTACTCGACACACCGTGAATATGAATGAAGAGGAATTCCGTACTTTTCTAGCTTCAAACATAGCCGCAGTACAGGCTGCGCTACATACCAACAATAACCTTGGATCTAGCAGTACAGAAAATCGTGTAGGATGCACCTACAAAGAATTCACAGCCTGCAAACCTTTGGAATTTGATGGAACCGAAGGACCGATCGGATTGAAACGGTGGACCGAGAAGGTCGAATCGGTGTTTGCCATAAGTAAGTGTACTGAAGAGGATAAAGTGAAGTACGCTATGCATACCTTCACAGGTTCTGCGTTAACATGGTGGAATACCTATCTAGAGCAAGTGGGACAAGATGATGCGTACGCACTACCGTGGTCAGCATTCAAGCACTTGATGAACGAGAAGTACCGTCCCAGAACTGAGGTCAATAAGCTCAAGACAGAACTTAGAGGGTTACGAACCCAAGGATTTGATATTACCACGTACGAAAGACGATTCACAGAATTGTGCCTATTGTGTCCGGGAGCATTCGAAGATGAGGAAGAGAAGATCGACGCGTTTGTGAAAGGATTACCGGAAAGAATCCAAGAAGATATAAGTTCACACGAGCCCGCCTCCATACAACAGGCATGTAGAATGGCTCACAAACTAGTGAACCAGATTAAAGAAAGAATTAAAGAACAGACTGCTGAAGAGGCCAATGTGAAGCAAGTCAAAAGAAAGTGGGAGGAAAACGGTGATAAGAATCACCAATACAACAACAACAACAACAATTACAACAATAATCGCAACAATTATCCCAACAATCGCAACATCAATCGCAACTACAACAAACGGCCCAACAACAACAACAACAACAACAACAGCAACTACAGCAATCATCCCAACAACAATAATAACCGCAACAACAACAAGAATCAGAAGCAGCTATGACAAAGGTGTGAAAAGTATCACTCGGGGTTCTGCACCAAATTTTGCAACAAGTGTAAAAGAAATGGTCATAGCGCGGCGAAGTGTGAGGTCTACGGACCAGGGGTTAATAGAACGAAAGGAACAAATGGTGTCGGAACGAGTAATGGCAGAGCAAGTAGTGTCGAAGCCAGTTATGCCAATGTAGTTTGTTATAAATGTGGAAAACCGGGCCACATTATTAGAAATTGCCCGAACCAGGAGAACACGAATGGACAAGGCCGCGGAAGAGTTTTCAATATTAATGCGGCAGAGGCACAGGAAGACCCGGAGCTTGTTACGGGTACGTTTCTTATTGACAATAAATCTGCTTACGTTTTATTTGATTCGGGTGCGGATAGAAGCTATATGAGTAGAGATTTTTGTGCTAAATTAAGTTGTCCATTGACGCCTTTGGATAGTAAATTTTTACTCGAATTAGCAAATGGTAAATTAATTTCAGCAGATAATATATGTCGGAATCGAGAAATTAAACTGGTTAGCGAAACATTTAAGATTGATTTGATACCAATAGAGTTAGGGAGTTTTGATGTGATAATCGGTATGGACTGGTTGAAAGAAGTGAAAGCAGAGATCGTTTGTTACAAAAATGCAATTCGCATTATACGAGAAAAAGGAAAACCCTTAATGGTGTACGGAGAAAAGGGCAACACGAAGCTACATATTATTAGTAATTTGAAGGCACAAAAACTAATAAGAAAAGGTTGCTATGCTGTTCTAGCACACGTCGAGAAAGTACAAACTGAAGAAAAGAGCATCAATGATGTTCCCATTGCAAAAGAATTTCCCGATGTATTTCCGAAAGAATTACCGGGATTACCCCCACAGCGATCCGTTGAATTTCAAATAGATCTTGTACCAGGAGCTGCACCAATAGCTCGTGCTCCTTACAGACTCGCACCTAGCGAGATGAAAGAACTGCAAAGCCAATTACAAGAACTTTTAGAGTGTGGTTTCATTCGACCAAGCACATCACCGTGGGGAGCTCCTGTTTTGTTTGTCAAGAAGAAAGATGGTACATTCAGGTTGTGTATCGACTACCGAGAGTTGAACAAACTTACCATCAAGAACCGCTACCCACTACCGAGAATCGATGACTTATTTGATCAACTACAAGGCTCGTCTGTTTATTCAAAGATTGACTTACATTCCGGGTATCATCAAATGCGGGTGAAAGAAGATGATATTCCAAAGACTGCTTTCAGAACACGTTACGGTCATTACGAGTTTATGGTCATGCCATTTGGTTTAACTAATGCACCAGCTATGTTCATGGACCTCATGAACCGAGTGTGTGGACCATACCTTGACAAGTTTGTCATTGTTTTCATTGATGACATACTTATTTACTCAAAGAATGACCAAGAACACGGTGAACATTTGAGAAAGGTGTTAGAAGTATTGAGGAAGGAAGAATTGTACGCTAAGTTTTCAAAGTGTGCATTTTGGTTGGAATAAGTTCAATTCCTCGGTCACATAGTGAACAAAGAAGGTATTAAGGTGGATCCGGCAAAGATAGAAACTGTTGAAAAGTGGGAAACCCCGAAAACTCCGAAAAACATACGCCAGTTTTTAGGACTAGCTGGTTACTACAGAAGGTTCATCCAAGACTTTTCCAGAATAGCAAAACCCTTGACTGCATTAACGCATAAAGGGGAGAAATTTGAATGGAATGATGAACAAGAGAAAGCGTTTCAGTTATTGAAGAAAAAGCTAACTACTGCACCTATATTGTCATTGCCTGAAGGGAATGATGATTTTGTGATTTATTGTGACGCATCAAAGCAAGGTCTCGGTTGTGTATTAATGCAACGAACGAAGGTGATTGCTTATGCGTCTAGACAATTGAAGATTCACGAACAAAATTATACGACACATGATTTGGAATTAGGTGCGGTTGTTTTTGCATTAAAGACTTGGAGGCACTACTTATATGGGGTCAAAAGTATTATATATACCGGCCACAAAAGTCTTCAACACATATTTAATCAGAAACAACTGAATATGAGGCAGCGTAGGTGGATTGAATTGTTGAATGATTACGACTTTGAAATTCGTTACCACCCGGGGAAGGCAAATGTGGTAGCCGATGCCTTGAGCAGGAAGGACAGAGAACCCATTCGAGTAAAATCTATGAATATAATGATTCATAATAACCTTACTACTCAAATAAAGGAGGCACAACAAGGAGTTTTAAAAGAGGGAAATTTAATGGATGAAATACCCAAAGGATCGGAGAAGCATCTTAATATTCAGGAAGACGGAACCCGGTATAGGGCTGAAAGAATTTGAGTACCAAAATTTGGAGATATGAGAGAAATGGTACTTAGAGAAGCTCATAAAACCAGATACTCAATACATCCTGGAACGGGGAAGATGTACAAGGATCTCAAGAAATATTTTTGGTGGCCGGGTATGAAAGCCGATGTTGCTAAATACGTAGGAGAATGTTTGACGTGTTCTAAGGTCAAAGCTGAGCATCAGAAACCATCAGGTCTACTTCAACAACCCAAAATCCCGGAATGGAAATGGGAAAACATTACCATGGATTTCATCACTAAATTGCCAAGGACTGCAAGTGGTTTTGATACTATTTGGGTAATAGTTGATCGTCTCACCAAATCAGCACATTTCCTGCCAATAAGAGAAGACGACAAGATGGAGAAGTTAGCACGACTGTATTTGAAGGAAGTCGTCTCCAGACATGGAATACCAATCTCTATTATCTCTGATAGGGATGGCAGATTTATTTCAAGATTCTGGCAGACATTACAGCAAGCATTAGGAACTCGTCTAGACATGAGTACTGCCTATCATCCACAAACTGATGGGTAGAGCGAAAGGACGATACAAACGCTTGAAGACATGCTACGAGCATGTGTTATTGATTTCGAAAACAGTTGGGATCGACATCTACCATTAGCAGAATTTTCCTACAACAATAGCTACCATTCAAGCATTGAGATGGCGCCGTTTGAAGCACTTTATGGTAGAAAGTGCAGGTCTCCGATTTGTTGGAGTGAAGTGGGGGATAGACAGATTACGGGTCCGGAGATTATACAAGAAACTACCGAGAAGATCATCCAAATTCAACAACGGTTGAAAACCGCCCAAAGTCGACAAAAGAGCTACGCTGACATTAAAAGAAAATATATAGAATTTGAAATTGGAGAGATGGTCATGCTTAAAGTTGCACCTTGGAAAGGCGTTGTTCGATTTGGTAAATGAGGGAAATTAAATCCAAGGTATATTGGACCATTCAAGATTATTGATCGTGTCGGACCAGTAGCTTACCGACTTGAGTTACCTCAACAACTCGCGGCTGTACATAACACTTTCCACGTCTCGAATTTGAAGAAATATTTTGCTAAAGAAGATCTCACTATTCCGTTAGATGAAATCCAAATCAACAAAAAACTCCAATTATCGAAGAACCCGTCGAAATAATGGATCGTGAGGTTAAAAGACTTAAGCAAAACAAGATACCAATTGTTAAGGTTCGATGGAATGCTCGTAGAGGACCCGAGTTCACCTGGGAGCATGAAGATCAGATGAAGAATAAATACCCACATCTATTTCCAGAAGATTCGTCAACACCTTCAACAGCTTAAAATTTCGGGACGAAATTTATTTAACGGGTAGGTACTGTAGTGACCCGAACTTTTCCATGTTTATATATATTAATTGAGATTGATATTTACATGATTAAATGTTTCCAACATGTTAAGCAATCAAACTTTTTAAGACTTGATTAATTGAAATATGTTTCATATAGACAATTGACCACCCAAGTTGACCGGCGATTCACGAACGTTAAAACTTGTAAAAACGACATGACGATATATATATGGATATACATATGGTTAACATGAGATTATGATAAGTAAGTATCTCCATAAGTATATTAACAATGAGTTATATACATATAAACAAGACTACTAACTTAAGGATTTCGAAACGAGACATATATGTAACGATTATCGTTGTAACGACATTTAAATGTATATATATCATATTAAGATATATTAATATATCATAATATCATGATAATATAATAATTTAACATCTCATTAGATATAATAAACAATGGGTTAACAACATTAATTGAGATCGTTAACTTAAAGGTTTCAAAACAACACTTACATGTAACGACTAACGATGACTTAACGACTCAGTTAAAATGTATATACATGTAGTGTATTTAGATGTATTAAAATACTTTTGGAAGACTTCAAGACATATATTAAAACACTCATACTTAACGAAAATGGTTACAATTACTTTCCCATTCTTTTCTTTCATCAAGAATTCTAGTCGTATTCTTACCCGTATTTCTACCATGAGCTAGTCAACTAACTAGAACTCCTTTTAACCCCACTCACCACTCACCAATTACCACTCATCATTCACTCCATTTCACTTCCAATTCTCTTTCTAATTCTCTCTCAACACACACACACACACTATTATGAACGTATTTTTCCAGTATTTAATCATCATCTTCATTAAAAATCACTTCAAGAATCAAACTATAATCATCATAGGAAGAACACTTCAAGAACACTTCAAAAATCCCTTCAAGTTTACTAATTTACTTCCAAGCTTTCTAATCCATTCCAAGTAATCATCTAAGATCAAGAAACCTTTGTTATATACAGTAGGTTATCTTTCTTATTCAAGGTAATATTCATATTCAAACTTTGATTCAATTTCTATAACTATAAACTATCTTAATTCGAGTAAAAAATCTTACTTGAACTTGTTTTTGTGTCATGATCCTACTTCAAGAACTTTCAAGCCATCCAAGATCCTTTGAAGCTAGATCATTTCTTGTCACTTCCAGTAGGTTTACCTACTAAACTTGAGGTAGTAATGATGTTCATAACATCATTCGATTCATATATATAAAACTATCTTATTCGAAGGTTTAAACTCGTAATCACTAGAACATAGTTTAGTTAATTCTAAACTTGTTCGCAAACAAAAGTTAATCCTTCTAACTTGACTTTTAAAATTAACTACACACATGTTCTATATTTATATGATATGCTAACTTAATGATTTAAAACCTGGAAACACGAAAAACACCGTAAAACCGGATTTACGCCGTCGTAGTAACACCGCGGGCTGTTTTGGGTTAGTTAATTAAAAAATATGATAAACTTTGATTTAAAAGTTGTTATTCTGAGAAAATGATTTTTATTATGAACATGAAACTATATCCAAAAATTATGGTTAAACTCAAAGTGGAAGTATGTTTTCTAAAATGGTCATCTAGACGTCGTTCTTTCGACTGAAATGACTACCTTTACAAAAACGACTTGTAACTTATTTTTCCGACTATAAACCTATACTTTTTCTGTTTAGATTCATAAAATAGAGTTCAATATGAAACCATAGCAATTTTATTCACTCAAAACGGATTTAAAATGAAGAAGTTATGGGTAAAACAAGATTGGATAATTTTTCTCATTTTAGCTACGTGAAAATTGGTAACAAATCTATTCCAACCATAACTTAATCAACTTGTATTGTATATTATGTAATCTTGAGATACCATAGACACGTATACAATGTTTCAACCTATCATGTCGACACATCTATATATATTTCGGAACAACCATAGACACTCTATATGTGAATGTTGGAGTTAGCTATACAGGGTTGAGGTTGATTCCAAAATATATATAGTTTGAGTTGTAATCAATACTGAGATACGTATACACTGGGTCGTGGATTGATTCAAGATAATATTTATCGATTTATTTCTGTACATCTAACTGTGGACAACTAGTTGTAGGTTACTAACGAGGACAGCTGACTTAATAAACTTAAAACATCAAAATATATTAAAAGTGTTGTAAATATATTTTAAACATACTTTGATATATATGTATATATTGTTATAGGTTCGTGAATCAACCAGTGGCCAAGTCTTACTTCCCGACGAAGTAAAAATCTGTGAAAGTGAGTTATAGTCCCACTTTTAAAATCTAATATTTTTGGGATGAGAATACATGCAGGTTTTATAAATGATTTACAAAATAGACACAAGTACGTGAAACTACATTCTATGGTTGAATTATCGAAATCGAATATGCCCCTTTTTATTAAGTCTGGTAATCTAAGAATTAGGGAACAGACACCCTAATTGACGCGAATCCTAAAGATAGATCTATTGGGCCTAACAAACCCCATCCAAAGTACCGGATGCTTTAGTACTTCGAAATTTATATCATATCCGAAGGGTGTCCCGGAATGATGGGGATATTCTTATATATATGCATCTTGTTAATGTCGGTTACCAGGTGTTCACCATATGAATGATTTTTATCTCTATGTATGGGATGTGTATTGAAATATGAAATCTTGTGGTCTATTGTTACGATTTGATATATATAGGTTAAACCTATAACTCACCAACATTTTTGTTGACGTTTAAAGCATGTTTATTCTCAGGTGAATATTAAAAGCTTCCGCTGTTGCATACTAAAATAAGGACAAGATTTGGAGTCCATGTTTGTATGATATTGTGTAAAAACTGCATTCAAGAAACTGATTTCGATGTAACATATTTGTATTGTAAACCATTATGTAATGGTCGTGTGTAAACAGGATATTTTAGATTATCATTATTTGATAATCTACGTAAAGCTTTTTAAACCTTTATTTATGAAATAAAGGTTATGGTTTGTTTTAAAAATGAATGCAGTCTTTGAAAAACGTCTCATATAGAGGTCAAAACCTCGCAACGAAATCAATTAATATGGAACGTTTTTAATCAATAAGAACGGGACATTTCAGAAATAACCCAGTGGTGGTGCGAGTGGCGGAGATACCCAAAAAATAGTTCAGTGGCCCTAGATCAGTCATGGAAAACTCTCTGTGTAAAGAGGCGATAATCCGCTGAAGTAAACTTGTAGAAGATGCTGTCAAGATAATGTCATCAACATAGAGGAGCATGTAAGCAGTGTCGGAGCCCTGACGATAGATAAATAGAGACGTGTCACAGCGGCTATGATGAAAACCAATCTGCTGAGCATACCCTGCAAATAGTTAAAACCAAGCTCGAGGTGCCTGCTTGAGGCCGTACAAAGATTTCTGCAAAAGGCAGACATGATCTGGGTATCTAGGATCCCGAAAACCTGGAGGTTGGTGCATGTAGACAGTCTCAGATAATTGGCCATGAAGAAAGGCGTTCTTGACATCCAACTGATGAACATGCCAGTGTCGAGAAATTGCCAGGCTGAGAACAGTCCGTATCGTAGCCGGTTTAACAACCGGGCTGAAGGTCTCATCACAATCAATGGCAACCTGTTGGCTGCGACCATTAGCAACGAGTCGAGCCTTTTACCTGCTCAGATTACCATCTGCATTAAACTTGTGCTTAAAGAGCCACATGGAGCGAACTATGTTCGTGTCCGATGGGCGGGGCACAAGTGTCCAAGTACTATTGTTAATTAAAGCATTAAATTCGTCAGTCATAGCTTGTTTCCAATTAGTGTCACGAAGAGCATCTAGGTAAGTGTGAGGAATGGGGGAGATGATAGAGGTATGAAGATTAAGTCATTGAACAGGCTTGGTGGTACCAGTGCGAGTGATCATAGGATGAATAGACTGAGATGTAGTAGTGGTGGTAGCCTCAACGGGAGGATTTTGTGTCTCCGAAAGTGTAGTTGTGAGCATGGGGTTAGTGGCGGTAGCCTCAACAGGAGGAGGTTGAGTCTCCGAAGTAGCGGTAGTAGCCTCATTAGGAGGAGGCTGTGTCTCCGAGAGCGAATGAGTGGGAGTAGTGACAATGGGTTCAGAGAGGTGAAGAGTACGAGAGTAAAGATTAGGTGGGGGGTCCAAGAAATCGTAAGAAGGTGGTCGAGTGGGAGTCATGGAGCCAAAAGGGAATGAGGTTTCATCAAATGTAACATGGCGGGATAGGATGATTTTGTTGGTAGTAAGATCGATACAGCGGTAGCCTCGGTGGTTCGAAGGGTATCCAAGAAAGATGCACGGTGTAGAGCGAGGTTCAAGTTTGTTTGTGGTGTGAAGGTGTGGGTAGCAGAGACAACCAAAGACACGAAGAGTGGAGTAGTTTGGGTTTTGTTTGTTGAGGCGAGTATGTGGTGTGTCGTGATTTATGGCGGAAGATGGGAGAATATTCAAGAGATGGGCGGCCATATGAAGAGCTTCAACCTAGTAGATAGGTGGAAGATGGGCTTGGAATAGAAGAGTGCGAATGAGGTTGTTAATGGTGCGAAGCATTCGTTCAGATTTACCGTTTTGCTGAGAAATGTGGGGGCACGAGAATCGGAATTGCATTCCGTTAGATTGTAAAGATGATGAAACGCTTTATTATCAAATTCACCACCAATGTCGCATTGAAAGGCTTTTATTTCTTGTTTAAATTGAGTTTTTACAAAGGAACGAAATTGAACAAATGTTTTAAGCGCATCAGATTTACAACGTAATGGAAATACCCAAACATAATGAGTAAAATGATCAAGAAAAATAATATAATATTTTAAACCACTAATACTAGCAACAGGTGAGGTCCATAGATCGGAATGGATAATATCAAAAGCTGCATTAACATTAGAACTAGAAACAGAAAAGGGGAGTCGCACGTGTTTGCCAAGTTGACACGCATGACAAAATGGAGGAGATGTCGCTTTATTACACACTATTGCACGGCTAGAAAGTAAGCGACGAAAAACATCATTGCCGGGATGCCCGAGGCGTTGATGCCAGGTTGTAGGAGTGGTGACGAGAGCTTGATGAATGGGCTTTGAAACTGGAGGGGTAACTGGGTAAAGATCTCCGGTACTGTCACATCGGAGGAGAAGTTGTCTAGTCAGATAATCTTTCACAGAAAACCCAAACTCGTCAAATTCAATAGAGATTTTATTATCACGAGTAAATTGGCGAACGGATATGAGATTCTTGATAATATTAGGGGTAACTAAAATATTATTGAGGTGGAGAGGACGGTGGAGGTTTGGAAGCATGCTATGGCCAGTATTAGTAACCGGAATTGTGTTACCATCACCAACAGCGACAGACGGATATATGCGATTATTAAAAATAGTACTCAGATTATTAATGCTAGAGATAAGATGAGAAGATGCACCCGTGTCTATGTTCCAAGCTGAGGAAGCACATTGTTGTGGCAACCTAGCTTGCTTAAGTTGGTTGTAGAAAACAGGTGGTGGCCCAAGGATAGAATTGGCTGATGGATAGGCGTGGTTCTGTTGTACATGGCCTAAGCCATATTGGACTAGCATCTTACTTTGAGCTTCAATAATGTTAAGTAATTGAGCCTGCGATAGACCACTGAATTGTTGCCAAGTATCATTGCTATAATTGATCATATTTGATAAAAAATAATAATTGAATATATGAAAGAAATGTTGGCAGGCTTTTGACTAATTATTTGTCCGTCGATTTAGACAAATTAGAAGTAATTTTATAAGCAAGAATAGAAAAGAAAATATCAAACCAAAATTAAAGTTCAATAAGGAGAAATAGCCTGATGTTGGTGAATGGAATTCAGTAATGAGAAATCGCCTGATTACTTTGACTTTCACATGTAAACTCTTGACTTTGAACTTCTTTACTTCTTGCTGGACACTTATATGTGAAATTGTTTTTTCACATATAATGATCACTATTTTAAATTTTCTTTCAAAATAGTGCTTGCAAAAAACTTAATATCAAACAATTAATTGAACTTGCGTTGAATCACTAAATATAATATATGTTGGGGTTTTCTTGGGCCTCTTCGAATTATGGGCCCTGTGCTATGGCACATGCTCAAATCCGCCCCTGTGAATATATTATTGCAAACGATTTCTTGCCCAACGCGTGAACACCCCACCCCTCGTCTCAATTATAGAGGTCCACAATAAAATTAAAAAATATATCAATAACTTATAGGTAGATAATATGAGTTGATTAAGGATGGCATTTGTGGGTTCTATGTGCAAATTCACTCAACCCGTGAAATGCACTCGCGGTTTTTTTTCAACGAATGAACTCGCGATCTTTATTGGAAAGATTATTTTTGTACCTGGCTAGAAGCATTACCCACAAATATCTGCGATCACATATTTACTTGCTGATCTTACATAATTTAATTATTTTATGAAATAACACGAGTTTTTATCGACAAAACAATACAAAGTAAATTAGTTAGCATTTTAGTAACATTCAAACCAAAATATGTAAGAAATATCTCTAACGCTATAAATGTTAATTTTGTAAACTTAAAAGTTTTAAATATATAATTAAATATGAATGTTCTAGTTGACAAATATTTTCAGTACCATTCTACAATTATGTAGTTTAAAAAACACTAACATTAAGTTGTGACCTATATGTATAGTTTTAAAAGTAACTAATAAGTAATAAACATATGGGCTCTTCAATGCTATAAGTGGTGCAAACTATCAATTAGGCTCGGAACTCAACGTCGCATGTTTAGCATCGAGATATGTGTTGCTTTGGTCTATTTGGAAATGGAGGAATAAATCAATCCATCACGCAGCTGATCGTCGTATAGCCATTTTAAAAGAGGATGTTTTGGTGTCATCTATTTTGCTTTCCCATTTATGGATATCAAGCCGAAAGAAAAACTGGTTGATTAGTATGGATGAATGGAAATCAGATCTCAAGAGGTTCACTATAGCAGTAGATGGACATGGAAAATGATCTGGAGGATTCTAAATTGCTGGCGCTTTAACCATGGTGGCATAATTTGTATGATGTTTGTTATATATATGTATCTTTTGGATTGTATTTAGCCTGCACCTTGCTGGCTTTTGTTTGCTGTTACCTGAATTTGGGCCTTGGTGTTTAATATACATAGCCTTTCAAAAAAACATATAGTTGGGAACGATTAGTGAACCTTGATAAGACTTGATAACACTTAATTATTAAACCCACAGACAATAAACAGAAAATTTGAGTGAACACATGAAGAACAAATGCAAAAAAGGTAAATAATACGCGAATATAACGTGGTTATATTCAATATTGCTATTGATTTAATTAACGGCCAACTAAGGAGATATTCTTATTAAATTCCGTGCTTACGGTTACAAGTTACATGAGCGTATTATTTATAATGAAAACGAGTTAGAATCACAACTCAATGTCCTTTTCAAGTTCCAATTCAGGCCGCCCAACTCCTTTCTCGCGATCGAGAGAAACCATTCCAGTCGCGAGAATATGATCGAAGCTTCCTGTCATTCTACTGTCCTCGCGAGTTTTCTACTTGAAGTCCGAGAATTTACATGCACTACTCGACTTTGCACTCCCAACACATCACAAGACATATATTAATATATGTTTAATAATTGTAAACATATAAATGGCTCCTATGAATTAGCATATCGGATTATACCCACAACGGATAATGTATACATGAGCCCTGCTAGCGGGTACACTTTTTATACCTATTGATGTTCGCGGGTGATATTTCATGGCACGCAGTGACTGTCATCATGAGGCGAGTATATGCGGGTCGCGGAGTTTTTGTCACTAATTAAATGCCTCTAATAGATAAATGATTTTATTTTAAGTAGTTGTAATTGTAGGTATATTACGAGACGCCCGAGAATTAAAGTAATATATTGATCGTACATTTTTAAAAATTATTGTGAAAATATTGATTTTTCGCAACAGTACATCAATTACTTATCTTAAAATTGTTGTGAGACGGAGTATTACACATAATTATATCATATTGCTTACGAATGCGAACTTTGGATCATACAAAGACTTCATTAATTACTGAAAGTCAAATGAAAATCAAATCAAATTAATATAATAGTAAAGTGTTTGCTATCGATTATAGTCATAGAAAAAGACATGTTTATTGAAAGTAGGCAATACTCATATATAGAAAAGAAAACGACATGATGATTGGTTAAATCGGGTCGTTAAGTTCATGTTTAGTTCTGTTTTCGGTTCTCTCCCGTGTGATTGGTTCATATTAGTGTTGGTTTTTGTTGTTCAGTGTACAAGTAGTTTGGTATTATATGGTTTCATATGTTTTATGTAATTTTGTTGGACTTTGATTCATGGTAGTTGTTGGTGAATTAGTGTGGCTCGGTAATAGATAGCAGGTAGGTTTTTGTTTTTTAGTTTCGAGCTCATACGTTATCTCATTGTATCTTTGTTCCATTTTTAATCTTTCGATTATTTAACCATTGTTATATTATTCGTTATTTTAGTAAAAAAAAATATATGAATTATTTTAGTACCTCTAATTACATTAGTTTTTATACAAAACCAAACAAGATAAATAAACCACAATTTACCAATAAAAGAAATATTGCTTTACCGTTGCCTGTTAAAAAACTTTAAATTCAATTCGATGCGTAAAAAGAATTTGACCTATTTAAAAATTGCAATTAGAGTACTATTTCTTTACGTGGACAACCGCATAGATTTTACTTCCTCAACGTCTGATGATGTGATTTTCGCATAATCAGTTATTCGACAAAATATTCAGGTAAATTAACGAATTTTGCCACTAAAAATTTCCGCCACATAAATTCAATTTTTATTCTATTAGTTATTTGTTTTCAATTTAAAATCCAGACGGAAGCATTGGCGCTAGAAGCAACTGTTATTTATTTTCTTTTAAAAAGATCAATATAATATACTATAAGGCTACTCGTTACCATGACTATGATGTAGACATTTTAGAGTTTTTGGGGTGGTTGGAGTGGGATGACCGTGACGTACTAGTGTCATTTTATAAATGGTGTGTTTTGGTAAGGGTTATTTTAGAGATTACGAAAATGTGTTTGTTGACATGGCAAAATAAGATTGGTAATTAAGTAAAAATGGGATAAATAATATAATAATGCTTGACACATGGGTTTTCTTTGTGCAAATCTGCATGACGCCCATAATGCGCATGTTTTTTTTTTTTTCTTTCCCAAATTGCCACATGTTACATAAGGGTGCCACATTGAAAACTTTTTTTAATAAACGCCCGTAAAGGCTAGACTAAGAAGGCTTGATACAATGTGGTTAATGCACAATGTGTCGTTTTTTTTTTATTTTTTGAACGAAAAGGATAGAAAAGAAAGTTGGATCGTTCAATTCATTCTTTTTAAAATATATATGGGTTTGTCGGAGTCAAATTATTGTTTTATATGAAAAAGCTACTACTTGATCTGCCCATCTTCGTTCTTTATCTAACTCTTTTTGCCTAATTAATATTGTAATCGATCCCTAACAATAAGTTGCTTTGTTAGTGTCAATTTGAATTAAATATGTACTTCGCCGGAATATTTGACTGAAATATTTCATCGGAGAGGATGATGATGAATGGAATCTTCGTTCCTATACAAGTAAGGGTGTGCATATCACGTGAAAAAATTGAGGAACCAACTGTTAATGAGGAACAAACCGATAATGAGGAACCGAACCGAGGTACTTCAGTGCGGCCCTCGGCCCACTTTTTGCCAGATTTCAATCTTCGGTGCGGATCAGACAGGATCGAACCCGAAATTAACCCCAAACATAAGTGAAGCAAACCGAAGCAAACAAATTTGTCCCGGTCCTCGGTCCGACATTCTGCTACAAATTGGGACTCGGGACAGATCCGAACCAAAATAGTTTGGTCCGGTTCTATATCATGCACACCCCTATGTACAAGTGACACAAATTATCACGATTTCAACTTCTACAAAATTGAATCCTTTTTTAGCGTCAAATTAAATAATGCGGAGTAGTCGTTTACGAACAAATATATAAATGAGATTACTTTTATTTAGAAATTTAACTTTTATGTTACATCTTGAGACAATTTATAACTTTTTAGGAATATTTCTAACAACTAGAGGTTAACGTTAGCATGCATAAAGTATTGTAAATATTAATAACCACCACTTTAAAATTGACATATATCCATTCATATACCTTGTTGCATTATAACGACAGCACAAAAAGTTATCGTTAGAAATATCTTTTTATTTTAGTATCGTAATAATATCAAGTTCCAACGTTATAAAAATTTCAAAATATATAAGCAGGAAACATAAATTGAAGTTATGGATGATTATATGGCAGTAATAGGCTAGGTTATTTTAATCATATTACATGAAACATGACACAAAATTGCAACATAAAAATAACACAAAGAGCACCATTTCGGTTTCATAATCCCAACTTAAGTACATAATTTGTTTTCTCATTTTATTTCTTCTGTGACGTTGGTGGCAACGCTGAAGTGACCCCTTTCTCTTTCAAATGCGTAGAAACATTTATCGGAGGACGTATACTCTGTTGTTCTTGTATCTTATTCGGAGAATTTACATGTCCACACTCCTATAGATAACAACACTTATGAATCGATATGCGTAAACGAAACAACAAAACAAAAAATGCAAGGACACACATAGTTACAAAAGACAGTGACAATCGATGATAATGTATCAGAATAGGATGATAATGTATCACATATGAATTGGATGATCCATATGCATATTCGTATGTATTCAACATTTGTCCAACTAGGCTCATTTGATTTCATCCGATTAGTTATCTATTCAATATTCTTTTTAAAAGAATGTCCCCAAAGGTTTAGATAGGCGAGGAAACCCTCACCCCGTGTTGTAACATCCTCGTATCGGGCCTAGTGTTAATTTACTATTTTGGCCCTTGTGTTTATTTAAGTGATTTAAATAATTAGATGTTATTGATTATTTAATGTGGGGTAGATTCGCTTTGCGATAAGGGTCACATAGATATTTAGGTTATGTGATTTGAATTTTATTTGGGCATCCAAATGTTGTACATTGTGTTTCGAATAACTGGAAAATACCCGTGTATTGTGGGGAGTGGATTTTAATCCTTTAATCTATCCATGTCTTATCTCATTTGATATATTTTCTCAAAACACACCGCTCATTCTTCCTCTTCAATCTTTAACCATAATTCACCAAAGTGTTTCTATGCTCAAATCAGTCATACCATCTTGTTCCTTGTGTTCTATTGATCATTATAAGGTAAATTAAGCAGTGATTTCATGATCAAAATCACTTGCAAATTGAGTTTTTGAGTGGTTTTGACAAAAGTGTATTTTTGGATCAAAACTTGAGACTTGATGTTGTTTTGAGTGTCAAATTAGTAGGTTTATGGCCTAAACGAGTCTGGGAACAAGATTGGTGAGATTGGGTGTGAAACCCGTAACCTTAGTTGCTGCTGCTAATGATTAACTACGATCGGTCGATGGTCGTTGACCATCGACCGAGGGTGGCTGATGATCAGCCGATGGACTAGACCATTGACCGAGGGTGTATGTCCTTCGACCAACAAATATTATTTAGACGATCGACCGATGGAGGGGGACCATCGACCGATGGTATGGTGACAGTCGGTCGAGCGTCTACGACGATCGATCGATGGTCTTTGGCAGTGAAATTTTACTAAGTGTTTATATATAGCCGTTATGTTGTCTGTTTGTATATTTGTGGGTATAACGCTATGAATGACTTGTGTTTATTGTGATGCTTCATTAAATGGACTCGGGTGTGTTCTAATGCAACGGGGTAAAGCCATCGCTTACGCCTCTCGACAATTAAAGGATCACGAAAAGAGATACCCGGCTCATGATCTTGAATTAGCGGCGGTGGTTCATGCGTTGAAAATTTGACGCCACTACTTGTATGGTGTCAAGTGTACGATTTATTCGGATCATAAGAATTTGAAACATCTTTTTAACCAACGAGATTTGAATTATCGTCAACGCAGGTGGATGGATGTGGTAAAGGACTACGATTGTGAAATACTTTATCATCCGGGTAAGGCGAATGTGGTCGCGGATGCGTTGAGTCGAAAGAGTCAACATCCGGCAATACGAGTAGGGTCGTTACGCATGATTATTACTAACGATTTTCTTGTAAAGCTTGGTGAAATTCAAATTGAAGCTTTTGTTAATAGCAAGCACGAAGAACGAATCGTGGGGCAGACGGAGTCCGATACCCTAGGCCCGCATGGTTTATTGTCCTTTCAAGGACGAGTGTGGGTGCCTAGAATGGGAGATTTCCGACGAGTGCTACTTGATGAAGCACATAAGTCCAAGTATTCCATTCACCCGGGCGCGACGAAAATGTATCTTGACTTGAAGAAAGAGTATTGGTGGCCGGGCATGAAACGTGATGTTGTAAAGTCTGTTGAACAATGTGTCACATGTTTGCAAGTTAAGGCCGAGCACCAAAAGCCGTATGGTAAGTTACAACCGTTGGAAGTCCCGAAATGGAAATGGGAGCACATTACCATGGATTTCATTACAAAGTTACCAAAGACGGCGAGAATCCAATTTGATTCGAATTGGGTGATAGTTGATCGGTTGACGAAAAGTGCTTTGTTTCTTCCCATTCGGGAAACGATATTGTCGGAGGCTTTGTCAAAGTTGTTTATCAAGGAGGTGATATCGAGACATGGGGTTCCTATATCTATTATTTCGGATCGGGATACTCGTTTCACATCTCGATTTTGAAATAAGTTTCATGAAGATATGGGTACACAATTGAGAATGAGCACGGCGTACCATCCTCAAACGGACGGTCAAACCGAACGTACGAACAAAACATTGGAGGATATGCTACGGGCGTGTATTATTGATTTCGGTGGTAGTTGGGATGAGCACTTACCATTGGTGGAGTTCTCGTACAATAATAGTTATCATACTAGTATCGGGATGCCACCTTACTAGATGCTTTATGGGCGTAGGTGTCGAACTCCGATTTGTTGGGTTGAAGTGGGTCAAAGAGAAATCGGGAGTACCGATTTGGTTTTGAAGACGAATAGCAAGATTGAGATGATTCGGACTCATTTAAAAGCGGCTCAAGATAGACAAAAGTCGTATGCCGATAAACGTAGGCGATTGATTGAGTTCCAAGAGGGTGACATGGTGATGCTTAAGGTTTCGCCATGGAAGGGTATTATTCGTTTTCGAAAACGGGGAAAGTTAGCTCCTCGGTTTATTGGGCCATTTAAAATTTTAGCTCGTGTTGGTGAAGTTGCGTATCGTTTGGAATTACCCGATGAACTTGCGGGGATCTATAATACATTTCATGTTTCCCATCTCCGTAAGTGTCTTGCGGATGATTCTTCATGGATGCCCTTAGACGAAATGGAGCTAAACAACAAGTTAGAGTATGTTGAGGAGCTGATTGCTATACTCGATGAAAAGGTGAAAAGGTTAAGAAATAAAGAGGTGAGAACTTATAAAGTTCAATGGCGTCATAGTAAAGGTTCCGAGTTTACTTGGGAGCCCGAAGAGTTTGTGTTAGTTTATCTTCCTGCTTGTCATGCGGCTTGGATTGCGAGGACGCAATCCGGTTCAAGTGGGGGAGAGTTGTAAGATCCTGTTTTTTCCAGATGTTTGGGACGTATTCCAAAAGGAGGGACGCCGTCCTGTTTTGAAGGACTGGACGCCGTCCAGTATTCTGGACGCCGTCCAGATGAACTGGCGGGTCAGGTGTCCTATTTTTAGATATTAAAAGGGGGCATCTTGGTAATTTCACACTTGGAACGAATTTAAGGCCACAAGATCAGTTAGTGGGGTGTCATAACTCCACTATCACCTACCTTCATCTTTCCACTTAAATTCTAGAGTAAGAGAGAAGAGTTCTAGAGTGAGAGAGCTCAAATCAAGGAGGAAGAAGGTTGTTTAGGGCCAAAGCGCGGGTTTTAAAGTTGTTTGTCTAGTCCCTAGCTACATTGTAATCGTTGTGGTAAGTCCTAATCTTGACTTCCTTACTTTAAATTAGTTTAAGGGTTAGGGTTTGGGTTAGTGTTGAACATAAAACCCTTTGTTTAGTGATTTGGGGGTTTTGGGTAAGTTTGGGACATGAGGACTCACAAATGACTAACCTAGGGTTTTGAAATGATAAATTGAGCTTATGAGTCTTAAATTGGCTAGTTAATTGCTAGCACACCTAGATATTATGTAAGTGAGTGTTATTTGGGTATGTGGGTGACCCCAAAGGGGTGTGTTAACCACAAAATGGGTCAAATGAGTTTTGGGTGACCTAGGTTGTTCAATGAGTATGAAAATGCGATGACCTTGCGTTAAAGTGTATTAAGACCCTAATTGGCTAGTGTTAGGGTTTTGACGAAGTTGACCTAATATTAAGGTTAAGAGTGCAAATGGGTCGAAATTGCACTATGGGTCAAAATGTCACTAGGATGGTGAGTAAGTTGGTTGACCAACTCGATTGTATAATTGATTATATGCATGATGTAATAGGTACTTCGCGTTGAAGGTTGCGAGTTTGATTAACTCACCAAAGGCGTTAAGGTAAGTGGAATAATTATATGCGTAGGTATATAATGTATTTATTTGTTGTAGTGTGAGATGTGAAGTGTCGAGGTGCTAAGACACCACGTTTCATATGACGAGTGAAGCATCGAGGTGTTAAGATGCCACTCGGGATGAAGCATCGAGGTGTTAAGATGCCACCTAGGGGTGAAGTGTCTAGGTGTTAAGACGCCACTCCGTAATATAACGGGGGTGAAGTATCGAGGTGTTAAGATGCCACCCGGGGGTTAGTGATACGAGGTGCTAAGTACACTAATGGACGTTATGAACTCCGATGGTCTTTCGCGAGCGCCATTCCCTTGTACGATTGGTTAACCATGGTTTGTATTGTAAGTGTAGCATATTATATTGTTCGAATTTATATGTTATTGTTGTGCTAGCTTGGGTATTGGAGATTTAGCCTTATACTTTGTGATGGTATGCTAACTATATTGCTAGCGTGTATGGGGTAATTGTTGTAAGTGATTCCAAGTAAGTAGGTTATATATGTATGTGTATAATTATTGCATTCACTAAGCGTTTTGCTTACCCTCTCGTTGTTTACTCTTTTTAGGTTCCGGCATGGACAATGGTAAGGGTGTTCGGTTGGATTAGTGGCCTCCCGCTTTGTTCCGATAAGGGGACGCTTTTGGGATGTTTAGCTTTTGAAGTTTGGCCAAGATGTGGGTAGTTTAACCCCAAACACCATGCTCTAGGTGTCGTTTGGAAATTAAACTCTTATGGTCAAAACTTGTATTTTTGAACGAAATTCGTAAAACGGCCAACGTGGGCCCGATGTTGTAAAACTTGGTTTTATTATGAAAACTGCTTAGTTTTATTTATACTAATGTGTTGTGAAAGTGATTTCGTTTAAAAATGTCGGGAAGCGGGTTTTTCGCTCGCGCAAGTTGGACCCCGAGGTCAGAATGTTACAGTTCATTTGGACGTCGTCCCAATTGGTTGGATGCCGTCTTGGTCTTCAGTACTGGACGCCGTCCAGATGTGCTGTCTCACAAATTTTTTTTGGGGTCGTATGTTTGGTATAACGAGATTTGGGTCGTTACAACTTAATTTAACATTTATGATTCAAAATTACCGTGAATAAGTACTAATATTAATTTTACACAAGAAAAATCAGTTTTGAAAATGAATATTTATACTTTAGATATAAATTAATTTAAACATGTTTAGCATTTTCCTTCTAATTAATATGGATTGTCTTTGGTCCCATGTTATGTACACGTCACACACAACACAACTACTCAAACAGATATCAAAGTTGTTCAGCAGGGTCGTCTGAATAATTTAAAGGTCCTAGACGATAATAAAAATAGGCTCACATATACGTTAAATTTTTTACTACGCATGATAAAAATAATACTCCAATTTATCTATTTATTTACTTACATTTTATTTAACTATTAAAAACAAAGTATTTTAAATTTAATTGACAATTTTTATTTGATTTAATTAAAATATATTGAGAAAAATATTTACATATTTAAAATTTTATGTCCTTCTAAATTTTTGGACCCTAAACGATTGCTTATCTTGCCTATGCTCGAAGACACTTATGATTGTATCATCTTGACTAATGTCACGGTCATAAATTAACACGTTCACCGCCCGTTATCTGTCACCGGTAACACCATTGCTTGACCGAGAAAATTAGTCCGCATTTTTTATTATACGTTATACGTACATTAATACGGAGTATTGAATAGTTCTTCGAAAACTCGATCGTTTCATTTGATAAATAATATAAAGTCAGTGTCCATTTGACTAATTAACATACAGTTTTAAAGTATATAGCTAACTATAATATTTATTAATCATGTTTAATCGTCACCAACTTAAGCATTTTCTGATTGTTTAAACAACAAAGTAATTAAATAGTAGTAATATGAACAATTTTAAGGTGATAGATCATAGATATATAGGAAACACACTTTAACACACATTTCCGTTTCAGAAAGATCTTAATCAGAGTCGTGAGATCTTTGTAACAAAGTTTTATCAAAGACTCTATTTTGATATTTGATATCTTTTTTTATTATTATTATTTTCAGTATAAAATGATATCAATGTTATTCCACAAATTCATTTAACCTTAATTATTGGGGGGGAAATAGCTTAACGTCAAACATATTTGTATTGCAATAAGAAATGCAGACTGTAACAAGAAAATAAAACAATAGCTTTAGATATATACTTATAAATCAAAATCAATATCAAAATCAACACGTCATGATTGTCTAGAAAATGTGAACAAATGAAATGTTCTGCTTTTCAGAGAACAACAAAATGTAAAGTTGCATTATTCGCAACAAATGATATAAGCATAAAATAAACAAGAGAGATCTAGATGAATTATAGGAAATACAAGAGGGGGCGAAAGCAACCTTATCGGAAGTGACATTATCCGCCACGGGAGGTGGTTGTAGAACATCGTCGAAAAAGTCAAAAACCGACTGTGACGGTCTCCTTTGGTGGCGGCGAGACATATTTGTTAGGAAATAAAGGTAAAATGTGAATATGTATGTGGATAAATATGTAAATAGAAAAAGAGAAAGTGTGTATATATAAACACTTTGAGTGATGAGAGAGTGTTCAACGTTCAATTACTCAACTACCAACATTTTGCAATATAAAAAAATATAAAAAAAGGTATTGATTAAATAATTATACTACCTAATTATAAACACGGCCTCTGTCACTCAAAGCGGGGGTTATTAATATTATATCATTTGAGCACATGAAATTACTTGAAAAAAATCCTTCAAATGATAAGCGAAAAAAGTCTATAAAGAAGAAGGTGGTTTAAGGTGACAAATTGAAACAATTTAGCGAGTTCGTGAAAGACATTTGATCGTGAGTTTGAAAGTGTAGTGTTCTTCTTGCTTTGGTTTGACGTAAAGATATATAGTTTCTAATTTTTTCTCAGTGTTTTGATTTGACGCTCTCTTTGTTGTCATTTTTGTCCTCCTCGTTTAAGTGTTTTTTGTTGTATATTTGATGTTTGTTAGTTTGTCTTATTTCCGTTTAGTATTTTCAGCTCATGTTTCTAAATGTTTGTGTTTATTTACGCTCAGTTGGTCTTATCAGTTGCTTGCTTTGTACATGGAGGCTGGAGCTTCGTTATTCTAATTAAGTTTTTTCTTTGTTATAATATTTTTAGTTTCTCATGGAAAAAAGTGAGCTTTTAGGGAGATGTGAGGGGTCTTGCTCCCCTATAATTTAAGCAAGTTATAGAATTTAGATCTCCTTGAGTTACCAACGATTGGACTTTAAGTTATTAAAATTGAAGTTTTCTATGAAAATAGATATTATTAAAATGGTGATTATTCACAAAATTGTATTATTAACAATTTATTATACAAGAGTTCGCATGTTTAAACATTACTAGAAATATATCTTGAGGTGCCAGTGAAACTAGTCAGATACGATAATGAAATAATATGTTATACCGCATGCATCTAGTTAAAAATGCGTACTTTTCTTTTCTTTAATAGTAAAAGAACTTATTAATTTACTTGTTATACTTTAACTTTATATGATTTCTAAATCTCGTTCAACAACCATTACCACCACCACTTTTTACGAGCATTGGAAATTGTAGAAAATAAAATTTGATTAGACGACTCCCTATAGTTCATTATCCGCTCATTACCCGTTCATTATCCGTCATTACTCGTAACTAACCATATGCACGAGCTAGTTATCCGTTTTAGTTACCCGCATCCACCATCAATTTAATGGAAGTTTTAAGTTTAGTTATATGAATTGTGGGTCCAGTGGCTTTTTATTGTTGGACTTGATGCTTTATTGCTTGTACGTTGTATATTAAGAGGAGTATTGTTTTAGCCATTATAGGGAGTGTTTAATTATGAGTTAGTTATAGCATATTGGTGTTGATGTGGCACTGATGTAAAAGGTTAAGATGATGAATAGTTTAGTTATGATAAGGAGTGGTATAGTAAAGTATTTTGAATATTATCTTTAATCTTTAAATATGGATCCGGGAATCTGAAAATATATAATTTTCTAATCTAATGGATATGGATGGATCGGGGAACCCGAAGCAGTCAACCAGTTGACTTTTGTAATTAAATAAAATTTGACCTTACGATGCGCTTGGTAGAGGTTATCTCCTCAATGCATTGGGACTCCTTTTGATTTACTTAAATATTAAATAATGCTTCTCTGATTCCTATTATTTAGGATTTAATTTAATTCATCAATCCAATCTATTTTTATATATTAACTTAAATAATAAATAACTAGTGAAATGACCCGTGGAATCACGGGTTTATTTAAACGAAACAGTTTAATGGTATGTTTTAAGTATTAAGTGAACGTAAATGTTAAAGTTATTTAGTTTAATGACCAGTGGAACCACAGAGTCCGACTAAGAAACTCGTCAGCTGAACATTTCATCAAACACCTAAAATGGATATTAAACAATTAACATCCAATCATAAGAGATAATATCGATTGTCATTTTACTTTAAAAGTGTAAATTAAAATATAAATTTACAATTGATTTCCTTCTGCCTAGCTTTTATACATTCTCGTACTCAATTCAAAAAAATTATTATTTAAAATAATTTAAAATTATATAATTTTAATAATTAAAATAATTATTAATAAGATTTAATAATAAAAATTAATTAATAAGATTTAATTTCAATTCAAAATTATTTAGATTAATGACATCACCCACCATGCTTAGATTTTTTTCTTTTTCTTTTTGATTTTTTCTTAACAAATGAATTAGTATAATAATGACATTATCATTATAGGATTTTAATATTAACTATAGATAGATAGATAAATATATAAGATATTATTAATATTAACTAGAAGATTTTTCTAACAATAATCTTTTATATTGTAGTTAACACACTAGATATATAGTATTGTATATAGCGATGATTAACTATTTTTGAAGTGAGCATTATTTGAATGTACAACACTTTTAGATGTTTTAACGACAACTCTAATGAATAATAAATTATAAGAAAGTTAAACTTAGATCTGTTAACTAGCCGTTGTCTCACAGTGAAAGTAACATCAAAATGATTATGTGTCAATTGCTTAAGAATCAAATACATTGTTTAAGTAAATCTACAGTGTTTTAATTACCACTAACAATGATGGTGGTGGTGGTGGTGGTGGTGGTGGTGATATAAAGAACCATCAAGAGGGAATAAAAAATAGCGAAATTTTTTATTAATAAATATTACAGTATCTAAATATCTAAATACTTAGTATAAAAACTTGATATACACCAAAAAATCACTTACTTCATGCTCTAAAAAGGTGAAAAAGGTCCTCTAAAAAGGTGACTAGTTTCCTTAATTCATATAACTCGTGTCTCGATATGCGGCCTTCACTTGGTCAATGAATTCCATGATTGCTTGGATCTGCTACCAGGGGCGAAAGTGTGTACGGCAGGGGCGTCCGCCCCCAGTGGATTTTTTTTCAGTGTAAAAATTTTGGGTTTTTCGACTTTGCCTCCGGTGGTTTTTTTTTGCCCCCAAACCTACATATTTTGCCCCAAAACCTTCAAATTTTGCCCAAAATCTCCAACTTTTGCCCCAAAATCTTCAAATTTTTCCCCAAAATCTTCAACTTTTGTCCCAAAATCTTCAAATTTTGCCCAAAAATCTCCAACTTTTGCCCCAAAATCTTCAAATTTTGTCCAAAAAAATTGTTACGGTTTAATTTTTTTTTTCCCCGGTGAAAAAAATCCTAGTTTCACCTTTTTCTGCTACTTTAAATCGGTCAAACGCAATTGTTGGTCTTGGTGCTATATGTTGATGGGGTACTTGTCTACTTAATCAGACAAACATGTAATATTACACATTGGCAAAAACATAAGATAAAATCTTAAAAAAAAAAAAAAAAAAAAAAAAAAAAAAACATTACTAGAGTGGTGGGTTGGTTTTGTCATGGTGTAGACTGTAGATTACTCAACTGTACTAGATCTACATGTCTTGTGTTTTTATGGTTCTTAGTTATCTTACCCAGTATATTAATTTCATGTTCATTGTGTATGTTCAATGAACCTATGTCCCAATAAATAAAAGAAGCATAGTACAGTAATTGACCAATTGTCATGTAGTTGCATGGTGTTTTGTTTGTCTTTTCACTTTTACAAATAAGGTTTCAAACTAGAGTATCAGGATATGGATATTTACTAAGAGTATATGAAAACACCCATAGTTATTAGGTAGTACAATGACAAAATTATGTACTTTATGCACTACACAAAGATAGCATGATTTGTGTTTGGCATGTTAATTTTTTATGAACGGTGAAGATTTTATTGATAAACTAGCAAGGAGCTAAAAAACTACAAACGGCTAATAAGCCATAAATTTCAATTATAAACTTATTTGCTTATGTTATTTAGCCAATTAAAAGATCATATCACCCAATATGTTCTTGTTATTCAGTGTTATTGTGTTACTGTGACTGAATTTGTGCAGGATTCAACTACTTGGAGGATATTCTAATTGTTTGAAGAAATTCGAAGCGTTTTGGAAGATCAGTGAATATGTTATCTAAATTTGGTGTTCGGTTCTTGGTTATTGTTACTGTATTTGTGTAAATTCGGTGATTATTGTAGATTCGGCGAGTACTGTTTTACCTTGATTTATGTACTTTGTAGATTCGGGGAACCATCACCGAATCTATGTTCGAATTTTGAGCACCGAATCTTGTTAATCTCACCGGGTATTGACATCACTGAATCCCGAACATCACAGGATTTGATATCAATGAATCTTGTAACTTGACATATTTTTGACTTCACCGAATCTTGTGACATTTTGGGGTTTCTGACTTCACCGAATTTTTAAAGACGGATGTTACTGTTACAAGTGCTACATCACAGGATTCCTGAAACCGAATTTCTGACGCCGAATCTCCAATTTACCGGATCTTAATGACAATGTCAAATAAAGAAGCACTTATATTAGGTTCGGACACAAAGCCACATGTTTTATTCGAAGGCCAATTTCACCAATGGGAACAGCAATTTGCATAGTTAGTTAAAAATAAAGGTAGAAAGGCTCAATATATTTGGGGTTCACTCAAGGAAGGTCAATTTGAACAATACGTGCTTAATTAGTTTTAGGTTTCGACTTAGGTGTTAAGAAATTCATCGGATCTTGGTCACCAAATCTGGATCACCGGATGTGGACTACCGAATCGATGGTCACTAGATCTTAGACACCAAATATGAAATCACTGAAACTATGACTTAATTTTATTTAAAGTTTTGGGATCGCCGAATCTGTATTCACTAATCCTGTCTTTAAAGGTCACCGAATGTTGACCATCAAATATTGACTTCTCAAAATATTTTTCTCGCAGGATCTTTGGTCACCGAACCCTTAGTCACCAAAAATGAGTTCACCAAATCTTAGGACCACCGAATACATTAGTCACCGAACTCCTGATACTCACAAGTTTTTATACTTCACCGAATCTACTTAGTGTTTATTTCTCAACACTTTAAAAAAATTCAAGTTTTTAGAAAATGAATAATTGAAAATATTTTATGAAGTGTTTATCAATAAAAGTAGATAAATGACACTACTTCGGTAGATTTATCACATCCCTAGGGACTTATCATAAACTGAGACCGTGCTATCGCGTCAAGGGTAACTCCCCGGTTAGAGTCCCATGAGACTATAATAATGGACACGGACGTGTCGTTCCCTTAGACTAAAACTTTAACTATTACAAAGAGTTCTTTCATGTCATTAGATGAATCTCGTACAATATGTCTGTCCCCGACAAGGTCAACCCCTCAACAAGCTTATAGTGTAACAACTATAGCTAAAGCGGCTATGTTACCGCTAATTGCAACTGTTGTACATATGAGTGAGATCCCGATGAGGTTAACCCCGACAAAAGTATCTAGTGTAATAACTAGAATGTAGGCGACAACTTTGACTCCACAATATGAAATTTTGGGGACTTATGGTTGACTCAGAAGCTCTACTTTTCAACGTACAAGAAGTTCGTCGCCTGATTCTCCACAGATCATTACAATAAGGCACACACCACCACATGTTACACCACAACCACCTCGACCAGAAGCTCAACTTGTAAACATCAATCAACCATAAACATCAACCAGCTCTGATATCGCTCAAATTATACATATATTATATCGCGATATCGGGTCCTTATTGTTATTTATTTGAAAAGATTTGAAGACTTTGGTGCAAAATTGAAGAAAAATGATAATATTAGCTCCAGAGGTCTTTGGTTTCATGTTTTGGTTGTTTCCGGTTGAGTATTGGTTATATATAAGCTCAGAATATGTTTAAACGCGAAAAATTGAAGTTTAATTGAGTCTGGAACTGATCACGGCCGCAACTAGGTGAATCCCGGTCGTAATACAACGACATAACATGAAGGAATCGAAAACTCCTTAATCGCGTGTGATGACCCGTTCAAATCCACTTGGACGAATACATCATTCATTGATTTCATAGTGAGGTTTTGACCTCTATATGATACGTTTTGTAAACATTGCATTCTTTTGAAAAGGCACACCATAAATAAATATATAAATTCAAGGTTTTCGACATCTGATGATTTCTACGTATAGACAATCACCGTATATAATAGTTTTTAACAATACATCCGTTGACAATACAGTCAAATAAGATACATGGTGATGATTTTGTGAATGCAGAGTTTTCTCGAATAAAGCATGTATGACTCCATGCACATAGCTTGTATAACGTATAAGCAAACAGTGGAAGACTTCTAAGAACCTGAGAATAAACACGCTTAAAAGTGTCAACACAAAGGTTGGTGAGTTCATAGTTTTAATGTTGCGCATAATCTGTATATAAAGGTGGATCACAAGATTTCAGTTGTTTCATCCGAAACGTTTATCAAAAGATTCTACGTAACAGAGCACCCTGGTAACTAAACTTAACGCTATAATGATAATTACCCTATTTGTTTTAATACACGCAAATCAGCGTGTCATAAACTCAAATAACATACGTCCGTTAAAAGGCTAGCGCTCTAGCTCGGACGGGGATGTCAAGCCCTATAGATCCATATACAATTATTCGCGCCCACCAGTCCACATCCTATGTACTGGCAGCTACTAGTTACCAAAGTTAAGGGATTTTCAATTTAACTCAGTGCAGAATTAAGTATGTACTTGTATCCATTGCATTTAAAATAAATTGCATGTATTCTCAGCCCAAAATATTTAAAAGAATTTAAAAAGGGATCTATAAACTCACGGTTCAATATTGAGATTCAATATTGTAGGCAAAATGCGTAGACGTAAAGATAGTGGATGACTGTACGGTTGGCCTTGGATTCACGAACAATACCCCAGAACAATACCCAATATTTCCTTAATTATAATCGGTTTGAAACCCGTAATTAAAACACCCGTGCAATATTTATTGTAGTTCCCTACTAATAATAGAAAATACACAAAGTAAATATTTATGTATATTTTGAAGTATTATATCTATCTATATTTTCTTGGTGTGTCCTCTGCTTCAGACTCTCGTTTCTATTTATAGGCAAAATTATATATGAGTATATGATTTAATATAATCTGTCACTGAAATTTTAATTCGTAAAGCCACCGAAAGTAATTTAAAAGAATTGTTTGTTTATTGAAAAGTTAGCTGCCGATGTTTGTTTGTGATCACCTTTCAACGAAACAAATAAAATAAAATAAAATAAATAATTAAATAAATGAATAAATACTTGTTTAACAGTGAAGCCGCCTCTTGTTTGTTTATGTCAGATTACAAATTCCGTGATCTTTTCTTGTACATAAGTGTCGACAATAAGAGACATGAATTTTTAAAATTTTAAAAGTCGTATTTCTTAAATACATTAAGGGTATATTATGTAACTTATAATTAATAATTTCTATTATGTCGCTTTCATGTGAATAGTAAATTAATTAATTTCGTTTCATTTACTATTCATATAAATAGTAAATGAATTAATTTCGATTCAACTATTTAAGTTGCATTGTTGTAAGTTGTGCTTTACAGCTTGTACATTCTTGATTTAATTGAGTTACTTCTTATAAATTAAAAAATTCACATCAAAAAAATTAAACGATTATATATGTAAAATTTTAATTTGAAATTGCGTCATTCAATAGTAAATTTTTATCATTTCGTATGTCTCAGTAATCTTTCATAAAATTTTTATGTAACAACCCAAACCAACCCTCGACCAAACCACGCGAAAATACAAAATAAAAAAAAAAATTCCTGTGCAGCATACCCGCGCGGCGCGCCATATAGGGGCGCGGCGCGCCAAAGTGGACTGTCCGGAAAGTCTCAAAATGCGAAAAAGATTGACTAGTTCCCGACACATTTAGACGAAACGCTTTTTTACCATACATCCAAATATGTAAAACTAACTTGTTTCAAATATAAAATCAATGTTTTACAGGCGGGGCCCACAACGGCCGTTTTACGAGTTTAATACGATTTACGAGTTTCGACCACCAAAAAGTTTAAGTTCCAAACTACACAATGAGCATGGCGTTTGGGATTAAACTACCCAACTATCGGTCAAACTCCAAGAGCTACTAAAGCCAAAAGCGTCCCCCTAGCATCAAGCGGGATCTCTAGTCCAAAACGATGCCCTTACCTTTGTCCAAAACCGAACCTATAAAATGGTAAACAACGAGAGGGTAAGCAAAGCTTAGTGAATGCAATAATTATACGGATACATATATAATTATACCTACTTGCATACACTTACACAACCGCAAACGCGCTAGCAAACAACATTAGCTTACCGTCGCAATAACAAGCTATAATTCACCAATACCCCCAAGCTAGCATAACATCCGCATATAAATATAACTCGAATAATATAATATGCTTACAACACAAATAACCATGGTTAACCAATAGTACAAGGGAACGGCGCTCGCGAAAACGCCATCGGTGTTCGTAACATCCGTTAGGGCACTTAACACCTCGCACCACTAACCCCTAGGGTGGCACCTTAACACCTCGGCACATCACCCCGAGTGGCATCTTAACACCTCGATGCATCACTCATTATTTTTACGGAGTGGTGTCTTAACACCTCGACACTACACTCCTAGGTGGCATCTTAACACCTCGATGCTACACCCGAGTGGCATCTTAACACCTCGATGCTACACTCTTCACGTGAAACGTGGTGTCTTAACACCTCGACACTACACCTTTCACGCTACAACAAATAGATACATTATATACATACGCATATAATTATTCCACTCACCTCGAAGTCTTCGTGTAAGATAACCGAACTTGCAACGTCAATGTAACGTACCTATTACATTTTAGCACATAATCAATTCACAACTCAAGTCGGTCAAGCAACTCACTTAACAATCTAGAGTCTTTTGACCCTAAGTGCAATCCCGACCCATTTTGCACCTTTAACCCTAATAATGGGTTAACTTCACCAAAAACCCTAACTTTAGCCAATTAAGGTATTAACACACTTTTAACCACAAAGTTAACTCGTTTTCATACATGCAAGACAACCTAGGTCATCAAAGACCCACTCGACCCATTTCTAGGTCAACACACCCATTTGGGTCACCCACAACCCAAATCACACTCACAAACATTAACTATAAGTGTATTAGTATTTACTTAGGTCTTTAAGACCCATTTACACCATTTACCCCTTTCAAAACCCTAAGTTAGTCACCAATTGGGTCTTCATGACCCAAACTTACCCAAAAACCCCAAATTACTCACAAATGGGTTTTATGTGCAATACTAACCCAAACCCTAACCCTTAAACACATTAAACTAAGGTAATCAAGTTTAGGGCTTACCACAACAATCAAAACGTAGCTAAGGAGGAGATGAACAACTTTAACTCCCGAGTTCTAACCCGAAATGAGCTTCTTCTTCCCCGATTTAAGCTTTCTCACACTTAACCACCCCCTCTCTCTCTAGAATGAATGGATGATGTTTGGTGGTTGAGAAATGAAGTAATGAGCTCACCAAACTGATCCTAAGGCCTTTAATTCGGACCCCAAGGTGATTTTACCAAAATGCCCTCAAAATATCTATTTTAAAAGAAGAGGAGAATCTGTCGCAGACAGATGGCGCGGCGCGCCACCAGGCCGCGCGGCGCGCGACACCTCCAGTTCAGCTTCTTTCTTGCTTTTAAATATATAACCAAAACCCCGTTTCAAGTATCGAACATTACACTTATATACACTACAAATATTCGGGTCTTACAACTCTCCCCCACTTATTCGGATTGCGTCCTCGCAATCCAAGCCGCATGACACGAGGGAAGATAAACTAACACGAACTCTTCGGGCTCCCAAGTGAACTCGGAACCTTTACTTCATCGCCATTGAACCTTGAAAGTTCTCACCTCTTTATTTCTCAACATTTTCACCTTCTCGTCAAGGATAGCAATCGGTTCCTCGACATATTCTAACTTGTTGTTTAGCTCGATCTCGTCTAAGGGCATCCATGAGGAATCATCCGCAAGACACTTACGGAGGTGGGAAACATGAAATGTATTATGGATCCCCGCAAGCTCTTCGGGTAATTCCAATCGATATGCAACTTCACCAACACGAGCTAAAACCTTGAATGGCCCAATAAACCGAGGAGCTAACTTTCCCCGTTTTCGAAATCGAATAATACCCTTCCATGGCGAAACCTTAAGCATCACCATATCGCCTTATTGGAACTCAATCAATCGCCTACGTCTATCGGCATACGACTTTTGCCTATCTTGAGCCTTCTTCAAATGTTCCCGAATCAAATCGATCTTGCTATTGGTCTCTAAAACCAAATCGGTACTCCCGATCTCTCTTTGACCCACTTCTCCCTAACAAACGGGAGTTCAACACCTACGCCCATAAAGCATTTCGTAAGGTGGCATCCCGATACTAGTATGATAACTATTATTGTACGAGAATTCCACCAAAGGCAAATGCTCATCCCAACTACCACCGAAGTCAATGATGCACGCTCGTAGCATATCTTCCAAAGTTTGATTCGTACGTTCGGTTTGACCGTCCGTTTGAGGATGATACGCCGTGCTCAACTTCAATTGCGTACCCATATCTTCATGAAACTTTTCCCAAAATCGAGATGTAAAACGGGTATCTCGATCCGAAATAATAGATATAGGAACCCCATGTCGCGAGACCACTTCCTTGATAAACAACTTAGCCAAGGTCTCCGACGATATTGCTTCTTTAATGGGAAGAAACAAAGCGTTTTTTGTCAATCGGTCAACTATAACCCAAATCGAATCGAATTGGGTTCTCGCCGTTTTAGGTAACTTTGTAATGAAATCCATGGTAATGTGCTCCCATTTCCATTTCGGGATTTCTAATGGTTGCAACTTGCCATACGGCTTTTGGTGTTCGGCTTTTACTTGTAAACACGTGACACATTGCTCAACATACTTCACAATATCACGTTTCATGCCCGGCCACCAATAATCCTTCTTCAAGTCAAGGTACATTTTCGTCGCGCCCGGATGAATGGAGTATTTTGACTTATGTGCTTCATCAAGTAGCACTCGTCGGTAATCACCCATCTTAGGCACCCACACCCTTCCTTGAAAGGACAACAACCCACGCGGACCCATAGTAATAAACTCCGATTGGCCCACGATTTGCTCCGTATGCTTGTTGTGAACATAAGCCTCTATTTGAATCTCACCAAGCTTTTCAAGAAAATCGTTGGTAATAATCAAACGTAACGACCCCACTTTTATCGCCGGATGTTGACTCTTTCGACTCAACGCATCCGCGACCACATTCGCCTTACCCGGATGATAAAGTATTTCACAATCGTAGTCTTTCACCACATCCATCCACCTACGTTGGTGATAATTCAAATCTCGTTGATTAAAGAGATGTTTCAAACTCTTATGATCCGAATAAATCGTACACTTGACACCATACAAGTAATGGCGCCAAATTTTCAACGCATGCACTACCGCTGCCAACTCAAGATCATGAGTCGGATACCTCGTTTCATGTTCCTTTAATTGTCGAGAGGCATAAGCGATAACCTTACCCCTTTGCATTAGAACACACCCGAGACCATTTAAGGAAGCATCGCAATAAACCACCATGTCTTCAACACCTTCCGGTAACACTAACACCGGAGCTTGACACAACTTCTCTTTTAACAATTGAAAAGCATTCTCTTGCTCGTTCTCCCAATTAAACCTAGCATTCTTTCTCGTCAACTTCGTCAATGGAGAAGCAATCTTAGAAAAGTCTTGGATAAACCGACGATAATAACCGGCCAATTCGAGAAAACTTCGGATTTCCGTAGGCGTAGTCGGTCGTCCCCAACTCTTCACCGTTTCGATCTTCCCCGGATCTACTTGAATCCCGTTTTCGTTCACGATATGACCAAGGAATTGAACTTCCCTTAGCCAAAATTCACATTTGGAGAACTTTGCATACAACTTCTCCCTTCGTAGCGTCTTCAATACATCACGCAAATGATGTTCATGTTCGTTCATACTTTTCGAGTAGACTAGTATTTCGTCAATGAACACTATTACCGACTTATCCAACATCGGTTGGCACACTCGGTTCATAAGATCCATGAATGCCGCCGGTGCATTCGTAAGACCAAAGGGCATAACTACAAACTCATAATGCCCGTAACGCGTTCGAAAAGCCGTTTTCTCTATGTCTTCCTCACGGACCCGCATTTGGTGATAGCCGGACCGTAGGTCGATCTTAGAGAAATACGTTGCACCTTGAAGTTGATCAAATAAATCATCAATCCTAGGTAATGGATAACGATTCTTGATCGTCACTTTATTCAACTCACGGTAATCAATGCACATACGCATACTACCATCTTTCTTCTTCACAAATAACACCGGAGCGCCCCATGGCGAAGCACTCGGTCGAATAAAACCCTTCTCGAGCAACTCTTGGGTTTGATTTAACAACTCTTGCATTTCCGTTGGTGCTAAACGATAAGGAGTTTTAGCAATGGGAGTAGCTCCCGGAACCAACTCAATACGAAACTAAACTTGTCTTTCCGCCGGAACACCCGGTAATTCGTCCGGAAAAACGTCTTCGAATTCACTAATAACCGGAATTTCACGAATAGGTGGTGGCTCATTGCGAGTATCAACAACATGAGCAAGGAAAGCCATGCCACCGGTAACAACAAAACGACGTGCCCGTGCAAAAGTGCATATCGGCACCGGTCTCCTTCGCTTATCACCATGAATAATTAACTCTCCCCCACTTAGGGTCTTCACACGAATAAACTTATCATGGCATGCAATATCGGCTCTATAACGATCGAGCCAATCCATACCAATGACAATATCAAAGTCGCCCAAGGTCATTGGAATAAGATCAATTTTAAAGGTTTCAGCACCAAAAACAACATCACAATTTTCACACACATCAACAACTAGCACCGTCTTGCCGTCCGCTATTTCGACTTCTATCGGACAACTTAACTTAGCTAGCGGTCTATTAAGTTTAGGCACAAATTTAGGAGACACAAACGACAAATTTGCACCGCTATCGAAAAGAATCCATGCCGGATTAGAATTAACCATGTAAGTACCTGAGACAACTTCGTGCGATTGTTTGGCTTCATCATTGGTCATCAAATAGTTGCGACCCCTAGCCGTACCCGCCGCCTTCTCTAACCGTTTCACATTGTCGTTTCGCAAGTCGGGACACTCCGGCTTCTTATGCCCTTCTTTGCCGCAATTAAAACAAGTGACTTTGTTCCCGGAACGTGGTTTCGGACACTCACGAGCCATATGACCCGGTTGCCCACAATTGTAGCACGTATAAGAAAACCCGCCGGTAGTGCCCTTCTTTGCACTATTGACAATTTCGGCCCCCCTCTTGCTCTTGCTCTTCTTGCTTGAGGCGTTAGAGTAACTAAAACCTTCAAATTTTCTTTTGGAAAACATGAAATCACTCTTTCTTGGAACCTCCGGCTCAAAACCCCGAGCCAACTCGAACAATTCATCAAAAGACTTAGCCATACCCCGACTAATCTTCCCCTTGTACTCATCATTCAAAGTACGGTAGAAATCCTTCATGAGCTTATGATCGTCACCAACATATTCCGGGCAAAAACGAGTCTTTGCCAACAATGTAGACTTAAGAGTAACTAAGTCCATTGAGCCTTGTTGCAAATGGTGCAACTCGTCCCGGATTCTATCGAGATCGGAAGAAGTTCGGTATTCCTTGAAAAACTCCTTCTTAAACTCTTCCCACGTCAAGCCCATACATTGTTCCTCACCATACACGTTGATTTTATCATCCCACCATAACTTAGCCTCTTCTCGTAGCATGCTAGAGCCATACCTCGCCTTCTTCTCGGGAGGAAATTCCGAGGTACGGAAAGCTCCCTCGATGTCGGAGATCCAACATGTACTTTTTAAAGGATCTCGTACCCCATTAAACATCGGGGGTTGAGCGTCCTTGAAATTCTTGTAGTGGAAGTCCCGCCTTCCTTCACCTCCTTCACCACGAGGATAAATGTTTCTAGCATCAAGGGCCTCTTCGATAGTGGCCTTCATTCGTTCATTTATCAAATCGGTCACTTGCCCATCGACCAAATCTTGGAAGACTTTTCGGACGTCCGTAAGAAAATCCGCTTTTAACTTTTTAAAGACAGCCTCAACCTTGGCCGAAAACTCGGCGTCCTCACTTGTACTTCCGTTATCATGATCGGGTCCGTTTCTCGTCTTCATTCTATAAAACGAAGTAGGTTAAGCGGCGAAACAAAAGACATAACTCGTATGTATATACATATACACCACACTACCCCATCTTGCTCAACAATCGTCGTACATTGCTTGTTCGACACGATTTGCGCCCGTAACAATGGTAGCTAATCATTGTTACGCGAGCACGTCGCATTAACTTGCTAGTACAACATCCATCTCGCTCGATTCTCGCTAAACATACATAACAAATAGCGCATGATTAGTTTATATAAACCTATGCACAAACCAATCCCGATCCGACCCAAAGTCCTACAAGTCCCGCATAGCGCACACACAAAAAGTCTAAGTCTAGGCGCCTATCTCAAGTCACCTAAATCCCTTAGACCATGCTCTGATACCAATTGTAACAACCCAAACCAACCCTCGACCAAACCACGCGAAAATACAAAATAAAAAAAAAATTCCCTGTGCAGCATACCCGCGCGGCGCGCCATATAGGGGCGCGGCGCGCCAAAGTGGACTGTCCGGAAAGTCTCAAAATGCGAAAAAGATTGACTAGTTCCCGACACATTTAGACGAAACGCTTTTTTACCATACATCCAAATATGTAAAACTAACTTGTTTCAAATATAAAATCAATGTTTTACAGGCGGGGCCCACAACGGCCGTTTTACGAGTTTAATACGATTTACGAGTTTCGACCACCAAAAAGTTTAAGTTCCAAACTACACAATGAGCATGGCGTTTGGGATTAAACTACCCAACTATCGGTCAAACTCCAAGAGCTACTAAATCCAAAAGCGTCCCCCTAGCATCAAGCGGGATCTCTAGTCCAAAACGATGCCCTTACCTTTGTCCAAAACCGAACCTATAAAATGGTAAACAACGAGAGGGTAAGCAAAGCTTAGTGAATGCAATAATTATACGAATACATATATAATTATACCTACTTGCATACACTTACACAACCGCAAACGCGCTAGCAAACAACATTAGCTTACCGTCGCAATAACAAGCTATAATTCACCAATACCCCCAAGCTAGCATAACATCCGCATATAAATATAACTCGAATAATATAATATGCTTACAACACAAATAACCATGGTTAACCAATAGTACAAGGGAACGGCGCTCGCGAAAACGCCATCGGTGTTCGTAACATCCGTTAGGGCACTTAACACCTCGCACCACTAACCCCTAGGGTGGCACCTTAACACCTCGGCACATCACCCCGAGTGGCATCTTAACACCTCGATGCATCACTCATTATTTTTACGGAGTGGTGTCTTAACACCTCGACACTACACTCCTAGGTGGCATCTTAACACCTCGATGCTACACCCGAGTGGCATCTTAACACCTCGATGCTACACTCTTCACGTGAAACGTGGTGTCTTAACACCTCGACACTACACCTTTCACGCTACAACAAATAGATACATTATATACATACGCATATAATTATTCCACTCACCTCGAAGTCTTCGTGTAAGATAACCGAACTTGCAATGTCAATGTAACGTACCTATTACCTTTTAGCACATAATCAATTCACAACTCAAGTCGGTCAAGCAACTCACTTAACAATCTAGAGTCTTTTGACCCTAAGTGCAATCCCGACCCATTTTGCACCTTTAACCCTAATAATGGGTTAACTTCACCAAAAACCCTAACTTTAGCCAATTAAGGTATTAACACACTTTTAACCACAAAGTTAACTCGTTTTCATACATGCAAGACAACCTAGGTCATCAAAGACCCACTCGACCCATTTCTAGGTCAACACACCCATTTGGGTCACCCACAACCCAAATCACACTCACAAACATTAAGTATAAGTGTATTAGTATTTACTTAGGTCTTTAAGACCCATTTACACCATTTACCCCTTTCAAAACCCTAAGTTAGTCACCAATTGGGTCTTCATGACCCAAACTTACCCAAAAACCCCAAATTACTCACAAATGGGTTTTATGTGCAATACTAACCCAAACCCTAACCCTTAAACACATTAAACTAAGGTAATCAAGTTTAGGGCTTACCACAACAATCAAAACGTAGCTAAGGAGGAGATGAACAACTTTAACTCCCGAGTTCTAACCCGAAATGAGCTTCTTCTTCCCCGATTTAAGCTTTCTCACACTTAACCACCCCCTCTCTCTCTAGAATGAATGGATGATGTTTGGTGGTTGAGAAATGAAGTAATGAGCTCACCAAACTGATCCTAAGGCCTTTAATTCGGACCCCAAGGTGATTTTACCAAAATGCCCTCAAAATATCTATTTTAAAAGAAGAGGAGAATCTGTCGCAGACAGATGGCGCGGCGCGCCACCAGGCCGCGCGGCGCGCGACACCTCCAGTTCAGCTTCTTTCTTGCTTTTAAATATATAACCAAAACCCCGTTTCAAGTATCGAACATTACACTTATATACACTACAAATATTCGGGTCTTACATTTTACCATTCAACAAAATGTGATCATTCATCAAAATGTTATCATTCGTCAAAGTGTTATCATTTACCAAAAATGTTATTATGCATCAAAGTGTTATCATTCGCCAAAAATGTTATCATTCATCAAAGTGTTATCATTCACCAAAAATGTTATCATGCATCAAAGTGTTATCATTCACCAAAAATGTTATCATGCATCAAAGTCGATGAAAGATGTACTTCGTCTAAAGGGATTTGGATACAAAAGTTTTAAAACTTGTCAAAATTCATTGCTTATCATGACGAAATGATTAAATCATATAGAGAATTGGTTTAAATAAGTCAAAATTTTCCGGGTCATCACAGTACCTACCCGTTAAAGAAATTTCGTCCCGAAATTTGAGTGGGATCGTTATGGCTGACAATAAGTATGTTTTCATGACTCCTATGAGTTGAAAAAGTAGAGTTTTATTACCATTGAGTAATATAGATAAAACAATTCAATCATGCGAAGAGTACAAATGAAGCTATCACAAAAGAGTGAAATGAGAAAAGTAAAGTTTCGGCATATCTTTTGACGTAGATAGAGTTGATTTTCGGAATTTAAGGGATTTAGAGAAGATCTTTGTAATAAGATCTGGTTCTTCGATAATTAAGGAAATTAGGATCCTCTTTGGTTAAATGCGATAATCTATTTCGATTGCTCTGTCAGATATTTTACTATAAATTCACCCCCTTCATTTCCTTATTCCCACAGCTCACTCCTTCTATTCTTTCTTTCTCAATTCATACTTTAAAGCATCCGTCAATATGCTCCATCCAGTTCTGCTTCTTGATATACTCCTAACTTTCATATCTGTCATTCTTCTTTTTCATCTGCCACTGGAAGAATCTATTTACTTCTACTATACTCTTGGTTTTATAGTGTTTTTAGTCCTCCCGTGTCTTTATATTGCTATATGCATCGATATATACGGTTTATAATTCCTGGGTTGTTGTTGGGTTTTATATTTTCCCTTATATTTCGATGTCTCTGCTTCTGTCTTTTTATAATCATTGACATCTACAGTTAATGCTCTCTTCTATTTGCTGTGATTTATTCTCCCATTTCTATTTCGGAACTTCATGCTTTTGTTTCTTCTTCCCGACTTCAAGTCAAGCGAATAATGGTCCAGAATTCGTAGGTATGGAGTTTCGAATGATCATAATATACAAAGCAGAAATGAAAGGTAATAGCACGATTTGATTTGTCAAATTACCAGAATATCTGGAAAAGACCGAATCATCAAGAAAAATATTTTCTTGATATGTTTAGAGGTTAAATTGAATGAAAGAGTTATGTAACATGGTTCATGATGAGAGTATGATCTGTGAACCTTTATCATATTCCATTAGAAACTTAGCATGACTTACTGTAATATAATCACGTTGATCAAGTGTCATTATATTATACTAACTCACGTTTCAATTCCTAACACTTCTTCAAAAACATTCATAATTTAAACTCGAAGGTTTACAGAATATAGAAACTAAACATTTTCCTTTATGATATAATACAGATAACGCGAGGAGATAAATTATTTCAGATAAGGATAGTTATGAAAATATCTTCAGAAATATCGAGGATATTTATAATGAAAGATACGATGATATCTTAGAATTTCTAATATCAAAGGATAATGAAGAAGATTTGTCTTTAAAGGTTTACAGTCAGGAGTAAGGTATTTGTTAATGATTTCAGCAGATACTGAGTCATTTGGATTCTTTGAAGGCAGGTTTAGTCTTTGTGATTTGTCTACAGCCTCCTTCATGGTTTGCTCAATCCGTTTTCCAGTTCCAAACCTTCTCTTTTTCCGAGCTTTGCTAACACACCACTCTTTATTATCAAAATTTTGGCCATTAAGACCATTTACAGTTTTGCTGCTTCATCAGCATTCAAAGTTATCGTAACCGAATCATCTGTTATCAATCTGAGGTGTTTTCAAGAGTTTGAAGAGTTTGAATGAAGATTGTAATTGTCAAGATACATATGATGTTCTAGAATTTTGAATTATTCAAATATTTTTCTGGGTTTTATGAATAGAAGTGATATGCTAGCACAGTTCTGAAGTCAAAGTATAGCTTTAAAAGATATAGGAATCTAAGAGTGATATCTTCTGTTAAATCTTAACTTGGATTCTGATTTTTCAAAATCAGAATATGTAATCAAATTTGGATGCGAATGGTTGTTTTGATTTCTAGGAAAGAATGTATATCGTTGTGAAAGTAGTGAGTATAGTTAATGATTTCTGAATCAGAATCGAAGAATGTAACATATTAATTGTGAATTTATTTATCTCTCGGGAATTACCTACCCGTTAAAATATTCTCACCATTAACAGTTTGTACAAAAGAATTTTTAATTGCAATCTTTATGAAAATATACCTACATATATATTTTCTTTAGATGTAATCATGAATTTAATGAGTTAACATAATATTAATCTCATCTGGTTTTCGATTAGGACTAGAATATATAATATCTAAAACTTTAGATATTACATAATCACCGTAGAATATTTCTTCAATGAAGTTATGAATTAATACTCCATCGTTTGTTGTTGTTGGTATTCCTTGGTGTCTACAAGGTGTATGACATTGATGTTCGAGGTACAGATTGTGATGTTGAGGCATGTGATGCGGACGTTGTTGTTGGTGGTGGTAATGGTACTGTTGATGTTGATGATGGTGCTACTGTTGATGCCGGTGATGCTGCTGGTACTTGTGGTATTGAGGCTTGCGATGTGGATGTTGTTAGCGGTACTGGTGTTGTTGATGGTGCTTGTAATCTTTGCACCATATTCTCCAAAGCCGTTACGCGAGCGCGAAGCTCGTTGACTTCTTCTATCACGACGGGGTGATTGTCGGTTCGGACGAGCGGATGAATAAGATCTAGAATTTGAGATAGTATATAATCATGACGAGATACTCTGGAAATGAGAGAGAAAATGTTATTACGAACAGGTTCGCCGGTAAGTGCTTCAGGTTCTTCGCCAAGAGGGGAATGTGGTGGATGAAAGGGATCACCTTCTTCTTATCTCCAATGATTAAGTAGATTACGAACCCATCCCCAATTCATCCAGAATAGGAGATGGATAATTGGTTGATCCATTTCGGTTACGCTGCTTTTGGAGCTCGGATCGAATTCCATATCGGAATAGTTGTCGGAATCTGAGGAATTCGAACTAGATGCGGGATCCATCTTGTATAATCAAGGAATTGATTTTTGATATGAAATAGATTATAGGACTTAGATTGATATTCTTCAACACATAATTTACATATGTATATATAATACCAAAATCCCATAAATTACGGAGAAATTTTCGGAAGATGTCAGGAAAAGTTTACAGTTACGGATATGTTAAGATATGAATTTGTCTGTATACTATCTATGCAATAAATGCAGGAAAACGTGTCTAGACTCAAAAATGATAAGCAAAACTCGGTAAAAACGGATACGGTAATAGTCCAGACTCACTAATGCATCCTAACAATTACCAGTTAAACACACTAATGCAAATTCTGGTTCTCTATTACCTCAAACTCTGATACCAACTGTGATTACCCGTCCAAATCCACTTGGACGAATACATCATTCATTGATTTCATAGTGAGGTTTTGACCTCTATATGATACGTTTTGTAAACATTGCATTCTTTTGAAAAGGCACACCATAAATGAATATATAAATTCAAGGTTTTCGACATCTGATGATTTCTACGTATAGACAATCACCGTATATAATAGTTTTTAACAATACATCCGTTGACAATACAGTCAAATAAGATACATGGTGATGATTTTGTGAATGCAGAGTTTTCTCGAATAAAGCATGTATGACTCCATGCACATAGCTTATATAACGTATAAGCAAACAGCGGAAGACTTCTAGGAACCTGAGAATAAACACGCTTAAAAGTGTCAACACAAAGGTTGGTGAGTTCATAGTTTTAATGTTGCGCATAATCTGTATATAAAGGTGGATCACAAGATTTCAGTTGTTTCATCCGAAACGTTTATCAAAAGATTCTACATAACAGAGCACCCTGGTAACTAAACTTAACACTATAATGATAATTACCCTATTCGTTTTAATACACGCAAACCAACGTGTCATAAACTCAAATAACATACGTCCGTTAAAAGACTAGCGCTCTAGCTCGGACGGGGATGTTAAGCCCTATGGATCCATATACAATTATTCGCGCCCACCAGTCCACATCCTATGTACTGGCAGCTACTAGTTACCAAAGTTAAGGGATTTTCGGTTTAACTCAGTGTAAAATTAAATATGTACTTGTATCCATTGCGTTTAAAATAAATTGCATGTATTCTCAGCCCAAAATATTTAAAGCATTTAAAAAGGGATCTATAAACTCACGGTTCAATATTGAGATTCAATATTGTAGGCAAATTGCGTAGACGTAAAGATAGTGGATGACTGTACGGTTGGGCTTGGATTCACGAACAATACCCTAGAACAATACCCAATATTTTGTTAATTATAATCGGTTTGAAACCCGTAATTAAAACACCCGTGCAATATTTATTGTAGTTCCCTACTAATAATAGAAAATACACAAAGTAAATATTTATGTATATTTTGAAGTATTATATCTATCTATATTTTTTTGGTGTGTCCTCTGCTTCAGACTCTTGTTTCTATTTATAGGCAAAATTATATATGAGTATATGATTTAATATAATCTGTCACTGAAATTTTAATTCGTAAAGCCACCTGAAGTAATTTAAAAGAATTGTTTGTTTATTGAAAAATTAGCTGCCGATGTTTGTTTGTGATCACCTTTCAACGAAACAAATAAAATAAAATAAAATAAATAATTAAATAAATGAATAAATACTTGTTTAACAGTGAAGCCGCCTCTTATTTGTTTATGTCAGATTACAAATTCCGTGATCCTTTCTTGTACATAAGTGTCGACAATAAGAGAAACGAATTTTTAAAATTTTAAAAGTCGTATTTCTTAAATACATTAAGGGTATATTATGTAATTTATAATTAATAATTTCTATTATGTCGCTTTCATGTGAATAGTAAATTAATTAATTTCGTTTCATTTACTATTCATATGAATGGTAAATGAATTAATTTCGATTCAACTATTTAAGTTGCATTGTTGTAAGTTGTGCTTTACAGCTTGTTTACATTCTTGATTTAATTGAGTTTCTTCTTATAAATTAAAAAATTCACATCAAAAAAATTAAATGATTATATATGTAAAATTTTAATTTGAAATTGCATCATTCAATAGTAAATTTTTATCATTTCGTATGTCTCAGTAATCTTTCATAAAATTTTTACCATTCAACAAAATGTGATCATTCATCAAAATGTTATCATTCGTCAAAGTGTTATCATTCACCAAAAATGTTATTATGCATCAAAGTGTTATCATTCGCCAAAAATGTTATCATTCATCAAAGTGTTATCATTCACTAAAAATGTTATCATGCATCAAAGTGTTATCATTCACCAAAAATGTTATCATGCATCAAAGTCGATGAAAGATGTACTTCGTCTAAAGGGATTTGGATACAAAAGTTTTAAAACTTGTCAAAATTCATTGCTTATCATGACGAAATGATTAAATCATATAGAGAATTGGTTTAAATAAGTTAAAATTTTCCGGGTCATCACAGTACCTACCCGTTAAAGATATTTCGTCCCGAAATTTGAGTGGGATCGTTATGGCTGACAATAAGTATGTTTTCATGACTCCTATGAGTTGAAAAAGTAGAGTTTTATTACCATTGAGTAATATAGATAAAACAATTCAATCATGCGAAGAGTACAAATGAAGCTATCACAAAAGAGTGAAATGAGAAAAGTAAAGTTTCGGCATATCTTTTGACGTAGATAGAGTTGATTTTCGGAATTTAAGGGATTTAGAGAAGATCTTTGTAATAAGATCTGGTTCTTCGATAATTAATTAAATTAGGATCCTCTTTGGTTAAATGCGATAATCTATTTCAATTGCTCTGTCAGATATTTTACTATAAATTCACCCCCTTCATTTCCTTATTCCCATAGCTCACTCCTTCTATTCTTTCTTTCTCAATTCATACTTTAAAGCATCCGTCAATATGCTCCATCCAGTTTTGCTTCTTGATATACTCCTAACTTTCATATCTGTCATTCTTCTTTTTCATCTGCCACCGGAAGAATCTATTTACTTCTACTATACTCTTGGTTTTATAGTGTTTTTAGTCCTCCCGTGTCTTTATATTGCTATATGCATCGATATATACGGTTTATAATTCCTGGGTTGTTGTTGGGTTTTATATTTTCCCTTATATTTCGATGTCTCTGCTTCTGTCTTTTTATAATCATTTACATCTACAGTTAATGCTCTCTTCTATTTGCTGCGATTTATTCTCCCATTTCTATTTCGGAACTTCATGCTTTTGTTTCTTCTTCCCGACTTCAAGTCAAGCGAATAATGGTCCAGAATTCGTAGGTATGGAGTTTCGAATGATCATAATATACAAAGCAGAAATGAAAGGTAATAGCACGATTTGATTTGTCAAATTACCAGAATATATCTGGAAAAGACCGAATCATCAAGAAAAATATTTTCTTGATATGTTTAGAGGTTAAATAGAATGAAAGAGTTATGTAACATGGTTCATGATGAGAGTATGATCTGTGAACCTTTATCATGTTCCATTAGAAACTCAGCATGACTTACTGTAATATAATCACGTTGATCAAGTGTCATTATATTATACTAACTCACGTTTCAATTCCTAACACTTCTTCAAAAACATTCATAATTTAAACTCGAAGGTTTACAGAATATAGAAACTAAACATTTTCCTTTATGATATAATACAGATAACGCGAGGAGATAAATTATTTCAGATAAGGATAGTTATGAAAATATCTTCAGAAATATCGAGGATATTTATAATGAAAGATACGATGATATCTTAGAATTTCTAATATCAAAGGATAATGAAGAAGATTTGTCTTTAAAGGTTTACAGTCAGGAGTAAGGTATTTGTTAATGATTTCAGCAGATACTGAGTCATTTGGATTCTTTGAAGGCAGGTTTAGTCTTTGTGATTTGTCTACAGCCTCCTTCATGGTTTGCTCAATCCGTTTTTCAGTTCCAAACCTTCTCTTTTTCCGAGCTTTGCTAACACACCACTCTTTATTATCAAAATTTTGGCCATTAAGACCATTTACAGTTTTGCTGCTTCATCAGCATTCAAAGTTATCGTAACCGAATCATCGGTTATCAATCTGAGGTGTTTTCAAGAGTTTGAAGAGTTTGAATGAAGATTGTAATTGTCAAGATACATATGATGTTCTAGAATTTTGAATTATTCAAATATTTTTCTGGGTTTTATGAATAGAAGTGATATGCTAGCACAGTTCTGAAGTCAAAGTATAGCTTTAAAAGATATAGGAATCTAAGAGTGATATCTTCTGTTAAATCCTAACTTGGATTCTGATTTTTCAAAATCAGAATATGTAATCAAATTTGGATGCGAATGGTTGTTTTGATTTCTAGGAAAGAATGTATATCGTTGTGAAAGTAGTGAGTATAGTTAATGATTTCTGAATCAGAATCGAAGAATGTAACATATTAATTGTGAATTTATTTATCTCTCGGGTATTACCTACCCGTTAAAATATTCTCACCATTAACAGTTTGTACAAAAGAATTTTTAATTGCAATCTTTATGAAAATATACCTACATATATATTTTCTTTAGATGTAATCATGAATTTAATGAGTTAACATAATATTAATCTCATCTGGTTTTCGATTAGGACTAGAATATATAATATCTAAAACTTTAGATATTACATAATCGCCGTAGAATATTTTTTCAATGAAGTTATGAATTAATACTCCATCGTTTGTTGTTGTTGGTATTCCTTGGTATCTACAAGGTGTATGACATTGATGTTCGAGGTACAGATTGTGATGTTGAGGCATGTGATGCGGACGTTGTTATTGGTGGTGGTAATGGTACTGTTGATATTGATGATGGTACTACTGTTGATGCCGGTGATGCTGCTGGTGCTTGTGGTATTGAGGCTTGCGATGTGGATGTTGTTAGCGGTACTGGTGTTGTTGATGGTGCTTGTAATCTTTGCACCATATTCTCCAAAGCCGTTACGCGAGCGCGAAGCTCGTTGACTTCTTCTATCACGACGGGGTGATTGTCGGTTCGGACGAGTGGATGAATAAGATCTAGAATTTGAGATAGTATATAATCATGACGAGATACTCTGGAAATGAGAGAGAAAATGTTATTACGAACAGGTTCGCCGGTAAGTGCTTCAGGTTCTTCGCCAAGATGGGAATGTGGTGGATGAAAGGGATCACCTTCTTCTTGTCTCCAATGATTAAGTAGATTACGAACCCATCCCCAATTCATCCAGAATAGGAGATGGCTAATTGGTTGATCCATTTCGGTTACGCTGCTTTTGGAGCTCGGTTCGAATTCCATATCGGAATAGTTGTCGGAATCTGAGGAATTTGAACTAGATGCGGGATCCATCTTGTATAATCAAGGAATTGATTTTTGATATGAAATAGATTATAGGACTTAGATTGGTATTCTTCAACACATAATTTACATATGTATATATAATACCAAAATCCCATAAATTACGGAGAAATTTTCGGAAGATGTCAGGAAAAGTTTACAGTAACAGATATGTTAAGATATGAATTTGTCTGTATACTATCTATGCAATAAATGCAGGAAAACGTGTCTAGACTCAAAAATGATAAGCAAAACTCGGTAAAAACGGATACGGTCATAGTCTAGACTCACTAATGCATCCTAACAATTACCAGTTAAACACACTAATGCAAATTCTGGTTCCCTATGACCTCAAACTCTGATACCAACTGTGATTACCCGTCCAAATCCACTTGGACGAATACATCATTCATTGATTTCATAGTAAGGTTTTGACCTCTATATGATACGTTTTGTAAACATTGCATTCTTTTGAAAAGGCACACCATAAATGAATATATAAATTCAAGGTTTTCGACATCTGATGATTTCTACGTATAGACAATCACCGTATATAATAGTTTTTAACAATACATCCGTTGACAATACAGTCAAATAAGATACATGGTGATGATTTTGTGAATGCAGAGTTTTCTCGAATAAAGCATGTATGACTCCATGCACATAGCTTGTATAACGTATAAGCAAACAGCGGAAGACTTCTAGGAACCTGAGAATAAACACGCTTAAAAGTGTCAACACAAAGGTTGGTGAGTTCATAGTTTTAATGTTGCGCATAATCTGTATATAAAGGTGGATCACAAGATTTCAGTTGTTTCATCCGAAATGTTTATCAAAAGATTCTACGTAACAGAGCACCCTGGTAACTAAACTTAACACTATAATGATAATTGCCCTATTCGTTTTAATACACGCAAACCAACGTGTCATAAACTCAAATAACATACGTCCGTTAAAAGACTAGCGCTCTAGCTCGGACGGGGATGTTAAGCCCTATGGATCCATATACAATTATTCGCGCCCACCAGTCCACATCCTATGTACTGGCAGCTACTAGTTACCAAAGTTAAGGTATTTTCGGTTTAACTCAGTGTAAAATTAAGTATGTACTTGTATCCATTGCGTTTAAAATAAATTGCGTGTATTCTCAGCCCAAAATATTTAAAGCATTTAAAAAGGGATCTATAAACTCACGGTGCAATATTGAGATTCAATATTGTAGGCAAATTGCGTAGACGTAAAGATAGTAGATGACTGTACGGTTGGGCTTGGATTCACGAACAATACCCTAGAACAATACCCAATATTTTGTTAATTATAATCGGTTTGAAACCCGTAATTAAAACACCCGTGCAATATTTATTGTAGTTCCCTACTAATAATAGAAAATACACAAAGTAAATATTTATGTATATTTTGAAGTATTATATCTATCTATATTTTTTTGGTGTGTCCTCTACTTCAGACTCTTGTTTCTATTTATAGGCAAAATTATATATGAGTATATGATTTAATATAATCTGTCACTGAAATTTTAATTCGTAAAGCCACCCGAAGTAATTTAAAAGAATTGTTTGTTTATTGAAAAATTAGCTGCCGATGTTTGTTTGTGATCACCTTTCAACGAAACAAATAAAATAAAATAAAATAAATAATTAAATAAATGAATAAATACTTGTTTAACAGTGAAGCCGCCTCTTATTTGTTTATGTCAGATTATAAATTCCGTGATCCTTTCTTGTACATAAGTGTCGACAATAAGAGAAATGAATTTTTAAAATTTTAAAAGTCGTATTTCTTAAATACATTAAGGGTATATTATGTAATTTATAATTAATAATTTCTATTATGTCGCTTTCATGTGAATAGTAAATTAATTAATTCCGTTTCATTTACTATTCATATGAATGGTAAATGAATTAATTTCGATTCAACTATTTAAGTTGCATTGTTGTAAGTTGTGCTTTACAGCTTGTACATTCTTGATTTAATTGAGTTTCTTCTTATAAATTAAAAAATTCACATCAAAAAAATTAAACGATTATATATGTAAAATTTTAATTTGAAATTGCATCATTCAATAGTAAATTTTTATCATTTCGTATGTCTCAGTAATCTTTCATAAAATTTTTACCATTCAACAAAATGTGATCATTCATCAAAATGTTATCATTCGTCAAAGTGTTATCATTCACCAAAAATGTTATTATGCATCAAAGTGTTATCATTCGCCAAAAATGTTATCATTCATCAAAGTGTTATCATTCACTAAAAATGTTATCATGCATCAAAGTGTTATCATTCACCAAAAATGTTATCATGCATCAAAGTCGATGAAAGATGTATTTCGTCTAAAGGGATTTGGATACAAAAGTTTTAAAACTTGTCAAAATTCATTGCTTATCATGACGAAATGATTAAATCATATAGAGAATTGGTTTAAATAAGTCAAAATTTTCCGGGTCATCACAGTACCTACCCGTTAAAGAAATTTCGTCCCGAAATTTGAGTGGGATCGTTATGGCTGACAATAAGTATGTTTTCATGACTCCTATGAGTTGAAAAAGTAGAGTTTTATTACCATTGAGTAATATAGATAAAACAATTCAATCATGCGAAGAGTACAAATGAAGCTATCACAAAAGAGTGAAATGAGAAAAGTAAAGTTTCGGCATATCTTTTGACGTAGATAGAGTTGATTTTCGGAATTTAAGGGATTTAGAGAAGATCTTTGTAATAAGATCTGGTTCTTCGATAATTAAGGAAATTAGGATCCTCTTTGGTTAAATGCGATAATCTATTTCGATTGCTCTGTCAGATATTTTACTATAAATTCACCCCCTTCATTTCCTTATTCCCATAGCTCACTCCTTCTATTCTTTCTTTCTCAATTCATACTTTAAAGCATCCGTCAATATGCTCCATCCAGTTCTGCTTCTTGATATACTCCTAACTTTCATATCTGTCATTCTTCTTTTTCATCTGCCACCGGAAGAATCTATTTACTTCTACTATACTCTTGGTTTTATAGTGTTTTTAGTCCTCCCGTGTCTTTATATTGCTATATGCATCGATATATACGGTTTATAATTCCTGGGTTGTTGTTGGGTTTTATATTTTCCCTTATATTTCGATGTCTCTGCTTCTGTCTTTTTATAATCATTGACATCTACAGTTAATGCTCTCTTCTATTTGCTGCGATTTATTCTCCCATTTCTATTTCGGAACTTCATGCTTTTGTTTCTTCTTCCCGACTTCAAGTCAAGCGAATAATGGTCCAGAATTCGTAGGTATGGAGTTTCGAATGATCATAATATACAAAGCAGAAATGAAAGGTAATAGCACGATTTGATTTGTCAAATTACCAGAATATCTAGAAAAGACCGAATCATCAAGAAAAATATTTTCTTGATATGTTTAGAGGTTAAATAGAATGAAAGAGTTATGTAACATGGTTCATGATGAGAGTATGATCTGTGAAACTTTATCATGTTTCATTAGAAACTCAGCATGACTTACTGTAATATAATCATGTTGATCAAGTGTCATTATATTATACTAACTCATGTTTCAATTCCTAACACTTCTTCAAAAACATTCATAATTTAAACTCGAAGGTTTACAGAATATAGAAACTAAACATTTTACTTTATGATATAATACAGATAACTCCAGGAGATAAATTATTTCAGATAACGATAGTTATGAAAATATCTTCAGAAATATTGAGGATATTTATAATGAAAGATACGATGATATCTTAGAATTTCTAATATCAAAGGATAATGAAGAAGATTTGTCTTTAAAGGTTTACAGTCAGGAGTAAGGTATTTGTTAATAATTTCAGCAGAAACTGAGTCATTTGGATTCTTTGAAGGCAGGTTTAGTCTTTGTGATTTGTCTACAGCCTCCTTCATGGTTTGCTCAATCCGTTTTCTAGTTCCAAACCTTCTCTTTTTCCGAGCTTTGCTAACACACCACTCTTTATTATCAAAATTTTGGCCATTAAGACCATTTACAGTTTTGCTGCTTCATCAGCATTCAAAGTTATCGTAACCGAATCATCGGTTATCAATCCGAGGTGTTTTCAAGAGTTTGAAGAGTTTGAATGAAGATTGTAATTGTCAAGATACATATGATGTTCTAGAATTTTGAATTATTCAAATATTTTTCTGGGTTTTATGAATAGAAGTGATATGCTAGCACAGTTCTGAAGTCAAAGTATAGCTTTAAAAGATATAGGAATCTAAGAGTGATATCTTCTGTTAAATCTTAACTTGGATTCTGATTTTTCAAAATTAGAATATGTAATCAAATTTGGATGCGAATGGTTGTTTTGATTTCTAGGAAAGAATGTATATCGTTGTGAAAGTAGTGAGTATAGTTAATGATTTCTGAATCAGAATCGAAGAATGTAACATATTAATTGTGAATTTATTTATCTCTCGGGAATTACCTACCCGTTAAAATATTCTCACCATTAACAGTTTGTACAAAAGAATTTTTAATTGCAATCTTTATGAAAATATACCTACATATATATTTTCTTTAGATGTAATCATGAATTTAATGAGTTAACATAATATTAATCTCATATGGTTTTCGATTAGGACTAGAATATATAATATCTAAAACTTTAGATATTACATAATCGCCGTAGAATATTTTTTCAATGAAGTTATGAATTAATACTCCATCATTTGTTGTTGTTGGTATTCCTTGGTATCTACAAGGTGTATGACATTGATGTTCGAGGTACAGATTGTGATGTTGAGGCATGTGATGCGGACGTTGTTGTTGGTGGTGGTAATGGTACTGTTGATGTTGATGATGGTGCTACTGTTGATGCCGGTGATGCTGCTGGTGCTTATGGTATTGAGGCTTGCGATGTAGATGTTGTTAGCGGTACTGGTGTTGTTGATGGTGCTTGTAATCTTTGCACCATATTCTCCAAAGCCGTTACGCGAGCGCGAAGCTCGTTGACTTCTTCTATCACGACGGGGTGATTGTCGGTTCAGACGAGCGGATGAATAAGATCTAGAATTTGAGATAGTATATAATCATGACGAGATACTCTGGAAATGAGAGAGAAAATGTTATTACGAACAGGTTCGCCGGTAAGTGCTTCAGGTTCTTCGCCAAGAGGGGAATGTGGTGGATGAAAGGGATCACCTTCTTCTTGTCTCCAATGATTAAGTAGATTACGAACCCATCCCCAATTCATCCAGAATAGGAGATGGCTAATTGGTTGATCCATTTCGGTTACGCAGCTTTTGGAGCTCGGGTCGAATTCCATATCGGAATAGTTGTCGGAATCTGAGGAATTCGAACTAGATGCGGGATCCATCTTGTATAATCAAGGAATTGATTTTTGATATGAAATAGATTATAGGACTTAGATTGGTATTCTTCAACACATAATTTACATATGTATATATAATACCAAAATCCCATAAATTACGGAGAAATTTTCGAAAGATGTCAGGAAAAGTTTACAGTAATGGATATGTTAAGATATGAATTTGTCTGTATACTATCTATGCAATAAATGCAGGAAAACGTGTCTAGACTCAAAAATGATAAGCAAAACTCGGTAAAAACGGATACGGTCATAGTCCAGACTCACTAATGCATCCTAACAATTACCAGTTAAACACACTAATGCAAATTCTGGTTCCCTATGACCTCAAACTCTGATACCAACTGTGATTACCCGTCCAAATCCACTTGGACGAATACATCATTCATTGATTTCATAGTGAGGTTTTGACCTCTATATGATACGTTTTGTAAACATTGCATTCTTTTGAAAAGGCACACCATAAATGAATATATAAATTCAAGGTTTTCGACATCTGATGATTTCTACGTATAGACAATCACCGTATATAATAGTTTTTAACAATACATCCGTTGACAATACAGTCAAATAAGATACATGGTGATGATTTTGTGAATGCAGAGTTTTCTCGAATAAAGCATGTATGACTCCATGCACATAGCTTGTATAACGTATAAGCAAACAGCGGAAGACTTCTAGGAACCTGAGAATAAACACGCTTAAAAGTGTCAACACAAAGGTTGGTGAGTTCATAGTTTTAATGTTGCGCATAATCTGTATATAAAGGTGGATCACAAGATTTCAGTTGTTTCATCCGAAACGTTTATCAAAAGATTCTACGTAACAGACCACCCTGGTAACTAAACTTAACACTATAATGATAATTACCCTATTCGTTTTAATACACGCAAACCAACGTGTCATAAACTCAAATAACATACGTCCGTTAAAAGACTAGCGCTCTAGCTCGGACGGGGATGTTAAGCCCTATGGATCCATATACAATTATTCGCGCCCACCAGTCCACATCCTATGTACTGGCAGCTACTAGTTACCAAAGTTAAGGGATTTTCGGTTTAACTCAGTGTAAAATTAAGTATGTACTTGTATCCATTGCGTTTAAAATAAATTGCATGTATTCTCAGCCCAAAATATTTAAAGCATTTAAAAAGAGATCTATAAACTCACGGTTCAATATTGAGATTCAATATTGTAGGCAAATTGCGTAGACGTAAAGATAGTGGATGACTGTACGTTTGGGCTTGGATTCACGAACAATACCCAATATTTTGTTAATTATAATCGGTTTGAAACCCGTAATTAAAACACCCGTGCAATATTTATTGTAGTTCCCTACTAATAATAGAAAATACACAAAGTAAATATTTATGTATATTTTGAAGTATTATATCTATCTATATTTTTTTGGTGTGTCCTCTGCTTCAGACTCTTGTTTCTATTTATAGGCAAAATTATATATGAGTATATGATTTAATATAATCTGTCACTGAAATTTTAATTCGTAAAGCCACCAGAAGTAATTTAAAAGAATTGTTTGTTTATTGAAAAATTAGCTGCCGATGTTTGTTTGTGATCACCTTTCAACGAAACAAATAAAATAAAATAAAATAAATAATTAAATAAATGAATAAATACTTGTTTAACAGTGAAGCCGCCTCTTATTTGTTTATGTCAGATTACAAATTCTGTGATCCTTTCTTGTACATAAGTTTCGACAATAAGAGAAATGAATTTTTAAAATTTTAAAAGTCGTATTTCTTAAATACAGGGTATATTATGTAACTTATAATTAATAATTTCTATTATGTCACTTTCATGTGAATAGTAAATTAATTAATTTCATTTCATTTACTATTCATATGAATAGTAAATGAATTAATTTCGATTCAACTATTTAAGTTACATTGTTGTACGTTGTGCTTTACAGCTTGTACATCTTTGATTTAATTGCGTTTCTTCTTATAAATTAAAAAATTTACATCAAAAAAATTAAACGATTATATATGTAAAATTTTAATTTTGAAATTGCCTCATTCAATAGTAAATTTTTATCATTTCGTATGTCTCAGTTATCTTTCATAAAATTTTTACCATTCAACAAAATGTGATCATTCATCAAAATGTTATCATTCGTCAAAGTGTTATCATTCACCAAAGTGTTATTATGCATCAAAGTGTTATCATTCACCAAAAATGTTATCATGCATCAAAGTGTTATCATTCACCAAAAATGTTATCATGCATCAAAGTGTTATCATGCACCAAAAATGTTATCATGCATCAAAGTGTTATCATTCATCAAAAATGTTATCATGCATCAAAGTCGATGAAATATGTACTTCGTCTAAAGGGATTTGGATACAAAAGTTTTAAAACTTGTCAAAATTCATTGCTTATCATGACGAAAATATTAAAGCATATAGAGAATTGGATTAAATAAGTCAAAATTTTCCCGGTCATCACATCGCGGTTGGAATTCACTAATCACGGTTGCGATGCAGGTGGTTGATCCCGGTCGCGATCCATCTATCCCGGTTGCGACGCGGGCCCGTTCTGGTGACTTTTTGATCAACTATAAATAGGCGAGTTTTTTACCCTAATGAGGGTGTACATTTTTTAGGCTACGAATTGGAGAGATTTTTGAAGACCTTGATCATACCATTGAAGCTTAGTTCATCTTTTAATTTCATTCCATTATTTATTACTTTCGGTACTCGATTCTATCATTAGTTTTATCATTGTAATCATGAATACTCATTGTTTTTAGTGTTTCTTTGTTTCTTGCAACTTTAATATGCTAGGGTAAATAGTTTGAGTGTTTGCTTGAATGTGAAACTATAGATATTAGATTGTTTTATCAATTAGATTTAATGTTTTGTGATAGAAATTGATTGTGTTTGATTCAAGATCCACCATTATGCATGTTCTATATTCTTAATTCAATTACATAGGTTGTTAATCGTTTAATGTGAGTTAAATTGAGATGCAATTTATGCTTCAACACCTTAGGTGATCTAGACAATTAGATAAGTGATTTCAAGTGATTGTGTCATTGGTTTAGTTGGTAATTGAAAGGGTTGTGAACTGCATAATAGTGTAACTATTTCAAGTGATTGTTATAGTTAGGATTTTACGTGAGTTTAGTCCAAAGGTCTCATTAGTTCCTATCGAATATAGTTTTAATCTTTTGAAGTATGTTTATGTGAGTTTACTAACTTTAATTGATTAGAACTTTGTAAGAAGTCATACAACTATATTAAAGACATAACAATAGGTAATAATCGCAAGAACAATCCATATCGATAGTGAATCATTCAAGTGGACACTGTTTTATCTTAATTGTTATTTTATATCATCTTCTTCACGTTAATTGCTGTCACGACCCTACTTTTTCCGTTATCTTTTACCGTTTATTATTTAACGCCCGTTAATCGTTATTCGTGCCACGTCATTTCTATGAACTAAATTACTATTTTAGTAATAATATATTAAATGTTATGTGTTAAATGAATATTTGTATTCATATTTTAATTTGTACGTTTCTACGTGTCGTGAATTTCTATCCGGCGAATCTTTTCAGTTTTCAAACCAACGGTCAAACTTTTGGGATTTTTAAATCTAAATTATTTTAAATATGATATTTTGATGTCATATGATTATATATAGTATTTATATATTTTATTCTTCGCGTATTTGTTATCTCTCCGAATAATTAATCGCGTAGTAGCGTTTTCGCGTTTTGGGCTTCGATCGGGCGATCGGGCCACAAACAAATCATCAAGTAACATCGTGGGACATGTGGGTCCCACCCCACTCCTATTTTAGGCCAAACCCATGGGGGAGGGGGTATAGCCTCCCTTGTTTTCATTTTTGGTGAATTCATTTTCCATTTCATTTTTTTTTTTCATCTAAACCTAACCTTTACACATTTCTCTCTTCTCCTATCCTCCCTCTTTCTTGGCCGATGCTGATAGTGCTCCAAATGAACATATATTTAGGCACAATATCCTTCCAATATGAAAAACTTTTAGTTGTAATTATTCTATTTTTATGTAATATTCGTTTAAATAAATAAGTGCGAAGACAAAAGAAGAAAACGACGATTTGAAGATGCAAATGACCAAAAAGCTCAAAAGTACAAGATATAATTCAAGTGGTTCAATTTAATGATGAGAAACGTCTAAAAATTACAAGAGTGCAAGCCGTGAAACGCAAAGTACAAGATATCTCCGCGTACGAAAGGATGTTAAAAAATCCGGAACCAGGACATGAACCAACTATCAACGCGCAACGCAACGGAGCTAAAATTACAAGTCAACTATGCACATAAATATAATATAATATATAAATAATTCTTAAAATTATATATATATATATTATATTATATATTAATAAAACGTCGGCAAAACTAGAAAACAAAGTGATTGGGCTGGATCCAGCTGGCCATGCGATCTCATGGCCAGGAAGACCATTATTCAAGCGATCACATGAAGCCAGAAACCTTGCTAGGTCCTATAAATTCAGCATTTTTCGACAAGTAAAACATATCTTTTTCTCTTCCTTTCTCTGTAAGAAATATATATATATATATATATATATATATATATATATATATATATATATATATATATATATATATATATATATATATATATATATATATATATATATATATATATATATTTTAAAGTTTAATAATAATTGGGTTATTGTAAGAAATGTTTTTAAAGTTTTGTAAGTCTGAACTCTATCCTATAACGCTACGTGATTAATCACCACTGTAAGCTATGTTCTTCCTTTTTAAATTAATGTCTTGTAACTAAGTTATTATTATGCTTATTTGAACCAAAGTAATCGTGCTGTTAGACTAAATATTAAGACGGGGTTATTAGATTTTGTACCATAATTAAGGTTTGGACAAAAGACCGACACTTGTGGACATTGGACTATTGACTATTAATAGATAGGGGGTATTGTCTAATTGAATGACAAATCATTAGAATCTGTCGAACCTATCTTCAAATTAGTTAATCTAATAATTATTAAAATGATTACATATGTTCTATTTTGTGACGTTTATACGACATCTTTTATGATCATTTAATTAATTATTCGGGTTGGGTAATTGATTATTCATTCTGATCAAGTTGGTAAATTAATATTCATATCTCATTAAAACAGGGGTGGATTACATACAAGGATAATTGGTGTAATTGTTGATAAGGCTAAAAAGGAACATATATTTCATAACAATATCCCTCCTAAATAATAGGTTTTCATATGTAATTGTATTATATTTTCATTGTAATTGTTTAAATATATAAGTGCGAAGACAAAAGGCGAAAACGATGATTTGAAGACGCAAACGTCCAAAAAGCTCAAATGTACAAGATACAATCCAAGTGGTTCAATTTATTGATGAGAAACGTCTAAAAATGACAAAAGTACAAGTTGCGGAACGCAAAGTACAAGATATTAAATTATACGAAAAGGCGTTTGAAAATCCGGAACCGGTACCCGAGCCAACTATCAACGCCCGACGCAATGGACCAAAAATTACAAGTCTACTATGCACAAGAATATAATATAATATATAAATAATTATATTAATTATTTATATTTTATATTTATATATAAAATATGTCGACAAGCAAAGATCCAAAATCATGTGAGCTGGAAAATCAAACTCCACGACTCGCGGAGTTTGAAGGCCAAAAACTCCACGACTCGCGGAGCTGTCAGAAATCAAAACGCCTATAAAAGGCCATGCATTCTGCCGAGTTTTAAAATATAAAAATATAAATAATAATAATAATACTCTGTAATAAATAAGTAAATAAATATATATATAATATATAGTATAGGGTAGTTTTATATTAGATTAGTTCGGGTTATGTAAAGGTTATTTTACGGGTTTTTGAAGTCGAAATTCTGTCCGTGTAACACTACGCGATAAATACTCAATGTAAGTTATGTTCTCCTTTTTAAATTAATGTCTCGTACTTAAGTTATTATTATGCTTATTTGAGCCAAAGTAATCATGATGTTGGACTAAATATTAAAGACGGGGTAATTGGGCTTTGTACCATAATTGGGGTTTGGACAAAAGAACGACACTTGTGGAAATTAGACTATGGGCTATTAATGGGCTTTATATTTGTTTAACTAAATGATAGTTTGTTAATTTTAATATAAAGATTTACAATTGGACGTCCCTATAAATAACCATATACACTCGATCGGACACGATGGGCGGGGTATTTATATGTACGAATAATCGTTCATTTAACCGGACACGGGGTGAAATTATGTACAAGGACACTTGGCATAATTGATAACAAAGTATTAAAACCTTGGGTTACACGCAGTCGATAACCTGGTGTAATTATTAAACAAAGTATTAAAACCTTGTTACAGTTTAAGTCCCCAATTAGTTGGAATATTTGACTTCGGGTATAAGGATAATTTAACGAGGACACTCGCACTTTAAATTTATGACCGATGGACTGTTATGGACAAAAACCAGACGGACATATTAAATAATCCAGGACAAAGGACAATTAACCCATGGGCATAAAACTAAAAATCAACACGTCAAACATCATGATTACGGAAGCTTAAATAAGCATAATATATTTTATTTCATTTTTTCTCGTACTTTTATTTATTGTCATTTTAATTATTGTTATTTACTTTATATTGTTATTTAAATATCGTCATTTACTATACGCTTCGCTTAAAAAATAAATCGACAAACCGGTCATTAAACGGTAAACCCCCTTTTATATATTATTATATATAATTATATATATTTTGTACAAATATAGTTGTTTAAAAATATAGTGTGAAATAAGCCCGCTCCCTGTGGAACGAACCGGACTTACTAAAAACTATACTACTCTACGATTAGGTACACTGCCTATAGTGTTGTAGCAAGGTTTAGGTATATTCCATTTGTAAATAAATAATTAAAACTTGTGTAATTTGTAACGCTTTTCGTATCAAAAATATATAGTATTTCACGTACACCTCGCACCACATAAAGTTTTTGGCGCCGCTGCCGGGGAACTCGGCGAAACGCTATATTTTTTTTATTTTTGTATAAATATATTTATATATCATTTTAGAAAAACAATATAAAATTTAAAAAAAAATAAAAAAATATATAAAAAAAAAACCTGTCGAACGATTTTGGCCTGCACCTAATCTGAAATTTCATACCCCGCGACCCGCGGAGTTTTTGAACTGGGTTCACCGCGACTCGCGGAGCCGCCCAGACAGGTCACACAGAAGCCCTGAATTCGCATTAATTACGGGTTTTTATTATTATTATTTAAATTAAACCCTAATTAGGGTTATATTTTTATATAATTTAGTTTAGTTTATTTATTATTTTGTATTTTTAGTTAAATTAGTTTAATTAATTTATAAACTTAATAGTTTTATAAAATAAATAATATAAAAATAGTATTTTTATAAAAATTGTACTTTTTACAACTTTAAGATTAATTTTATATTTTGTACCTTTTTATTTGTTTTAGCGTAATTTTTGTATTTTTCGCTCGTATTTAGTTTTAAGATATAGTTTTTGCAGTAGTTATTTTTATTTCTAGATTTTTAGGCTTTGCTGTAAAATCCCTTAAGTGCTTTTTCTTTAGACTAAGATTTAGGTGCTTTAGAATTTTGCGACGCCGTTTTTATATTTTAGTACCTTTTTAAGTTATTACCATTTGGGATATAGTTTTTCTTTTAAGCTTTAATATTTTTAGACGCAACTTTTAATTCTTAGTTTTTAATTCCTTTTTAAGTTACGACGCGCTATTTTCTTATTTTTATTTTTCGACGTTTTTCGACGCGTATTCTTTTTCTTTCTTATTTCTCGACACTTTAGTTTTTGGGACTTAGAAATTTTCTCTATTTCTTATCTAATATCTCAAATGGAAAGAAAAATTATTTAAGTGGTTAAATTAATGGACGTTGACAATTTTCTGCTTCGTAGTAATAGTTGGATTTGTTAGTGGCTGAGTTGTGAGCTTCCGATTTAAAGGGTTCTGGCTCCCTGCTGCATCTTTTGGCTATTCGAATCGTGGGCAAAAGCAGAAAAGTCTATTAATCGGACAACTTATATAAGTTTTTCTATTTTTATAACTAATAGGATAATTAGTAAATGCACCACATTGTAGCTAAAATTTGGCCATCGCAATAAAATGGAAAATTTTGAAAACAAGGCTATGGAAACTCTTTTTGATATCCAAAATCAATTAAATCAATACTCTCAACTGAGTGTTGATGACAATTCGCTCAGTCAATCTTGGATCACGAATGACGAAACAATAACTGGTTGTGAAATCTGTGGAGATTATCACTCAACATGGGAATGTTATTATTACGTTTCTATGGAAAATTACGTACCCATGGAACCTGAATGGAATGATTATGAGGAATACAATTCTAATTGGGATTATTCCCAAGAATATATCCAAACTCAACAACCAGTAGACGAGGAAAATTACGTGTCTGAAAATTTATTAGACAATATGAAAATCAAACTAAAAGAACTTGATGCTCAAAATGAACAAATGAGAGAGTTTGTAAATAGGCAAGCTGAAACTCTATCAGATTACACACCTGTTGATCTGAGGAGTCGTGTGCAAGAAAATCTCATATCATCGAATTTTGATGAATTCGAGAGCTCCGAAATCACCAACTATCCCGATGATACTTTTTATTCAGTCTTGCCAATTTCACAACATAATGACACATTAGCCTCTATCGACGAAATCATCAATCCATGAATGGATGATGAAGAAGAAGTAAGGGTGACAAATTGGTACTCTTGGAAAAACGATAACGTTGAAAATTTTACCCCCGAGACCAAAATGGTGGGACCGATTAATGAAGAAGAATTTGCTTTGATCCCGAAATTCACCATTACACAACCTTCCAACCCAATATTCTCAATAGACAAGTCATCTACTGAAGATGAACTACGAGCTGTAATAGATAATGACACCTCGGATTTCACCCAATCGGGTAATAGAGGTGAAAACTTTGATCACGAGAATAAAAGGAAGGAAATATTAGGAATTGTCCACCCTATAGAAATAAGTATGTCGGTGTATATCGATCTATTTGACCAAGAACCAGAAAAGAGACATATCCATTTACTAAAAGCTACACTTAAAAAAGAATTAGGTAGTGACGATCGGGTGGGTCTAAACTTTATACCCATTGATATAATATATACCACCCGAGATGTAAATAACTGGCTCACTATTTTAATTCGTGGAACTTATTCTACCGACTTCACATGTCGTCAGCTAAGTGTGGGGAAGTCTAACCCCATTTAACGTTAAATTAAGGGTTCAGTTTAGTGCATAACTCGTTAATAAAAATGCACAATTAGGGTAAAAGACGCATTTTCAAAAATTAGCAAACAGTTCAGAAAAGCAACCATTCTTGAAGAAAAACATGTGTGATAAAACAAGAAGGAATGAACGATGAGGTGCACCATCTATCATTCGACGAGCTTTGTAATTACAAACTGGGTATTTTTAATCACTTTTCTACACTAATCACCCTCATGAATTTATAAATATAGTCTGATTTCATGCAAATGAGGGCATTGCATGATCTCAAGTGTGGGGAAGGGTTATAAATTCTCTCAATTTTATACTTGTCTTATTTTCTAAATATTGTGAAAATTTTAAATTTTTTTCAACTAAATGAATTCAAAATCATGTTTATACATATTTATGAACGATAAAACTAGGTGTTAATGCCGAAATTATTGTTACCTCGAAAAGGACATAAATTGAGAAACAACTAAAACGCTTGAATTTATTTATTAAGATATAAAAAGATGCATGAAAAAAAGCCAAGTGTGGGGAGAATGTACCAAGTTATTCAATTAAAAACTATCTATCACATATTTCTGTAAAGTTTATTGCAGGTGCTTTTGTTTTGGACTAAATTAACTGTTTTACCCGATTTACTGTAATATATTTGAAAGAGAGATGGATCTACACGATGAATCAATTCCATCATTAAAAGGAAGTAAATTCTTCCGAAAAAGACACGCGCTTCTTGATTTAGGTCATGAAGTTGTCGTCCAGACCAGCTGTAGGTTGACGAAAAATCTAGAAAAGTCATCACTAAAATCAGCAGGAAATCCACGGACCTCAGCATCAAACAGGGTCGCCAGGTGGTCAGATTTATCCTAACTATGAGAAGGATTTATCTCGTACAATGGGGGGCACCGTGCAAATTAGCTTGATAAGACTAATGAATCAGATCCCCAGAAAGGATAATCTCCTTAAAAGATCAAAAATCAGCTTTTAAGACTGATATTACTCAATCATTGAGATTGACCTTAAAGATTGAGAATTCAAACTCATGGAATTCAATGATATCTAAACTCGAGCTTGAACGAGAAAATATTTTGATCAAAAATTACAAATCAATTTGTTTTCTGAAAACCTATTTTCAATGCGTTCATTACCATTGAACGTAAAATCCTAGGAATTCACCTGGAATTCATTAGGTTACCTGAACCAAATCGGGTGTCAACCGTAAGAACGGTGGTTGCATAGCATGGTCGAAGACAGGACCTTGTGCCAGACTGAAAAATCATAGGATGATCTTTACTATTGCTCCTACAAAGGATAGTACTAGCATCCGACACGTTTATAGACCATAATCAAAAGCAAGTCACGGGACATTGCCTTAACAGTTGCTTGTTCATCGCTTTCCTTTACAACCGGACGGTAGTTTGCCGAAAGGTAATATACGGGACAAGTAAATTGGACGTGTTGCTTTCCTAATACAAGGTTAGCAAGTGGGTGACACAAAACCATAAGTTTTGAGCTAAAATTTTCAAATCTGAAACCCACAAAACCCACAAAAATATTTTGCAATACCGGTGAAGGGTTATTCCGGAAAACTTATCTAGGGTAAAAAACTAGATTGAATTTTCAAAGATCAAATGTTTTCATAAAGATCCAATTTCCTAAAGGATCTAAATTTTCATAGTCATGTGGGACTGTAAACCACACCGTTACTATCATTGTTTATACCACCATATCAAAATCACTAATGTACAGTCTGATGAATAAAAAAGTGATTCATGTATGTTTTTATTTCAAGTTCTGTATTGCTTGAGGACAAGCAACGCTCAAGTGTGGGGATATTTGATAAGGCTAAAAAGGAACATATATTTCATAGCAATATCCCTCCTAAATAATAGGTTTTCATATGTAATTGTATTATATTTTCATTGTAATTGTTTAAATAAATAAGTGCGAAGACAAAAGGCGAAAATGACGATTTGAAGACGTAAACGTCCAAAAAGCTCAAATGTACAAGATACAATCTAAGTGGTTCAATTTATTGATGAGAAACGTCTAAAAATGACAAAAGTACAAGTTGCGGAACGCAAAGTACAAGATATTAAATTATACGAAAAGGCGTTTGAAAATCCGGAACCGGTACCCGAGCCAACTATCAACGCCCGACGCAATGGACCAAAAATTACAAGTCTACTATGCACAAGAATATAATATAATATATAAATAATTATATTAATTATTTATATTTTATATTTATATATAAAATATGTCGACAAGCAAAGATCCAAAATCATGTGAGCTGGAAAATCAAACTCCACGACTCGCGGAGTTTGAAGGCCAAAAACTCCACGACTCGCGGAGCTGTCAGAAATCAAAACGCCTATAAAAGGCCATGCATTCTGCCGAGTTTTAAAATATAAAAAAATAAATAATAATAATAATACTCTGTAATAAATAAGTAAATAAATATATATATAATATATAGTATAGGGTAGTTTTATATTAGATTAGTTCGGGTTATGTAAAGGTTATTTTACGGGTTTTTGAAGTCGAAATTCTGTCCGTGTAACACTACGCGATAAATACTCAATGTAAGTTATGTTCTCCTTTTTAAATTAATGTCTCGTACTTAAGTTATTATTATGCTTATTTGAGCCAAAGTAATCATGATGTTGGACTAAATATTAAAGACGGGGTAATTGGGCTTTGTACCATAATTGGGGTTTGGACAAAAGAACGACACTTGTGGAAATTAGACTATGGGCTATTAATGGGCTTTATATTTGTTTAACTAAATGATAGTTTGTTAATTTTAATATAAAGATTTACAATTGGACGTCCCTATAAATAACCATATACACTCGATCGGACACGATGGGCGGGGTATTTATATGTACGAATAATCGTTCATTTAACCGGACACGGGAATGGATTAATAGTCTATGGAATTATTAAAACAGGGGTGAAATTATGTACAAGGACACTTGGCATAATTGATAACAAAGTATTAAAACCTTGGGTTACACGCAGTCGATAACCTGGTGTAATTATTAAACAAAGTATTAAAACCTTGTTACAGTTTAAGTCCCCAATTAGTTGGAATATTTGACTTCGGGTATAAGGATAATTTGACGAGGACACTCGCACTTTAAATTTATGACCGATGGTCTGTTATGGACAAAAACCAGACGGACATATTAAATAATCCAGGACAAAGGACAATTAACCCACGGGCATAAAACTAAAAATCAACACGTCAAACATCATAATTACGGAAGCTTAAATAAGCATAATATATTTTATTTCATTTTTCGTCGTACTTTTATTTATTGTCATTTTAATTATTGTTATTTATTTTATATTGTTATTTAAATATCGTCATTTACTATACGCTTCGCTTAAAAAATAAATCAACAAACCAGTCATTAAACAGTAAACCCCCTTTTATATATTATTATATATAATTATATATATTTTGTACAAATATAGTTGTTTAAAAATATAGTGTGAAATAAGCCCGCTCCCTGTGGAACGAACCGGACTTATTAAAAACTATACTACTCTACGATTAGGTACACTGCCTATAGTGTTGTAGCAAGGTTTAGGTATATTCCATTTGTAAATAAATAATTAAAACTTGTGTAATTTGTAACGCTTTTCGTATCAAAAATATATAGTATTTCACGTACACCTCGCACCACATCAATTGTTAACAAAGTATTAAAACCTTAGATTACATGCAGTCGATAACCTGGTGTAATTATTAACAAAGTATTACAACCTTGTTACAGTTCGAATCCCTAATTAGTTGGAATATTTGACTTCGGGAATAAGGTTAATTTGACGAGCATTTTATAATTATGACCGATGGACTATTATGGACAAAAACCAAATAGGTATCAAATAATCCAGGACAAAGGACAATTAACCCGGGTAACAATTAATTAAAATCAAAACGTCAAACATCATGATTACGGAAGTTTAAATAAGCATAATACTTTTATTTCATATTTCATCGTACATTTATTTACTGTCATTTTAATTACTGCAATTTATTTTATCGCAATTTAAATTCTGTTATTTATATTATCGTCATTTATCTTTACGCTTAAAATATAAAATCGACAAACCGGTCATTAAACGGTAAAAACCCCCTTTTATAATAATATTACAACTTATATATATATATATATATATATATATATATATATATATATATATATATATATATATATATATATATATATATATATATATATATATATATATATATATATATATATATACAATTATAGGTTAAAATAATTATAGCGTTAAACTTGTTTACTGTATCCATGTGGAACGAACCGGACTTACTAAAAACTATACTACTGTACGATTAGGTGCACTGCCTATAGTGTTGTAGCAAGGTTTAAGTATATCCACTTTATAAATAAATAAATAACTTGTGTAAAATTGTATCGTATTTAATAGTATTTCGCAATAAAAATATAACTATTTCGTATACTACCTCGAACACATCAATTATTTTTGGCGCCGCTGCCGGGGACGCCGAAAGCGAACACTATATTTTAAACTATTTTTGTAAAAACATAATTATATATAAGTTTTAAATATAAATATTAAAAAAGTAATAATAAAAAAAAGAAAATATATTTTATAAAAAGTATAAAAGTATTTTTTTTAGTTCTTAAAAATATAATTATAAATATTACTTATATATTATTTTATAATTTAAAACTCAGAAGAAAAAGAATTAGAAAAGTATTCGGGCCACCAACTGTAGCAGCCCAACTACCTGGCATGGTTTCTGGATCCATGCGACCGCATGGCATAACAACCTACACTCAATGCGATCGCATGGAGTGAGGTGACAAGTCTAAATCCTAGTACGTACGGATTTGGGTTAGGATTATTAATAATTATTATTAATTAATTAGTAATTAGGGTTTTAATTAAATAATAATTAGTTTTAATTTTATTTAATTTTGTATTTTAAGTTTTAATTAGTTTTATTAATATATAAATTAATACTTTTATAAAATAATAAAATAAAAATAATATTTTTATAAAAATTAGTAATTTTATCATTTTTAGTTTCTTTTAATATTTATTTTGTTTTTATCATTTTATTCGTAATTTATATATTTATCATTTGTAATTAGTTTTAAGTCTAGTATTTTGCCATAGTAGCTCTAGATTTTTAGACTTTGCCGTAAAATCCCTTAAATACTTTTTCTTTAGACTAAGATTAAGGTGCTTTAGAATTTTACGACGTCGCTTATCGCTTAAATATTTCATATATTTTAGTGCCTTTTAAGTTATTGCCATTTTGGATATAGAATTTCTTTTAAGCTTTAATTCCTTTAGACGCAACTTTTTAGATTTAGTTTTTAGAATTTTAAGTTTCTACGTTTTTCTTTCTTATTTTTATTTTTCGATTTTTATTTTTCGACGTTTTTCGACGCACTCTTTTTCTTTCTTATTTCTCTACGCTCTAGTTTTTAGGACATAGAATTTTCTATTTCTTCTCTAAAATTTCAAAACGAAAAATTATTTTAAGCGGTTAAATTGATAGACATCCAAAATTTTCTGGTTCGTAGTAATAGTTGAATTTGTTAGTGGCGAGTTTTGGGCTTTCAATTTAAAGGGTCCTGGCTACCTACTGCATCTATTGCCTATTCGAAACGTGGGTAAAATCAGAAAAGTCTATTAATTTGATAACTTATATAATTTTTTTATCTTTTATAACTAATAGGATATTCAGTGAATGCACCGAGCAAAACGTTCACCACCTTTCATACGTTCACCACCTGTAACTCGATCAAGACATCTAGCCAATATTGTCGCCATTGATTTTTCTTTAGAAACATCATCTAGTCGAACAAGTACTCCAATTCAAATTTTTGATAATCCATTTTTTGAACCCGACTACACTACCGAGAACCCGGAGGATATTCAAGGACAATTCCAAGATCCAGAACCACTAATCATTCCTCCTGAACCACAAACCTTTAAATCAGAATCCTCTAGTGATTCGTATTCAACAATTTCAATTATGAAAGTAACGGAACCTCTAAGTATGGAAGATCGAACGAGAGCCACACGCACTGGCCAAGGACACGCCATTATTAAGCCAGACATCAATGCGCCAGATTATGAAATCAAGGGACAAATCCTACACATGGTAACTAATCAATGCCAATATAGTGCTACACTGAAAGAAGATCCAAACGAACATCTTCGAACCTTTAATAGGATTTGTACTTGTGACAACCCGAAATTTTTTGACCAAATTTAAACTTTATCTTTAAATGATTTAACGTTTCCGACACGATAAGCAAAGTCTGTAAAACCGAATCTCAAAATTTTTGAACTATTCAAGTACCCTTCGGTTGTTCTCAACGGTTCGCGAACCATTATATGTAAATAGATACATATATATACTATCACTTGAAAACGTAACAAAGTTTTAATTGCATGATACCGTACATTAAACTTATTGGTTTATATATCTATTTGAATATATATGATTTCAAGTTATTTAGTAAACGATAGTAACATTCGATTATTGATTCGATTGATATTTAGATAAGTTAACTAAAACGTTTAAAATGAACCAGTAAAACACTAATTTGCTACAGTATTTTCGAATTACTACAGTACCCGAAAAGCTACAGTGTTTTTGAAAATCACTATTTGTTACAGTAAAACACTATTTCAAAATGAAAATGTATATATGTATATGTATATACTACGAGACGATGATTTATAGAAGTAAATGACCAAAACACTCGAAAGTTTAAGATACACTTTGAGTGATATAGTTTATTGATAATTTAAGACTATATTTTAACAAAGGTACGAGTCACGAAATGTAAAGAGCCAGTTTTCTCAGCGTACGAAAGGGTGTTCGAAAAACCAGAACTGGGACATAAGTCGAGTGACAACGTACGACTTATCGGAACAAAAATTACAAGTCAACTATGCACGTAAATTTAATATAATATATAATTAATTATATAAATTAAATATATTATATATATAATAAATTAATATGTCGACGAACTAGATTACAAATCAGATGTGAGCTAGAATCCTAGGCCATGCGATCGCATGGCCACACTATGAAGCTCGAGCATTCTGGTCTCTGTCTTACACACATATATCATACTCCGTATTATTATTATTATTATTATTATTATTATTATTATTATTATTATTATTATTATTATTATTATTATTATTATTATTATTATTATTATTAAGATTAATATTATTATTAATCTTATTATTATTAATATTATTAATTAGTATTATACATAAAATACTATGATGAGGTTATGAGCGTGTCACTTTCAAAATGGTTTTCAAGCGGGATAGAGCTAAGGAAATTATGGGTTATTGCCAAGGAGGTTATGGGTAATGTTCGGGGGTATATTTGTAAATCAAACCTAGTGTTTATCATCTCCGTTGTGTCTACGTACTTTCCTACAATATTGAATCTCAATATTGATACGTAAGCACTCATATTTTATCTTTTATATATTAATTGTGTATCCATGTCTAGTGCTCTAGTATATATATTCATACATGCTTGTATGCTAAATTTCGTCATTAAACAGTTTATGATGAATCACGAATTAAATACATATGTTACTAGTAAAAGGTATATGATATGCATGTTTTTGAAAAGCTGGCGAAAAATCAATGACTTTTCATTTAGATATCGAATAGTTTCGATGAACGGATTAAGAGATATGATCAACTGAATTATGATTGATGTTAATTGAAATTGCTTTTGAATATGCAATTAAGATTTAAACAACTTGTTTACGAGATTGATAAAATGGATTTTTGAATATTACCAACCGAGTAAATGACTCCTTATATAAGATATGTCTCGTTTTGTTGAACTATTGTCAAAATTGACTTTTTGAAACGACTTTGGATAACTTTTGTATGTCGATCTCGAGCATTAGGATTGTGATACACTATGACCTGACCTAGCTTGATAGACAATTATTGACCAACATATGTTCTCTAGGTTGAGATCTACGGTTATTTGGTATTCCAAGTTTCGGTCACATTTCGGTGAACGACTTTATGTACTGCTAAGGTGAGTTTCATTTGCTCCCTTTATAATTGCTTTTGCAATCTATATTTTTGGGCTGAGAATACATGCACTTTATTTTAAACGCAATGGATACAAGTACATACTAAATTCTACACCGAGTTTAAACCGAAAATCCCTTAGCTTTGGTAACTAGTAACTGCCAGTTATAAGAACTGGTGGGTGCGAGTAGTAGTATATGGATCCATAGGGCTTGACATCCCCGTCTGTTCCAGGTATAGAAACCCTAGCCTGAACTATAAAACAGACGTATGCTATTTAAGTTAATATACATTGGATTGCGTGTATTGTACATGTTTGTTGCATGTATGTTAAAACAGGGGTACTTATTATAATGTTAAAGCTTAGTTACCAGGGTGCTCAATCTTGTAGAATCTTTTGATAAACGTTTTGGATGAAACAACTGAAATCTTGTGATCCACCTTTATATACAGATTATGCGAAACATTAAAACTCTGAACTCACCAACCTTTGTGTTGACACTTGTTAGCATGTTTATTCTCAGGTTCCCTAGAAGTCTTCCGCTGTTTGCTTATATGTTAGAAAAACTATGTGCATGGAGTCTTACATGACATATTTTTCAAGGAAACGTTGCATTCACCAAATCATCACCATGTATCTTATTTTGACTGCATTGTCAACGGAAGTATCATTGTAAACTATTATATTACGGTGATTGTCAATATGTAGAAATCATCAGATGTCGAAAACCTTTGATTTAAATATTCATTTATGGTGTGCTTTTTCAAAAGAATGCAATGTTTACAAAACATATCATATAGAGGTCAAATACCTCGCAATGAAATTGATGAATGACGTGTTCGTCCATATGGATTTAGAGCGATCGTCACAGTACTCTATTTAAAATCAGAGAAGTTGAAGACGAACAGATCTATCTCTTGTTATTTCCCTGGATTTTAAAGGGAGAAGCCAAAGATTGGTTAGAATCGTTACCTGAAGGGGCGATTGATACATGGGATGTCTTAGTTGAAAAATTTCTTAAACAATTCTTTCCGGCATCCAAAGCCGTGAGACTTCAAGGAGAAATTATTACATTCACGCAAAAGCCAAATGAAACTCTATATGAGGCATGGACAAGATTTGGAATGTTGTTGAGATGATGTCCTCAGCATGGTTTAGATACTTATCAAATAGTACAAATATTCTACCAAGGTGTCGATATTACTATACGAAAAGACATCGACATAGCAGCTGGTGGTTCCATTATGAAGAAATCCGCAACTAAAGCTCACAAGATAATTGATAATACAGCCTCCCACTCTCATGAGTGGCACCAAGAAAAAGATATCTTTCGTTCATCTAAAGTGGCTAGAGCCGATTCTAGCCATGACTTTGATTCCGTTTATGCAAAAATAGATGCTTTCGAGAGACGAATGGAAAAGATAACTAAAGATATTCACGCAATACGAATCAGTTGTGAGCAATGCGGTGGACCACACTTAACGAAAGATTGTCACATCGAGCAAACGATGGAACAACGAGAGAATGTTTCCTACATGAACCAAAGGCCGAGAAATAATTATCAAAATAATTATCAACCGCCAAGGCCAAACTTCAATCGAAATCAAAACATTCTTTACAATCCAAATGGACCCAACAACAACTCCTACAACTAACAAGGTCCGAATAACCAACCAACTCAAAACAACACTTTCAATCAACAAAGACCTGGCTTGTATAAAATACCACAACAAACCGAAGAGAAAAAGCAAAATCTAGAAGAAATGATGGCAAAGTTAATGGGATCTCAAACATAATTTATTACATCTCAAATCCAAACAAATGAGAGGTTTGATCAGTCATTAAGAACTCAACAAGCTTCCATTTTGAATCTAGAAAAACACGTAGGTACTCTTGCTAGCATGATGAGTGAGAGGGAACAAGAAAAGCTACCGAGTAATACTGAAGTAAATCCTCGGAATGAGAATGTTAATATGGTATCAACGAATTCTGAAAAACCAGCATCAGAAGATGGGAAGGTTTTAGATGTGAGTAACAATGAAGAAGTTACAACACCACCACCACCCGAGTATGTAAAGCCAGTGGTGGCACCATGCAGACCACCCATCCCGTTTCCAAGAAAAGGAGTTGAGTATGAGCAAGCAATAGGTAATAAAGTTTGTGATACATCTGGAAAGAAGAAGAAGAATAAGAAAGTACAAGACACAAAAACCATAAAGATAAACCCGGTGAAGACAGTTCCACCAAAACCTCCACCTAGGGTGGGTGATCCGGGTGAATTTATTGTTTCTTGTCTACTTAGTGATTGTGTCATGTATGATGCACTAGCAGATTTAGGTACAAGTATAAGTGTTATGCCTCTTTCATTATATAAGAGATTAGGTGTAGGTGACTTAAGTCCAATAGAGATGAGTGTTCGACTCTTTGATCAAACCATTAGGCACCCAGTTGGAATTACTGACAACCTACCCGTTCATGTAGGTAATTTAACCTTTTTAGTCGAATTTATCGTCATTGACATAGAAGAGGACTCAAACATTCCTCTAATTTTAGGTCGACCATTCTTAGCGTCCACCGGGGCATTATTTGATGTAAGAGAGGATAGAATGACACTTAGTAATGATGAAAAATCGATCACCTTTGTGAGTCGAAAGGCTAAATCTCTACCAACCAAAACCGTTAAACCAACAAAAATGATTGGTAAGAACCATATTGTTTTACCAACTCCAACGGTAGTGCTTAACAATAATAAAACGCCTAAGTTTGGGAAAAATGGAGTAACACCTAATGAAGACTTGATAACAAAGAACCCCGTTGTTGATACAAAATTAAATGACTCCGTTATTAACAGTTTAATGAAGAAACTTATTAAACGGATTCGTGATGCTAGAACCAAGGGAAACTTTAAGTTATGTAACCGGTTAGTATTCAATTTATCGCCTAAAGAAAAGGCGAAACTAGTTAAATTTGGGGAAATTACACAAGAATCCGACCAATAGCTTAAAGCAAAAGTCACAGATATGCAAGTTGATTATGGTCCAAAAGAAATTGACAATGAAGTTGTAGTGACCCGAACTTTTCCATGTTTATATATATTAATTGAGATTGATGTTTACATGATTAAATGTTTCCAACATGTTAAGCAATCAAACTTGTTAAGACTTGATTAATTGAAATAGGTTTCATATAGACAATTGACCACCCAAGTTGACCGGTGATTCACGAACGTTAAAACTTGTAAAAAAAACTATATGATGACATATATATGGTTATATATATAGTTAACATGATATTATGATAAGTAAACATATCATTAATTATATTAACAATGAACTACATATGTAAAAACAAGACTACTAACTTAATGATTTTGAAACGAGACATATATGTAACGTTTATCGTTGTAACGACATTTAATGTATATATATCATATTAAGAGATATTCGTACATCATAATATCATGATAATATAATAATTTAAAATCTCTTTTGATATTATAAATATTGGGTTAACAACATTTAACAAGATCGTTAACCTAAAGGTTTCAAAACAACACTTACATGTAACGACTAACGATGACTTAACGACTCAGTTAAAATGTATATACATGTAGTGTTTTAATATGTATTTATACACTTTTTAAAGACTTCAATACACTTATCAAAATACTTCTACTTAACAAAAATGCTTACAATTACATTCTCGTTCAGTTTCATCAACAATTCTACTCGTATGCACCCGTATTCGTACTCGTACAATACATAGCTTTTAGATGTATGTACTATTGGTATATACACTCCAATGATCAGCTCTTAGCAGCCCATGTGAGTCACCTAACACATGTGGGAACCATCATTTGGCAACTAGCATGAAATATCTCATAAGATTACAAAAATATGAGTAATCATTCATGACTTATTTACATGAAAACAAAATTACATATCCTTTATATCTAATCCATACACCAACGACCAAAAACACCTACAAACACTTTCATTCTTCAATTTTCTTCATCTAATTGAACTCTCTCAAGTTCTATCTTCAAGTTCTAAGTGTTCTTCATAAATTCCAAAAGTTCTAGTTTCATAAAATCAAGAATACTTTCAAGTTTGCTAGCTCACTTCCAATCTTGTAAGGTGATCATCCAACCTCAAGAAATCTTTGTTTCTTACAGTAGGTTATCATTCTAATACAAGGTAATAATCATATTCAAACTTTGGTTCAATTTCTATAACTATAACAATCTTATTTCAAGTGATGATCTTACTTGAACTTGTTTTCGTGTCATGATTTTGCTTCAAGAACTTTGAGCCATCCAAGGATCCATTGAAGCTAGATCCATTTTTCTCTTTTCCAGTAGGTTCATCCAAGGAACTTAAGGTAGTAATGATGTTCATAACATCATTCGATTCATACATATAAAGCTATCTTATTCGAAGGTTTAAACTTGTAATCACTAGAACATAGTTTAGTTAATTCTAAACTTGTTCGCAAACAAAAGTTAATCCTTCTAACTTGACTTTTAAAATCAACTAAACACATGTTCTATATCTATATGATATGCTAACTTAATGATTTAAAACCTGGAAACACGAAAAACACCGTAAAACCGGATTTACGCCGTCGTAGTAACACCGCGGGCTGTTTTGGGTTAGTTAATTAAAAACTATGATAAACTTTGATTTAAAAGTTGTTATTCTGGGAAAATGATTTTTATTATGAACATGAAACTATATCCAAAAATTATGGTTAAACTCAAAGTGGAAGTATGTTTTCTAAAATGGTCATCTAGACGTCGTTCTTTCGACTGAAATGACTAACTTCACAAAAACGACTTGTAACTTATTTTTCCGACTATAAACCTATACTTTTATGTTTAGATTCATAAAATAGAGTTCAATATGAAACCATAGCAATTTGATTCACTCAAAACAGATTTAAAATGAAGAAGTTATGGGTAAAACAAGATTGGATAATTTTTCTCATTTTAGCTACGTGAAAATTGGTAACAAATCTATTCCAACCATAACTTAATCAACTTGTATTGTATATTATGTAATCTTGAGATACCATAGACACGTATACAATGTTTCGACCTATCATGTCGACACATCTATATATATTTCGGAACAACCATAGACACTCTATATGTGAATGTTGGAGTTAGCTATACAGGGTTGAGGTTGATTCCAAAATATATATAGTTTGAGTTGTGATCAATACTGAGATACGTATACACTGGGTCGTGGATTGATTCAAGATAATATTTATCGATTTATTTCTGTACATCTAACTGTGGACAACTAGTTGTAGGTTACTAACGAGGACAGCTGACTTAATAAACTTAAAACATCAAAATATATTAAAAGTGTTGTAAATATATTTTGAACATACTTTGATATATATGTATATATTGTTATAGGTTCGTGAATCAACCAGTGGCCAAGTCTTACTTCCCGACGAAGTAAAAATCTGTGAAAGTGAGTTATAGTCCCACTTTTAAAATCTAATATTTTTGGGATGAGAATACATGCAGGTTTTATAAATGATTTACAAAATAGACACAAGTACGTGAAACTACATTCTATGGTTGAATTATCGAAATCGAATATGCCCCTTTTTATTAAGTCTGGTAATCTAAGAATTAGGGAACAGACACCCTAATTGACGCGAATCCTAAAGATAGATCTATTGGGCCTAACAAACCCCATCCAAAGTACCGGATGCTTTAGTACTTCGAAATTTATATCATATCCGAAGGGTGTCCCGGAATGATGGGGATATTCTTATATATGCATCTTGTTATTGTCGGTTACCAGGTGTTCACCATATGAATGATTTTTATCTCTATGTATGGGATGTGTATTGAAATATGAAATCTTGTGGTCTATTGTTACGATTTGATATATATAGGTTAAACCTATAACTCACCAACATTTTTGTTGACGTTTTAAGCATGTTTATTCTCAGGTGATTATTAAGAGCTTCCGCTGTCGCATACTTAAATAAGGACAAGATTTGGAGTCCATGCTTGTATGAAATTGTGTAAAAACTGCATTCAAGAAACTTATTTTGTTGTAACATATTTGTATTGTAAACCATTATGTAATAGTCGTGTGTAAACAGGATATTTTAGATTATCATTATTTGATAATCTACGTAAAGCTTTTTAAACCTTTATTGATGAAATAAAGGTTATGGTTTGTTTAAAAATGAATGCAGTCTTTGAAAAACGTCTCATATAGAGGTCAAAACCTCGCAACGAAATCAATTAATATGGAACGTTTTTAATCAATAAGAACGGGACATTTCAGTTGGTATCAGAGCGTTGGTCTTAGAGAACCAGAAAATTTGCATTAGTGTGTCTTATCGAGTTTGTTAGGATGCATTAGTGAGTCTGGACTTCGACCGTGTTTTCTTTAAAAATGATTGCTTAACATTTTTGTTGGAAACTATATATTTTTAACATATGAATATTATGTGATATATTAATCTCTTAACGTGTTTGATATTATGTGATATATGTCTACCTCTAGAACAAGTCCCATTGACTCACCTAATAATAATGAAGAGTCAAATGTAAATTGGAATGATTTGTGGACTGATTCACAAGTTCCCGAAGAGGAACCGGAAGAAGAGTCGGAACCGGAAGAAGAATCGGAACCGGAAGAAGAATCGGAACCGGATGAAGAAATAGAACCGGTGGGGGAAATAATAAAACGGTTAATAAAAGAAAATCCTCAACCAACCGACCAAAGTTAATTATGGTCAATGGTGTTTCCGCCAAGGAAGCAAAATATTGGGAGGATTACCAATTCTCCGATGAATCGGATTCCGACGAGAATTCCGATGATGTTATAGAAATTACCCCAACTGAATTTAAAAAGGCAAAAGAAAATAATAAGGGAAAGGGCATAAAAATAGAGAAATCTAATTCCAACCCCGATGAACTTTATATGTATCGTCAACCCCCGAAGTCCTTAAGTTGTAACAATGACCCGGGAACCTCTAAACCACCAGGTTTTTCTAAACCAATGTGGACAACGACGGCTCGTATTAGGGGAACATCATATATCCCTAGAAACTTGGCAAAACGAACCAAAACCGAAGAAGAAGAAACGAGCGAGTCGGAATAAGATAGGTGTATTCGTGTGGTGTAATATATGGAATATAGTGTTCTTATGCTTTATGATATATGTAAAAATTGCTTGTCTTAATAAGTTTTTTTTTTTATGAATCTAACTCTTGTCTATTTTACAGTTTAAAAACACAAAATGGATAGACAACCCAATATTTTAAGAGACCTACCTGGAGACATGATTGATGAAATCTTGTCTAGAGTCGGCCAGAATTCTTCGGCACAACTATTTAAGGCGAGATCAGTTTGTAAGACATTCGAAGAACGTTCCAAGAATGTCTTGGTTTATAAGAGACTTTCGTTTGAAAGATGGGGGATATCACATTGGGAAACCCATAAGTTACGATGTGTTTACTTTGACGCATATATTGCGGGGAACCCAAATGCTATTTTACGCAACGGGTTAAGAAATTATTTTGACTCAATATATCCGAATATTGGACTTCGTGATTTAGAAAAAGCGGCTAAAATGCAACATAAAGAAGCATGTTATGCTTACGGATTAGTAATGTTCGCTTCTCACCAAAGTGAGAACAAGAACATCGGGCTACAACTATTAAACAAAACGTTTCCACAAGTGACGGAGTCGGTAATTGGGGTAAGAAATGAGGTTTTTAGATTATTACGGGACTGTTGGACATTACGTAACCCTCGTCCCTTTGATGACGTTACAACACGCTGTCTTATCAACGGCCATAACGGTTATGTTGCACAAGACCAAGGATGGGAAGTAGTCCTAGTAAAACCAGAATGCATGACTTGTTTCTGGACGTATGAATTACGTGTCTTTATTGCCTTTGCTGAACGACTTGTGTACTAGCTAGAATTGTCTTCACAACTATATTGTATCAAAGTTATTGTGTGCTATATTTCATGCTTTATGTAAAATAAGCGGTATTGTAAGTTTGTAAAATATTGTATAAAAGTTTGAACGCGAAATATTATTATAATCAGTTTTTCATATAGAATTGTAGTAGTTGAATTGTATATTAGCTACTAAGTATGAACTTAACGGGTAGGTACTACCCGAATTTAAACTTATAAAACGCTAATATGAAGAAAAAGCTTTTATAAATGAGTTCATATTATGCTACGAAATACTATTAACTACTCTTAATATTCTGTATGATTAACTTGTTCCATTTAACTATTTTGAAGGAAATGGCACCGACTACTCGACACACCGTGAATATGAATGAAGAGGAATTCCGTACTTTTCTAGCTTCAAACATAGCCGCAGTACAGGCTGCGCTACATACCAACAATAACCTTGGATCTAGCAGTACAGGAAATCGTGTAGGATGCACCTACAAAGAATTCACTGCCTGCAAACCTTTGGAATTTGATGGAACCGAAGGACCGATCGGATTGAAACGGTGGACCGAGAAGGTTGAATCGGTGTTTGCCATAAGTAAGTGTACTGAAGAGGACAAAGTGAAGTACGCTACGCATACCTTCACAGGTTCTGCGTTAACATGGTGGAATACCTATCTAGAGCAAGTGGGACAAGATGATGCTTACGCACTACCGTGGTCAGCATTCAAGCACTTGATGAACGAGAAGTACCGTCCCAGAACCGAGGTCAATAAGCTCAAGACAGAACTTAGAGGGTTACGAACCCAAGGATTTGATATTACCACGTACGAAAGACGATTCACAGAATTGTGCCTATTGTGTCCGGGAGCATTCGAAGATGAGGAAGAGAAGATCGACGCGTTTGTGAAAGGATTACCGGAAAGAATCCAAGAAGATATAAGTTCACACGAGCCCGCCTCCATACAACAGGCATGTAGAATGGCTCACAAACTAGTGAACCAGATTGAAGAAAGAATTAAAGAACAGACTGCTGAAGAGGCCAATGTGAAGCAAGTCAAAAGAAAGTGGGAGGAAAACGGTGATAAGAATCACCAATACAACAACAACAGCAATTACAACAATAATCGCAACAATTATCCCAACAATCGCAACATCAATCGCAACTACAACAAACGGACCAACAACAACAACAACAACAACAACAACAGCAACTACAACAATCATCCCAACAACAATAATAACCGCAACAACAACAACAATCAGAAGCAACTATGCCAAAGGTGTGAAAAGAATCACTCGGGGTTCTGCACCAAATTTTGCAACAAGTGTAAAAGAAATGGTCATAGCGCGGCGAAGTGTGAGGTCTACGGACCAGGGGTTAATAGAACGAAAGGAACAAATGGTGTCGGAACGAGTAATGGCGGAGCAAGTAGTGTCGGAGCAAGTTATGCCAATGTAGTTTGTTATAAATGTGGAAAACCAGGCCACATTATTAGAAATTGCCCGAACCAGGAGAACACGAATGGACAAGGCCGTGGAAGAGTTTTCAATATTAATGGAGTAGAGGCACAGGAAGACCCGGAGCTTGTTACGGGTACGTTTCTTATTGACAATAAATCTGCTTACGTTTTATTTGATTCGGGTGCGGATAGAAGCTATATGAGTAGAGATTTTTGTGCTAAATTAAGTTGTCCATTGACGCCTTTGGATAGTAAATTTTTACTCGAATTAGCAAATGGTAAATTAATTTCAGCAGATAATATATGTCGGAATCGAGAAATTAAACTGGTTAGCGAAACATTTAAGATTGATTTGATACCAGTAGAGTTAGGGAGTTTTGATGTGATAATCGGTATGGACTGGTTGAAAGAAGTGAAAGCGGAGATCGTTTGTTACAAAAATGCAATTCGCATTATACGAGAAAAAGGAAAACCCTTAATGGTGTACGGAGAAAAGGGCAACACGAAGCTACATCTTATTAGTAATTTGAAAGCACAAAAACTAATAAGAAAAGGTTGCTATGCTGTTCTAGCACACGTCGAGAAAGTACAAACTGAAGAAAAGAGCATCAATGATGTTCCCGTCGCAAAAGAATTTCCTGATGTATTTCCGAAAGAATTACCGGGATTACCCCCACATCGATCCGTTGAATTTCAAATAGATCTTGTACCAGGAGCTGCACCAATAGCTCGTGCTCCTTACAGACTCGCACCCAGCGAGATGAAAGAACTACAAAGCCAATTACAAGAACTTTTAGAGCGTGGTTTCATTCGACCAAGCACATCACCGTGGGGAGCTCCTGTTTTGTTTGTCAAGAAGAAAGATGGTACATTCAGGTTGTGTATCGACTACCGAGAGTTGAACAAACTTACCATCAAGAACCGCTACCCACTACCAAGAATCGACGACTTATTTGATCAACTACAAGGCTCGTCTGTTTATTCAAAGATTGACTTACGTTCCGGGTATCATCAAATGCGGGTGAAAGAAGATGATATTCCAAAGACTGCTTTCAGAACACGTTACGGTCATTACGAGTTTATGGTCATGCCGTTTGGTTTAACTAATGCACCAGCTGTGTTCATGGACCTTATGAACCGAGTGTGTGGACCATACCTTGACAAGTTTGTCATTGTTTTCATTGATGACATACTTATTTACTCAAAGAATGACCAAGAACACGGTGAACATTTGAGAAAGGTGTTAGAAGTATTGAGGAAGGAAGAATTGTACGCTAAGTTTTCAAAGTGTGCATTTTGGTTGGAAGAAGTTCAATTCCTCGGTCACATAGTGAACAAAGAAGGTATTAAGGTGGATCCGGCAAAGATAGAAACTGTTGAAAAGTGGGAAACCCCGAAAACTCCGAAACACATACGCCAGTTTTTAGGACTAGCTGGTTACTACAGAAGGTTCATCCAAGACTTTTCCAGAATAGCAAAACCCTTGACTGCATTAACGCATAAAGGGAAGAAATTTGAATGGAATGATGAACAAGAGAAAGCGTTTCAGTTATTGAAGAAAAAGCTAACTACGGCACCTATATTGTCATTGCCTGAAGGGAATGATGATTTTGTGATTTATTGTGACGCATCAAAGCAAGGTCTCGGTTGTGTATTAATGCAACGAACGAAGGTGATTGCTTATGCGTCTAGACAATTAAAGATTCACGAACAAAATTATACGACGCATGATTTGGAATTAGGCGCGGTTGTTTTTGCATTAAAGACTTGGAGGCACTACTTATATGGGGTCAAAAGTATTATATATACCGACCACAAAAGTCTTCAACACATATTTAATCAGAAACAACTGAATATGAGGCAGCGTAGGTGGATTGAATTATTGAATGATTACGATTTTGAGATTCGTTACCACCCGGGGAAGGCAAATGTGGTAGCCGATGCCTTGAGCAGGAAGGATAGAGAACCCATTCGAGTAAAATCTATGAATATAATGATTCATAATAACATTACTACTCAAATAAAGGAGGCGCAACAAGGAGTTTTAAAAGAGGGAAATTTAAAGGATGAAATACCAAAAGGATCGGAGAAGCATCTTAATATTCGGGAAGACGGAACCCGGTATAGGGCTGAAAGGATTTGGGTACAAAAATTTGGAGATATGAGAGAAATGGTACTTAGAGAAGCTCATAAAACCAGATACTCAATACATCCTGGAACGGGGAAGATGTACAAGGATCTCAAGAAACATTTTTGGTGGCCGGGTATGAAAGCCGATGTTGCTAAATACGTAGGAGAATGTTTGACGTGTTCTAAGGTCAAAGCTGAGCATCAGAAACCATCAGGTCTACTTCAACAACCCGAAATCCCGGAATGGAAATGGGAAAACATTACCATGGATTTCATCACTAAATTGCCAAGGACTGCAAGTGGTTTTGATACTATTTGGGTAATAGTTGATCGTCTCACCAAATCAGCACACTTCCTACCAATAAGAGAAGATGACAAGATGGAGAAGTTAGCACGACTGTATTTGAAGGAAGTCGTCTCCAGACATGGAATACCAATCTCTATTATCTCTGATAGGGATGGCAGATTTATTTCAAGATTCTGGCAGACATTACAGCAAGCATTAGGAACTCGTCTAGACATGAGTACTGCCTATCATCCACAAACTGATGGGCAGAGCGAAAGGACGATACAAACGCTTGAAGACATGCTACGAGCATGTGTTATTGATTTCGGAAACAGTTGGGATCGACATCTACCGTTAGCAGAATTTTCCTACAACAACAGCTACCATTCAAGCATTGAGATGGCGCCGTTTGAAGCACTTTATGGTAGAAAGTGCAGGTCTCCGATTTGTTGAAGTGAGGTGGGGGATAGACAGATTACGGGTCCGGAGATTATACAAGAAACTACCGAGAAGATCATCCAAATTCAACAACGGTTGAAAACCGCCCAAAGTCGACAAAAGAGCTACGCTGACATTAAAAGAAAAGATATAGAATTTGAAATTGGAGAGATGGTCATGCTTAAAGTTTCACCTTGGAAAGGCGTTGTTCGATTTGGTAAACGAGGGAAATTAAATCCAAGGTATATTGGACCATTTAAGATTATTGATCGTGTCGGACCAGTAGCTTACCGACTTGAGTTACCTCAACAACTCGCTGCTGTACATAACACTTTCCACGTCTCGAATTTGAAGAAATGTTTTGCTAAAGAAGATCTCACTATTCCGTTAGATGAAATCCAAATCAACGAAAAACTCCAATTCATCGAAGAACCCGTCGAAATAATGGATCGTGAGGTTAAAAGACTTAAGCAAAACAAGATACCAATTGTTAAGGTTCGATGGAATGCTAGTAGAGGACCCGAGTTCACCTGGGAGCGTGAAGATCAGATGAAGAAGAAATACCCGCATCTATTTCCAGAAGATTCGTCAACACCTTCAACAGCTTAAAATTTCGGGACGAAATTTATTTAACGGGTAGGTACTGTAGTGACCCGAACTTTTCCATGTTTATATATATTAATTGAGATTGATGTTTACATGATTAAATGTTTCCAACATGTTAAGCAATCAAACTTGTTAAGACTTGATTAATTGAAATAGGTTTCATATAGACAATTGACCACCCAAGTTGACCGGTGATTCACGAACGTTAAAACTTGTAAAAAAAACTATATGATGACATATATATGGTTATATATATAGTTAACATGATATTATGATAAGTAAACATATCATTAATTATATTAACAATGAACTACATATGTAAAAACAAGACTACTAACTTAATGATTTTGAAACGAGACATATATGTAACGTTTATCGTTGTAACGACATTTAATGTATATATATCATATTAAGAGATATTCGTACATCATAATATCATGATAATATAATAATTTAAAATCTCTTTTGATATTATAAATATTGGGTTAACAACATTTAACAAGATCGTTAACCTAAAGGTTTCAAAACAACACTTACATGTAACGACTAACGATGACTTAACGACTCAGTTAAAATGTATATACATGTAGTGTTTTAATATGTATTTATACACTTTTTAAAGACTTCAATACACTTATCAAAATACTTCTACTTAACAAAAATGCTTACAATTACATTCTCGTTCAGTTTCATCAACAATTCTACTCGTATGCACCCGTATTCGTACTCGTACAATACATAGCTTTTAGATGTATGTACTATTGGTATATACACTCCAATGATCAGCTCTTAGCAGCCCATGTGAGTCACCTAACACATGTGGGAACCATCATTTGGCAACTAGCATGAAATATCTCATAAGATTACAAAAATATGAGTAATCATTCATGACTTATTTACATGAAAACAAAATTACATATCCTTTATATCTAATCCATACACCAACGACCAAAAACACCTACAAACACTTTCATTCTTCAATTTTCTTCATCTAATTGAACTCTCTCAAGTTCTATCTTCAAGTTCTAAGTGTTCTTCATAAATTCCAAAAGTTCTAGTTTCATAAAATCAAGAATACTTTCAAGTTTGCTAGCTCACTTCCAATCTTGTAAGGTGATCATCCAACCTCAAGAAATCTTTGTTTCTTACAGTAGGTTATCATTCTAATACAAGGTAATAATCATATTCAAACTTTGGTTCAATTTCTATAACTATAACAATCTTATTTCAAGTGATGATCTTACTTGAACTTGTTTTCGTGTCATGATTTTGCTTCAAGAACTTTGAGCCATCCAAGGATCCATTGAAGCTAGATCCATTTTTCTCTTTTCCAGTAGGTTCATCCAAGGAACTTAAGGTAGTAATGATGTTCATAACATCATTCGATTCATACATATAAAGCTATCTTATTCGAAGGTTTAAACTTGTAATCACTAGAACATAGTTTAGTTAATTCTAAACTTGTTCGCAAACAAAAGTTAATCCTTCTAACTTGACTTTTAAAATCAACTAAACACATGTTCTATATCTATATGATATGCTAACTTAATGATTTAAAACCTGGAAACACGAAAAACACCGTAAAACCGGATTTACGCCGTCGTAGTAACACCGCGGGCTGTTTTGGGTTAGTTAATTAAAAACTATGATAAACTTTGATTTAAAAGTTGTTATTCTGGGAAAATGATTTTTATTATGAACATGAAACTATATCCAAAAATTATGGTTAAACTCAAAGTGGAAGTATGTTTTCTAAAATGGTCATCTAGACGTCGTTCTTTCGACTGAAATGACTAACTTCACAAAAACGACTTGTAACTTATTTTTCCGACTATAAACCTATACTTTTATGTTTAGATTCATAAAATAGAGTTCAATATGAAACCATAGCAATTTGATTCACTCAAAACAGATTTAAAATGAAGAAGTTATGGGTAAAACAAGATTGGATAATTTTTCTCATTTTAGCTACGTGAAAATTGGTAACAAATCTATTCCAACCATAACTTAATCAACTTGTATTGTATATTATGTAATCTTGAGATACCATAGACACGTATACAATGTTTCGACCTATCATGTCGACACATCTATATATATTTCGGAACAACCATAGACACTCTATATGTGAATGTTGGAGTTAGCTATACAGGGTTGAGGTTGATTCCAAAATATATATAGTTTGAGTTGTGATCAATACTGAGATACGTATACACTGGGTCGTGGATTGATTCAAGATAATATTTATCGATTTATTTCTGTACATCTAACTGTGGACAACTAGTTGTAGGTTACTAACGAGGACAGCTGACTTAATAAACTTAAAACATCAAAATATATTAAAAGTGTTGTAAATATATTTTGAACATACTTTGATATATATGTATATATTGTTATAGGTTCATGAATCAACCAGTGGCCAAGTCTTACTTCCCGACGAAGTAAAAATCTGTGAAAGTGAGTTATAGTCCCACTTTTAAAATCTAATATTTTTGGGATGAGAATACATGCAGGTTTTATAAATGATTTACAAAATAGACACAAGTACGTGAAACTACATTCTATGGTTGAATTATCGAAATCGAATATGCCCCTTTTTATTAAGTCTGGTAATCTAAGAATTAGGGAACAGACACCCTAATTGACGCGAATCCTAAAGATAGATCTATTGGGCCTAACAAACCCCATCCAAAGTACCGGATGCTTTAGTACTTCGAAATTTATATCATATCCGAAGGGTGTCCCGGAATGATGGGGATATTCTTATATATGCATCTTGTTATTGTCGGTTACCAGGTGTTCACCATATGAATGATTTTTATCTCTATGTATGGGATGTGTATTGAAATATGAAATCTTGTGGTCTATTGTTACGATTTGATATATATAGGTTAAACCTATAACTCACCAACATTTTTGTTGACGTTTTAAGCATGTTTATTCTCAGGTGATTATTAAGAGCTTCCGCTGTCGCATACTTAAATAAGGACAAGATTTGGAGTCCATGCTTGTATGAAATTGTGTAAAAACTGCATTCAAGAAACTTATTTTGTTGTAACATATTTGTATTGTAAACCATTATGTAATAGTCGTGTGTAAACAGGATATTTTAGATTATCATTATTTGATAATCTACGTAAAGCTTTTTAAACCTTTATTGATGAAATAAAGGTTATGGTTTGTTTAAAAATGAATGCAGTCTTTGAAAAACGTCTCATATAGAGGTCAAAACCTCGCAACGAAATCAATTAATATGGAACGTTTTTAATCAATAAGAACGGGACATTTCAGAAGTTAATCACAATTTCAACACCACAGCTACCTAAATGTGGGGAGATTCAAATGTTCTAAAAAGAAAACGCTGTCTAGAGTTAGTTGTTCTGTTCTCTTGTAGTTCCGAGAATGGAATCCGATTGGTCTTTTCCACTAGCAGACACTAAAGAACTAGTTTTCTCCCCCCATTCTTAATTTTTTTTTTGTAGGAAATTAATATGCATTTTAAATTTAAATTTTGTGTAAATTTAAAAACAAAATTTACTTTATTTCATTAAGTTTTAAAAAATGATTTCTAAAATTCATCGTAAGTTGAAGACCAGGTCATGGAACCGAAAATGCTTTACCCGAGGGCGGGGCGACAAATTTTGTTATCATTATTTTTAATATTATTGATCTAAAGTATACCAAAAAAAAAAATTAAAAAACTCAAAAATCTTTGCTTTTAAAACAATCGCTTTAAAAATGACAAATTTTAAATTTTGTCGAGGGACGGACTAGGTAAACATACCGAAACTACCTAAAGTAAAAGGAAACAAAATTTTAAAAAATTATTCATTTAAATTGTTTTAATAAATAAAGGTTATATATATATATATATATATATATATATATATATATATATATATATATATATATATATATATATATATATATATATATATATATATATATATATATATATGTTTGTAGTTTATCTTATGTACAAAATAGGGTAAAACATGGCACTTTCAAAGACTGGCATTAAGTTCAGCAAAAGCTACTAATTTTGACGACAAGACGCAAAATATCAAATGTGATATAAAATAATATGTTTGTAAACTCGGTATTTTTAATCACTTTTCTACACTAATCACCCTCATGAATTTATAATTATAGTCTGATTTCATGCAAATGAGGGCATTGCATGATCTCAAGTGTGGGGAAGGGTTATAAATTCTCTCAGGTTTACACTTAGTTTAATTGCCAAATTTTGTGAAAATTTGAAAAAAAAATTTCAACTAAATGAATTCAAAATCATGTTTATACATATTTATGAACGATAAAACTAGGTGTTAATGCCAAAATTATTGTTACCTCGAAGAGAACATAAATGGAGAAACAACCCAAAATGTTAGAATTCATTTAAAATGGAATAGAGGAGAATAAAAAGGCAAAGAAAAAAATAAATAAAAGCTAAGTGTGGGAAGAATTTACCAAGTTCTTTAAAACACATATAACATATTTGGTACGGATTATGGCAGGTACTTTTGTTTTGGACAATTTTAATCAGTTTTACCTAATTTACTCTAATATATTTGAAAGAAAGATGGATCTACACGATGAATTAATTCCATCATTAAAAGGAAGTAAAGTCTTCCGAAAAAGACACGCGCTTCTTGATTTAGGTTAGGAAGTTGTCATCCAAACCAGCTGTAGGTTGACGAAAAATCTAGAAAAGTCATCTCTAAAATCAGCATGAAATCCAAGGAACTCAGCATCAAACATGGTCGCCAAGTGGTCAGACTTATCCTAACCATGAGAGGATCTGTCTCGTAAAATGGGGAGGGCGCCGTGCAAATTAGCTTGATAAGACTAATGAATCAGACCCCCAGAAAGGATAATCTCCTTAAAGATTAAAAATCAGCTTTAAGCCTGATATTACTCAATTCTTGAGATTGACTTTAAAGATTGAGAATTACAAACTCATGGAATTCAATGATATCTAAACTCGAGCTTGAACGAGAAAATATTTTGATCAAATTACAAACCGATTTGTTTTCTGAAAACCTATTTTCAATGCGTTAATTACCATTGAACGTAAAATCCTAGGAATTCACCTGGAATTCATTAGGTCACCTGAACCAAATCGGGTGTCAACCGTAAGAACGGTGGTTGCATAGCATGGTCGAAGACAGGACCTTGTGCCAGACCGAAAAACTATAGGGTGATCTTTACTATTGCTCTTACAAAGGATAGTAATTGCATCCAACACGTTTTAGACCATGAACATCTGCATGTCATTAGACATTGCCTCAACAGTTGCTTGTTCAACGCTTTCCTTTACAACCGGACAGTAGTTTACCGAAAGGTAATATACAGAGCAAGTATACTGGACATGTGCTTTCCTAATTAGCAAGTGGGTGACACAAAACCGTAAGTTTTGAGCTAAAATTTAAAAATATGAAACCCACAAAAGCCACAAAAATAATTTGCAAATACCGGTGAAGGGTTATTCCGGAAAACTTATCTAGGGTAAAAGCTAGAATGAATTTTAAAAAGATCAAATGTTTTCATAAAGATCCAATTTCCTTAAAGGATCTAAATTTTCATAGTCATGTGGGAATGTAAACTACATCGTTACTATCATTGTTCATACCGCCGTATCAAAATCACTGATGTATAAAGTGTGAGAATAAAAAAAGTGATTCGAGTGAAGTGTGATTTTATTTTAAGTTCTGTATTGCTTGAGGACAAGCAACGCTCAAGTGTGGGGATATTTGATAGTGCTCCAAATGAACATATATTTAGGCACAATATCCTTCCAATATGTAAAGATTTTAGTTGTAATTATTCTATTTTTATGTAATATTCGTTTAAATAAATAAGTGCGAAGATAAAAGAAGAAAACGACGATTTGAAGACGCAAATGATCAAAAAGCTCAAAAGTACAAGATATAATTCAAGTGGTTCAATTTAATGATAAGAAATGTCTAAAAATTACAAGAGTGCAAGCCGCGAAATGCAAAGTACAAGATATCTCCGCGTACGAAAGGACGTTCGAAAATCCAGAACCGGGACATGAACCAACTGTCAACGCGCGACGTAAATATAATATATAAATAATTCTTAAAATTATATATATAATCCGGAACAGGGACATGAACCAACTGTATCTCCGCTAAAATTACAAGTCAACTATGCACATAAATATAATATAATATATAAATAATTCTTAAAATTATATATATATATATATATATATATTATATATTAATAAAACGTCGGCAAAGGTAGAAAACAAAGTGATTGGGCTAGATCCAGCTGGCCATGCGATCGCATGGCCAGGAAGACCATTATTCATGCGATCGCATGAAGCCAGAAACCTGGCCAGGTCCTATAAATTCAGCATTTTTCGACGAGTAAAACATATTTTTTCTCTTCCTTTCTCTGTAAGATATATATATATATATATATATATATATATATATATATATATATATATATATATATATATATATATATATATATATATATATATATATATATATATTTATAATTTAAAGTTTAATTTAAGTTTAATAATAATTGGGTTATTGTAAGAAATGTTTTAAGGTTTTGTAAGTCTGAACTCTGTCCGTATAACGCTACGCGATTAATCACCACTGTAAGCTATGTTCTTCCTTTTTAAATTAATGTCTTGTAACTAAGTAATTATTATGCTTATTTGAGCCAAAGTAATCGTAATGTTAGACTAAATATTAAGACGGGGTTATTAGATTTTGTACCATAATTAAGGTTTGGACAAAAGACCGACACTTGTGGACATTGGACAATTGACTATTAACAGATAGGGGGTATTGTCTAATCGAAGGACAAATCATTAGAATCTGTCGAACCTATCTTCAAATTAGTTAATCTAATAATTATTAAAATGATTATGTATGTTCTATTTATTGACATTTATACGACATCTTTTACGATCATTTAATTAATTATTCGGGTTGGGTAATTGATTATTCATTCTGATCAAGTGGGTAAATTAATATTCATATCTCATTAAAACAGGGGTGGATTACATACAAGGATAATTGGTGTAATTGTTAACAAAGTATTAAAACCTTGGATTACACGCAGTCGATAACCTGGTGTAATTATTAACAAAGTATTAAAACCTTGTTACAGTTCGAATCCCTAATTAGTTGGAATATTTGACTTCGGGAATAAGGTTAATTTGACGAGCATTTTATAATTATGACCGATGGACTATTATGGACAAAAACCAAATAGGTATCTGTAACAACCCAAACCAACCCGCGATTAAACCGTGTAAAATTACAAAAAAAAAAAAAATTGCTGAACTGCCACCTGGCGCGGCGTGCCATATAGGCCGCGCGGCGCGCCAAACCTGACTGTCCAGAAAGTCTTTAAATGCGAAAATGTTTGACTAGTTCCCGACATATTTAGGCGTAACGCTTTTAACCCCATGTTCCATATATAAAAACTAGCACGTTCTATTAATAAAATTATGTTTACGAAGTGGGGCCCACATCGATCCAAATTACCCTTTAAGTATCAAAATACAATTTTCGACCATAAGACTTTTAATACAAAATAAAGCCGAGCATGGCGATTGGGGATACGCTACCCAATCCTAATAAATCCAAAAGCAAGCCTTCTACGCAAACTATGCAAGTCCTCTAATCCTCGCGCTTACCCGAGCCACCATCCGCATGCAATCTATAAAAAGAGTCAACAACGAGAGGGTAAGCTAACGCTTAGTGAATGATAATATACTACATACATATATATGTATAAAATGGACACGCCACAAAATAACAAATACCGCATACCGAGGCATCCATATAAGGCACTACATTAAGCATACCGTACGATCTCTAAGCAACGAGCTAAAGATACAACAACAATATAAGTTCACCAACGACGATGTGAACAACGCCAAATAGCTACACCCGGAGGGTTAGCTACAACACAACAATACATTAATATGTAACAATATAAATATAACAACGAGTAACACTCCCAAGGTTAACCATAACGCTATGGTGCTACCGGCTCGTGGTTCACACCATACGCAATTGAGTCATACTCTTTTATAGTGCTACCGGCTCGTGGTTCACACTCGATGCTACCGGCTCGTGGTTCACATCAATTATTTTATAGTGCTACCGGCTCGTGGTTCACATCTTATTTTATAGTGCTACCGGCTCGTGGTTCACACTCGATGCTACCATAACATCCACAAACAAATACGCCATAAACATGAACGCATAATTATTCCACTCACAATATTAACCCTTCGCCATTGGGGTTATATAATCCACATCACCCGCCCATGTGATAACGTACACACAAAGTGTGCACCTCGTCAAAGGTGGTCAACCAAAATGCACAACCGTGCCAATTGGACCTATACACAAGTCCATCAATCCACCTATATGTGAAGTGAGTTCTATAACCGAGAACCACTTCACCCGACCCGCACCCATCCTACACATACATATGCACATAGGATATTAACACTCACCTTGAAGTCTTGAAGAATGCTTCCAAGTAAACCGCAACTCGCCAATGGAAAATACCTATTCCATTATCACAATTACAACAATACACTTAGAGTGGATTCACAAATCAACCCAATTCGACACTTAGTGCAAATTTGACCCAAATGCACTTCCAAGCACAAACCGTGCCCAAAACTAACCAATAATCACTAACACAAGTGAGAATGGTCCTAATACGCCAATTAAACCCGAACTCAAGTGTTAAACACGTGTCATACCCATTTTGACACTTAAACCCTAATTTTGACCCATTAAGTCAAAATCTCACCATTTACAAGTTTTGACACCAAAACACATTTAACTTGGTTTAATACTTCAACTTAATCCATTTTAAGTTTATAAACCTCATTAAATCGCCAAATGGGTCATAATCACCACCAAACCCTAATTTGACCCAAAGTCACAATTAGTCAACCAAATAACCTTAAATGGGTTTCAATACTTCCATAATCACTAACTTAAGTGATTAAACTCAATTTCAAGTCCTAAACATGGCCAATTAGTTCTCCAACCCAAAATCCACCAACAATTAACAATAAACCCAATTACTAGCATCACTAAACCCATTTCATCATCTAAAAGGGTTTTTCATCTAACTAACTCAAACCCTAACTTGAATATCAAATCAAATAGATGAAATTCGGAGTTTGAGCTTACCAATACCACCACAACGTAGCTAGGAACGAAAGGAACAACTTTAGAACTCGAGCTTTTGATCAATTCGGCCTCCTTCTTCACCAAAACCCTAAATCTCTCTCTAGAATCTCTCTCTCTCTCTAGATAGTTGGGAGTGATGAATGGATGTGAAAATGATCCAAAACTGATCCAAACCAGCTAATATGGCTCACAAATCTGGCCCCAAGTGAAATTACCCAAATACCCTTCATTAAAACCAATTAAAACAAAGGATTCTGTCAGCGCCAAATGGCGCGGCGTGCCCCAAACCCGCGCGGCGCGCGACCCTACTGAAACAGTTTCTTTTGCATTTTAATTTATATACAATAAAACCCACACCCTTGAACACCATAATACACAAGTATACAAGATAAATATTCGGGTCTTACAACTCTCCCCCACTTAAACTCGATCACGTCCTCGTGATCCTCGTCACTTAACCAAACGGACCACACTCCACGGTCCTCAAACATACGTCCCAATCCGACTTTCCTAGGTAACTCTTCCCAATGAATCACCTCTAACAACCAAAATCGTCACACGCGATTTAACAAATCACAATCCGAGCACTAAAACCATGCTCAATCCCTCACATCGGGAAACTCCACCAATCTCGAACCGAAATATCAACCCTCTAGCGTAACATTACCAAGTACAATGCTAAAAGCAACCAAGTTTAAATCCTAAAGTCAACAATCCGAAACGATGAAGACCGAACCAAACGAACCCTTACGGATTACACCAATCACTAAACATCCCTTGTAGTGCGCCATACGACCAATACACAACTACCGTAACATCATAATCCAACGGCTAGAACCGATAGCGCTCAAAACGACTATGGAAACGCAAAACCCAAGGTGTACGAAATCAACCATCGTCACACCCGTAACAAACATGTGAGCGAAACACGGCTATCGCCTCACTAATCCCACAACATGGTCCCCACGTGTAACGACCCGCACTTTTTCGATCGTTCTATACTTATAAGATTAATATTTACATAAATTAAACCTTACCAACATGATAAGCAATCCAAATTGTCGAGATATATATTTCCGAAAAGAGTTTACACAACGTTTGACCGTCTAGTTTGACCGATGATATCACGAACTATATAACATATGATAATTATACGTTTGTGTATATATATGTATATATACATATTTAACATGATCTAAGAATGTTTTAATATCTCATTTTGTATTAATAACAATAAGTTATAAGTATATTTTAAAACTACTAACTTAAGTTTTCAAAACGATAACTATACGTAATGTTTTTCGACGTAAATACTTATAACCTATATTACTTATACATGCATCGTATAGATATGTATTTTATCACTTTTAAAGGGCTTACATACATAAAACAATATAAGTATATTTACAAAAGATAGCTATATTTGAATCCTCGTTCCGTTTCCTCAAAGATTTCTATACGTATACCTAGAGTATATGTACCCGTATCATACGCAGCTTCTAGATGTATTTACTATTGGTATATACCAATAAAAATCTGCTCCTTAGTAGCCTTAAATGATTAAGAAACATGTGGAACCAACCATTTGTCAAGTAGCATGAATTATTTAGCAAGAAAACAAAGTTAGGTATCTTTTTTTCCTTTATAACCTAAAAACGTTTTTATGCATGCACACCATTTCTTCACCCCATTTTCTCATACTTACACTTCCATTTCTCTCTCAAAATACTCTTAACTTCATACTTGATCATCTCCAAGCATTTTCCCCATCATTTAGCTTCAAAAACCTTACTTAATCACCATAAGAAAACCATACAAAAACACTTCAAGAAATCCTTCCAAGAACACAAACTTACTTCCAATCTTTCATCCAATTCCATCACCCTTTTGGTTCTAGCTTTTTACTCCTCTTTTACAGCAACCTTGTCCAAAGAACTTGAGGTAGAATCTATGTTCATAACCTTATTCGATTCATATATATATAGCTATCTTATTTTGTGGTATAAAATTTTAACAACAAGAACATAGTTTGAATGTTTTCAAACTTGTTTGCAAACTAAATAGATCCTTCTAACTTAACTTTTAAAATACTTCAAGACCTGTAATATATCATAAATATATGCTAATTTAACAAGGTATAACTTGGTTTTTCAAAGAACACCTTAAAAACTGAATTTACGACGTCGGAGTGCAACCGGGGGCTGTTTTGGGTTGGATAATTAAAAACCATCTTAAACTTTGAATTGGAGGTTTATTTTCTGGAAAAATGATTTTTACTATGAATATGATAACACATAAAAATTTCATGATTTAACTCAAAGTATAAGTATTTTTAGAAAAATAATCATTTAAGGTAGTTTACATGATGGAAAATGATTAACTTCATAAGTTTCACTAAAGTTTGACCTATGACCTGTGATTTCGAATACAAACTAAGGTATTTACAGTTCATAGTCTTAAAGAGGGACTCGATCCAAGGAAGTGACAAGTTGAATCAACGAAAACGGAGTTGTAACGAAGAAACTATGACCAAAACGAGATCGGATATCTAAGACTTGTTTAACTTCGGGATTAATTGGGAAAAATTAAATAAAATCACATATTTCTAAGATAACATGATATTTTATATATATGTACTTATAATTCAATTTTATATGGTTCAGGATCACCCGCAAACAACACGAGAAGATTAATCATAAGATCCCATGTTTGTACGCAACACGTCATTTGACAACACCGGTACCGTGGGTCAAGATTAATCTCGACCAATACATATACGATGGGGTTTTATTTATTTCGTTAGGGAGTTTTATTTATTTCATTGCGGGTATATTAAACATCTAAAAATGAACCATTAAAATTGAATTACTAACAACGAACTGCTAACTACGGACTAAGGAATTATTCAAAGTATTAAAAGTATAACAAGTATATATATGTGACGTTTGTTTAAAAAGAAAAGGTATTGATATATTATATATGGCTAGGTTCGTGATATCAACCGGAGACCAAGTCAAATTATATATATATCTTCAAGACAACAGTGAGTATATAGTCCCACTTTTAAACTCTAAATATTTCGGGATGAGAATACATGTATTTTATGTTTTACGATATGGACACAAGTAACTGAAAAATATATTCTACGTTGAGTTGTACCACTGGCATACTTCCCTGTAGCTTGGTAACTGTTATTTACAGCGGTATTGTAAACGCGAATCCTGTTGATAGATCTATCGGGCCTGACAACCCCAACCGGACTGGACGACCAGTATTCAACGGTTGCACAGTACTTCGTTTCGTGACTACACTTGGTACGGTGTAGTAAGATTTCATAATAAAGGGAATATGCGACGTGATTAAATGTTAAGTATGGTTACCAAGTTCTCAACCACTTAGAATATTTTTATTAAAATGTTTATATATGAAATCTTGTGGTCTATATTTATATCGCTGCCGGCATTAAACCTATATCTCACCAACTTTATGTTGACGTTTTAAACATGTCTATTCTCAGGTGATAATTAGAAGCTTCCGCTGCATCATGTTGAATCTAAGCAGGATCTTGCGTACGCATATTTGTGTCAAAAATAAGACTGCATATCCAAGAACTTGTGTTGTAAAATATGCTAGAAATCGGGTTGTTATTATCATTTGTAAAGTTTGTAAGTCGAAGATTATCGCTAAACGATAATCATCTTTATTTTGTTCAAAGCTTGTATCAAAAATAAGGATCATGGTTTGTAATGTATAATATATGCAGTTTTTCTTTAAAAAAATGTCGCATATAGAGGTCAATACCTCGCAATGAAATCATACGTTATCTAACACGTTCTTATGGTTAAGGACGGGTTATGACATGTGGTATCAGAGCCAGGTTCGCATTAGTGTGTCTAACTGATAAGTCGTTAGGATACATTAGTAAGTCTGGACTTTGACCGGGTTTGATTTAAAAACCATTGCTTATCATTGTTGGTTAAAATTTATATGTAAATATTATGTAGTACTAATGGGTTAGTTGTTGTGTGATAGATGTCGGGCTCAAAACTTATCATCACGTTCAGCGACTCCAAACCAGAATCTTCAGATGGTGTTCCAGTCATTAACCTATCCGATGACGAAAATAATATCTTTGGGGAAGACTCACAAATTCCGGATGAACCGACTATAGAGAACCCGGAAAGTGAACCCGAGGAGGAAAGTGAACCCGAGGAGGAAAGTGAACCCGAGGAGGAAAGTGAACCCGAGGAAGAAATACAGGAAATTACAAAAGACGAGTTCGAACTAGGAAAGAAACGAAAGGCTAATGAATTAGAAAATTCAAATCCCGAGTTTAGTAAGGATGATGTGGCACCAACTCCACTAGACACTACCACCCCTATTCCCGCTATTCCTATTCGTTCTATCCCGGCATCCAGTTCTTCAGTCCCACAGCCAAAATATAGGCAGATAGCCAGGATAAGCGTTAAGCGATTCTTTGAACCTAAACGTCCTAGAAAATAGACCAAACGATGCGCTGCCGTATTAAACATGGGATCATATAATGTTTTGTATAATATTATTAGTGTGGTTTGCTTAATGTTCGATGTAAGATAAGCATATGTAAAATAGTGAAGTGTGAAATGCAATAATTTTCCATGGTTAAGTATTATTTAGATGGTAGTAATTGATTATGTACTAAGCTATTAAGTATGGACATTAACGGGTAGGTACTACCCTAGATATAATTATAAAACGCTAATAAGAAGAAAAGGCTTTTATAATAATACCTGGTTCATATTATTAACAAGCTATAATGTACTATAAATACACACTACATCTATAATAATCCATGTGAATAATTATTTTCTTTCATTAGGAAATGGCGCGATTGAATCGAATGACGGAACAAGAAATCCAGGAACTCATCAATCAGCGAGTGAACGACAGAATGTTATGGGTCGAGGCTGCAAGAGGTGCTGCAGTTAACCCAAATCCTCGTATGGGGTGCACTTACAAAACTTTTCAAGCTTGCAAGCCCTCATCATTCAGTGGAACAGAAGGACCAATCGGTTTAACCCGGTGGATAGAAAAGATGGAGACTGTGTTTAAAATCAGTGGTTGTGTTGAAAAGGACATGACCAAGTATGCATCGTGCACTTTACAAGATAGTGCACTCACGTGGTGGAAAAATTATGTGAAGGCTGTAGGAGGAGATGTAGCTTATGATACTCCGTGGGAAGAATTCAAAACAATGTTAATCAACGAATATTGTCCAAGGAACGAGGTTAGGAAGTTGGAAGATGAGTTACGAAGTCTGAAGGTTATTGGTACTGAAATCACCAACTACAATCAGCGATTCATGGAATTAGTTTTGCTATGTCCTGAATTGGTTCCAACCGAAGAACGGAAGATTGAAATGTACAAAGATGGTTTGCCCAAAAAGGTCAAGGCAAATGTTACAGCATCGAAACCTAAGACAATTCATGAAGCTATAACCATGGCAAATGAGCTAATGGATCAGGTCATCATGGATAAGAAAGTATCCAATACTGATGTGAAGGTATCAGGTAACAAAAGAAAGTGGAATGGAAATTATGATCGAGGTAACCAACAACAATCTTTTAAGAAACAAGAAAACACGCAAGGTGCGGGTAGTGGTTTAAGCTTTGGTTATAAAGGACAAAATCCTTTATGCAACCGATGCCACAAACATCACTCTGGTTACTGTAATGTGGTATGCAACAAATGTAATCGAAAGGGTCATCTTGCTGAAGATTGTAGGGCTCTCGTTACAAATACAAATGGTACCAAGACTCCTGCCACCAATGCAAATAGAACTGCTTTGGCTACCATTACTTGTTTTGGGTGTGGAAAACAAGGTCACTATAAGAGCCAGTGCCCGAATCCAGAGAAGAATATCGGACCTGCACGTGGGAGAGCATTTGTTATTAATGCTAGAGAGGCATGTGAAGACCCGGAGCTTGTTACGGGTACGTTTACCATTAATAACTTATCCACATCTATTATATTTGATACTGGTGCTGATAGAAGTTACGTGTGTAGAGACTTTCACGCTAAATTGAATTGTTCATCATTACCTCTAGATGCTAAGTACATGATTGAGTTAGCTAATGGTAAACTAATTAAAGCCGATAAAATTTGCCGTGATTGTAAAATAAATTTAGCCGGAGAAACATTTAAGATTGATTTGATACCCGTAGAATTAGGAAGTTTTGATGTAATAATCGGCATGGACTGGATGTCCAAAATAGGAGCTGAAGTTGTGTGCGCCAAGAAGGCAATTCGCATTCCTCGTAAGGATAAAACGCCAGTAATGATTTATGGAGAGAAGGGTAAATCAAAGCTAAAACTCATTAGTTATTTGAAAGCTCAAAAGTGCTTGAAGAAAGGGTGCTATGCTATCTTAGCACATGTTAATAAAGTCGAAAAGAAAGAAAAAGAGAAGTGCATCAATGACGTGCCTGTGGCAAGAGATTTTCCTGAAGTATTTCCGGAAGAGTTGCCGGGATTACCTCCATTTAGATCTGTAGAATTTCAAATAGATCTTGTACCAGGAGCGGCACCGGTTGCCCGTGCTCCATATAGACTTGCACCGTCCGAGTTAAAAGAACTTCAGAGTCAGTTAAAAGAATTACTGGATCGTGGATTCATACGACCAAGTACTTCACCGTGGGGAGCTCCAATTTTATTCGTCAAGAAGAAAGACGGATCTTTCCGAATGTGTATAGATTATCGTGAATTAAATAAGTTAACTATCAAGAATCGGTATCCACTACCGAGAATTGACGACTTATTTGATCAACTCCAAGGATCATGTGTGTACTCGAAAATTGACCTAAGATCGGGCTATCATCAATTACGTGTCAAAGAAGAAGATATACCGAAAACTGCTTTTCGGACACGCTACGGTCATTACGAATTTTTGGTCATGCCGTTTGGATTGACGAATGCGCCAGCTGTATTCATGGACCTCATGAATCGAGTTTGTAGTCCATATTTAGATAAGTTTGTTATCGTTTTCATTGATGATATTCTTATCTATTCCAAGAGTGAGCAAGAGCATGAGCAGCATTTAAGGTTGATATTAGAGTTGTTGAGAAAAGAACAGCTATATGCTAAATTTTCTAAATGTGCTTTCTGGTTGAAAGAAGTGCAATTTCTTGGCCACGTTGTTAGTAGCAAAGGAATTCAGGTTGATCCAGCAAAAATTGAAGCCATTGAAAAATGGGAGACTCCTAAGACACCAATGCAGATACGCCAATTTTTGGGTTTAGCCGGTTATTATAGAAGGTTTATTCAAGATTTTTCCTGAATAGCTAAGCCGTTGACAGCGTTAACGCAAAAAGGGAAGAAATATGAATGGACTTCTGAGCAGGAGAGTGCATTTCAATTACTGAAAAAGAAGTTGACTACGGCGCCTATTTTATCGTTACCAGAAGGGAACGATGATTTTGAAATATATTGTGACGCTTCGCGACAAGGTTTTGGTTGCGTTCTTATGCAACGGAAGAAAGTTATTGCATACGCATCCCGACAATTAAAGATTCACGAGCGGAATTATACGACTCATGATCTAGAACTGGGAGCAGTCGTGTTTGCATTGAAGATATGGAGACACTACTTGTATGGGGTTAAATGCACTGTGTTTACTGATCATAAAAGCCTTCAACATATTTTCGATCAAAAACAGCTGAACATGAGGCAACGTAGGTGGGTCGAGCTGATAAACGACTATGATTGTGAAATTCGTTATCATCCCGGGAAGGCGAACGTGGTGGCCGATGCTCTAAGCAGAAAGGAACGAGAACCAATTCGAGTACGAGCGATGAACATAAAAATTCGCATGAATCTCAACTCACAAATCAAAGAAGTTCAACGAGAAGCACTTACTAAAGAAAACATAAGAAATGAAATAATGAAGAAGTATGAGAAGCAACTCGTTATACGGGAAGACGGAATTCGATATTTTGCAAACCGTATTTGGGTACCGAAGTTGGGTGGATTAAGGAAGTTGATATTGAATGAGGCACATAAGACAAGATACTCGATACATCCTGGAGTTGGAAAGATGTATCAAGATCTTAAGACGCATTATTGGTGGCCTAATTTAAAGACAGACGTTGCAACATATGTTGGGGAGTGTTTAACTTGTTCCAAAGTCAAAGCAGAACACCAAAAGCCGTCAGGATTACTTCAACAACCAGAAATCCCAGAATGGAAATGGGACGGTATTACCATGGATTTCATCACGAAGTTACCAAAGACTGCCTGGGGATACGACACTATTTGGGTAATTGTTGATCGTCTTACCAAATCTGCACATTTCTTGCCTATAAAGGAAACGGATAGAATGGAGAAATTATTACGATTATATATAAAGGAAATAGTTTCAAGGCATGGAATACCTATTTCCATTATATCTGATCGTGATAGTAGATTTACCTCAAAGTTCTGGCAATCACTACAGGAGGCACTAGGAACTCGTTTGGATATGAGTACCGCATATCATCCGCAAACCGACGGGCAGAGTGAAAGAACAATTCAGACTCTTGAAGACATGCCCGTGATCGATTTTGGAAACGGATGGGATAAATATCTACCGTTAGCAGAATTCTCGTATAATAATGGTTATCATGCGAGCATTGGAGCTGCGCCATTCGAAGCATTGTATGGAAGGAAGTGTAGATCTCCTATCTGTTGGAATGAAGTAGGAGATCGACAATTAACGGGTCCCGAGATCATACACGAAACGACTGAGAAGATTGTACAAATCAAGGAGAGATTGAAAACAGCCCGTAGTCTCCAAAAGAGCTACGCCGATGTTCGAAGGAAACCATTAGAGTTTCAGATCGGTGACATGGTTATGTTAAAAGTGTCACCATGGAAAGGTGTAATACGTTTCGGCAAAAGGGGTAAACTGAACCCAAGGTACGTAGGCCCGTTCAAGATTATTGAACGCATTGGACCGGTAGCTTATCGACTCGAGTTACCGTAACAACTCGCCGGAGTACATAATACCTTTCACGTCTCGAACCTTAAGAAGTTTCTTGCAAAGGAAGATCTCACCATTCCTCTTGAAGAAATCCATGTCGATGAGAAACTACAATTCATCGAAGAACCAATCGAAATCATGGACCGTGAAGTTAAACAGCTCAAGCAGAGCAACATACCGATCGTTAAGGTTCGTTGGAATGCTCGAAGAGGTCCTGAGTTTACTTGGGAACGAGAGGATCAGATGAAACAAAAGTATCCACACTTGTTTCTCGATGACGCAAAATAGGTACAATTTTAAAATTTCGGGACGAAATTTATTTAACGGGGAGGTAATGTAACGACCCGCACTTTTTCGATCGTTCTATACTTATAAGATTAATATTTACATAAATTAAACCTTACCAACATGATAAGCAATCCAAATTGTCGAGATATATATTTCCGAAAAGAGTTTACACAACGTTTGACCGTCTAGTTTGACCGATGATATCACGAACTATATAACATATGATAATTATACGTTTGTGTATATATATGTATATATACATATTTAACATGATCTAAGAATGTCTTAATATCTCATTTTGTATTAATAACAATAAGTTATAAGTATATTTTAAAACTACTAACTTAAGTTTTCAAAACGATAACTATACGTAATGTTTTTCGACGTAAATACTTATAACCTATATTACTTATACATGCATCGTATAGATATGTATTTTATCACTTTTAAAGGGCTTACATACATAAAACAATATAAGTATATTTACAAAAGATAGCTATATTTGAATCCTCGTTCCGTTTCCTCAAAGATTTCTATACGTATACCTAGAGTATATGTACCCGTATCATACGCAGCTTCTAGATGTATTTACTATTGGTATATACCAATAAAAATCTGCTCCTTAGCAGCCTTAAATGATTAAGAAACATGTGGAACCAACCATTTGTCAAGTAGCATGAATTATTTAGCAAGAAAACAAAGTTAGGTATCTTTTTTTTCCTTTATAACCTAAAAACGTTTTTATGCATGCACACCATTTCTTCACCCCATTTTCTCATACTTACACTTCCATTTCTCTCTCAAAATACTCTTAACTTCATACTTGATCATCTCCAAGCATTTTCCCCATCATTTAGCTTCAAAAACCTTACTTAATCACCATAAGAAAACCATACAAAAACACTTCAAGAAATCCTTCCAAGAACACAAACTTACTTCCAATCTTTCATCCAATTCCATCACCCTTTTGGTTCTAGCTTTTTACTCCTCTTTTACAGCAACCTTGTCCAAGGAACTTGAGGTAGAATCTATGTTCATAACCTTATTCGATTCATATATATATAGCTATCTTATTTTGTGGTATAAAATTTTAACAACAAGAACATAGTTTGAATGTTTTCAAACTTGTTTGCAAACTAAATAGATCCTTCTAACTTAACTTTTAAAATACTTCAAGACCTGTAATATATCATAAATATATGCTAATTTAACAAGGTATAACTTGGTTTTTCAAAGAACACCTTAAAAACTGAATTTACGACGTCGGAGTGCAACCGGGGGCTGTTTTGGGTTGGATAATTAAAAACCATCTTAAACTTTGAATTGGAGGTTTATTTTCTGGAAAAATGATTTTTACTATGAATATGATAACACATAAAAATTTCATGATTTAACTCAAAGTATAAGTATTTTTAGAAAAATAATCATTTAAGGTTGTTTACATGATGGAAAATGATTAACTTCATAAGTTTCACTAAAGTTTGACCTATGACCTGTGATTTCGAATACAAACTAAGGTATTTACAGTTCATAGTCTTAAAGAGGGACTCGATCCAAGGAAGTGACAAGTTGAATCAACGAAAACGGAGTTGTAACGAAGAAACTATGACCAAAACGAGATGGGATATCTAAGACTTGTTTAACTTCGGGATTAATTGGGAAAAATTAAATAAAATCACATATTTCTAAGATAACATGATATTTTATATATATGTACTTATAATTCAATTTTATATGGTTCAGGATCACCCGCAAACAACACGAGAAGATTAATCATAAGATCCCATGTTTGTACGCAACACGTCATTTGACAACACCGGTACCGTGGGTCAAGATTAATCTCGACCAATACATATACGATGGGGTTTTATTTATTTCGTTAGGGGGTTTTATTTATTTCATTGCGGGTATATTAAACATCTAAAAATGAACCATTAAAATTGAATTACTAACAACGAACTGCTAACTACGGACTAAGGAATTATTCAAAGTATTAAAAGTATAACAAGTATATATATGTGACGTTTGTTTAAAAAGAAAAGGTATTGATATATTATATATGGATAGGTTCGTGATATCAACCGGAGACCAAGTCAAATTATATATATATCTTCAAGACAACAGTGAGTATATAGTCCCACTTTTAAACTCTAAATATTTCGGGATGAGAATACATGTATTTTATGTTTTACGATATGGACACAAGTAACTGAAAAATATATTCTACGTTGAGTTGTACCACTGGCATACTTCCCTGTAGCTTGGTAACTGTTATTTACAGCGGTATTGTAAACGCGAATCCTGTTGATAGATCTATCGGGCCTGACAACCCCAACCGGACTGGACGACCAGTATTCAACGGTTGCACAGTACTTCGTTTCGTGACTACACTTGGTACGGTGTAGTAAGATTTCATAATAAAGGGAATATGCGACGTGATTAAATGTTAAGTATGGTTACCAAGTGCTCAACCACTTAGAATATTTTTATTAAAATGTTTATATATGAAATCTTGTGGTCTATATTTATATCGCTGCCGGCATTAAACCTATATCTCACCAACTTTATGTTGACGTTTTAAACATGTCTATTCTCAGGTGATAATTAGAAGCTTCCGCTGCATCATGTTGAATCTAAGCAGGATCTTGCGTACGCATATTTGTGTCAAAAATAAGACTGCATATCCAAGAACTTGTGTTGTAAAATATGCTAGAAATCGGGTTGTTATTATCATTTGTAAAGTTTGTAAGTCGAAGATTATCGCTAAACGATAATCATCTTTATTTTGTTCAAAGCTTGTATCAAAAATAAGGATCATGGTTTGTAATGTATAATATATGCAGTTTTTCTTTAAAAAAATGTCGCATATAGAGGTCAATACCTCGCAATGAAATCATACGTTATCTAACACGTTCTTATGGTTAAGGACGGGTTATGACACCACGGCCCCACCATCGACGTATAAAACGACCGATAATTCCCGCAACATGGTCCTTACGACCCTACCATTGGTGTATCAAACAACCAATAGATCATACGACACGAAGGCTGGCCGAAAACACACGCGTCCTAGTGAATCCGAACTACACGCGACTCACTACCTTCACCACAACAACAATCGGGAATGGCCGAACTACACGCGCCATAGTGAATCCGAACTACACGAGAGTCACTATCCCGGAGGAATGACCGAACTACACGAGTCAATTGTGAATCCGAACTACACGAGACTCACTCCTCAATACAATGACCGAAACCACACGAGTCATTTGTGAATCCGAACTACACGAGATTCACTTCCACAACATCGAGGTTGGCCGAACTACACGAGCCTTAGTAATCCGAATCCACACGAGATTACTACCTCAATAAGATGACCGAACTACACGAGTCACCATGAATCCGAACTACACGAGATTCATTTTTGATAAGATGACCGAACTACACGCGTCATCGTGAATCCGAAAACACACGCGATCCACAATCTCAACACAGGAATGGTACTCGCATTTCCCACCGGTACTCGCATTTCCCGATAGTGTTACACCATACCGACATAACACTACTCCCTTGATGAAGTCAGCGGACCCCGAAGGTCATGCTCCACCAATCACAACACCGGATGAAGTCAGCGGACCCGAAGATCATGCTTCACCGATATAACACCACGCTCATGATGAAGTCAGCGGACCCCGAAGGTCATGCTCCACCAATCACGTATTCCCATGATGAAGTCAGCGGACCCTAAAGATCATGCTTCATCAAACAACCATACCATAATCGAGCAAGAACCACCTATACCAAACATAGGTACCAAACAATAATTCTCCACAAGAGAACCCGACACACACCTCCCTCAACCGGAGGATTTCACCTTGCTCGCCAAACACGTCCATTATCCCTCAACGAGATTTACCACATTACCACCTTGGTGATAATTCAAATCCAAAATCATAAGTACAATTTATCTGAAATTGTACTCTACCACAAATTGACCAAACCAGGTCTCGACAACATTTTCCGGATCTACCAAAAGCATCATCCGAAATCTCACACTAAAACTTCCTCGTGCGGGAGTGTAACTCCCCCACTTAGAACCACGTTCCAAATCCACAATTCGTACAACGGTACAATGCTACCACAGGTAGACTTTACCAACAATTTGGGCTCACACGACCCATTACCACATCTTGCTCCAACCTTGAGCACACGAAGGATTTTAACCAACCCTTAAACACTTTGTACGAAAAGTGTACCGCAACACAATCGGAGTCGAACACCACGCTAGTAGGTATAAAAGAGGCACCTAATGTCGCGTCATAAAGACTCCATTACCAACACACATCGAGATTTAAAACACTCGATCTCAAGGGTTCCAACCAACCGATGAACCTCATGATTCGTCACTTCAACATCAAAGCGAACACGCGCTTAACAACCAAACACCAAAACCATTTCCGTGGCTTGGTAGAAACGTTTCCCAAATACTAAGGAATGCTTGGTTGCACCAAGTCTTACGCCCTTCGCCCGTCAATCAAACATCAACATAGGGTACTTCCATTAGGAACGTCACCCATGGCATAACATGCACAACAGAGGCACGCAACTCAAACTCAAACGACATTTAATAAATAATCAAAAGACATATTTATCAAAATTAAACGTACCTTAACATCTCCTGGCCGCACCCGTCCCCGCTAACTTGGGACATTCCGACTTACGATGTCCTTCTTTTTGGCAATTGAAGCACACCATACCATCACCCTTTGGTACCGAACATTCCCAAGACTTGTGACCCCTCACGCCATAATTGTAACATCTAGCCGCACTAGAATCCGACATACCCGTTCGCGTACCACCCGTGCTCACACTCGGACCCTTAGCCCTCTTACTCGGAGCACCATAAGAAACGACCCTTCGCTCACTTGAAGGTTCACCCTTTTTCGATCGTGAATACGACTCGAAACCTCTAGCCAAGTCGAATGATTCCGAAAACGATTTCACTTGACCCCGGCTAATTTTACTTTTCAAGTCATCATTCAAGGTCCGATAGAAATCCCCCATCAACAAACGATCATTCCCCAAATACTCCGGACAAAAACGAGCCTTCGCCATAAAGGTCGTCTTGAGAGTACTCAAATCCATAGATCCTTGTCGCAAATTTCGCAACTCATTACGCAATTCCCACAAATCGGCCGAAGTCCGGAACTCCTCGAAGAATTCCTCCTTAAAGTCGTCCCACGATAAAGCCATAAACGTCTTGCCACCAACAAGATCAATCTTACCATCCAACCAATCCCTTGCCCTACCCCGCAACAAACTCGTAGCGAGTCTCGTCTTTCTCTCAGGAGGGCAATCAATAGTACGGAAACACCCTTCGACGTCCGAAATCCAAGTTGTGCTTATCAAAGGATCCGGTTTCCCGTCATACATTGGGGGTTTAGTCCTCATGAAGCTCTTAAGATAACGCTCCATTTCACTACTACCCCGAAATTCGGAATACTTCCTATCCATTCTTTCTTCCAACGCACCCATTTGCTCCGCAATGGCGGCCGCAACTCTAGTATTAAACTCCTCATCATTCGTCTCGATCTCGTTTCGAGTCGCCATTCTAAAGAATGCAAAACGATTAGTCCATGAACGTATAAAACCATACGCACCACACTGCCCCATCTTGCTAAACACTCGTTGTACATCACTTGTTAGACACGATTTGCACCCGTAATAAGGTTTGCAAGTCCTTATTACGCACACACGTCGTCTCAACTCGTTAGTACAATGACCGCCTCGCTCGATGATATAACCAACACAACCAAAATTCTACGCGGTACAAACACACGCGAGAATTATTATCACAACACAACAACATATTAATAATATCCGCATTACTAATATAAACGTTAGTCAACCTATAGCCAAGGCACTAACCAAACCCATTCCGACCCGTAATACTACAAGTCCCGCAACAAATTTAGCACACACAAAAGTCTAAGTCTAGGTACCTATCTCAAGTCACCTAAATCCCTTAGACCATGCTCTGATACCACTTGTAACAACCCAAACCAACCCACGATTAAACCGTGTAAAATTACAAAAAAAAAAAATTTGCGCATGCAATCTATAATCTGCGCGCTTACCCAAGCCACCATCCGCATGCAATCTATAAAAAGAGTCAACAAGGAGAGGGTAAGCTAACGCTTAGTGAATGATAATATACTACATACATATATATGTATAAAATGGACACGCCACAAAATAACAAATACCGCATACCGAGGCATCCATATAAGGCACTACACTAAGCATACCGTATGATCTCTAAGCAACGAGCTAAAGATACAACAACAATATAAGTTCACCAACGACGATGTGAACAACGCCAAATAGCTACACCCGAAGGGTTAGCTACAACACAACAATACATTAATATGTAACAATATAAATATAACAACGCGTAACACTCCCAAGGTTAACCATAACGCTATGGTGCTACCGGCTCGTGGTTCACACCATACGCAATTGAGTCATACTCTTTTATAGTGCTACCGGCTCGTGGTTCACACTCGATGCTACTGGCTCGTGGTTCACATCAATTATTTTATAGTGCTACCGGCTCGTGGTTCACACTCGATGCTACCGGCTCGTGGTTCACATCTTATTTTATAGTGCTACCGGCTCGTGGTTCACACTCGATGCTACCATAACATCCACAAACAAATACGCCATAAACATGAACGCATAATTATTCCACTCACAATATTAACCCTTCGCCATTGGGGTTATATAATCCACATCACCCGCCCATATGATAACGTACACACAAAGTGTGCACCTCGTCAAAGGTGGTCAACCAAAATTCACAACCGTGCCAATTGGACCTATACACAAGTCCATCAATCCACCTATATGTGAAGTGAGTTCTATGACCGAGAACCACTTCACCCGACCCGCACCCATCCTACACATACATATGCACATAGGATATTAACACTCACCTTGAAGTCTTGAAGAATGCTTCCAAGTAAACCGCAACTCGCCAATGGAAAATACCTATTCCATTATCACAATTACAACAATACACTTAGAGTGGATTCACAAATCAACCCAATTCGACACTTAGTGCAAATTTGACCCAAATGCACTTCCAAGCACAAACCGTGCCCAAAACTAACCGATAATCACTAACACAAGTGAGAATGGTCCTAATACGCCAATTAAACCCGAACTCAAGTGTTAAACACGTGTCATACCCATTTTGACACTTAAACCCTAATTTTGACCCATTAAGTCAAAATCTCACCATTTACAAGTTTTGACACCAAAACACATTTAACTTGGTTTAATACTTCAACTTAATCCATTTTAAGTTTATAAACCTCATTAAATCGCCAAATGGGTCATAATCACCACCAAACCCTAATTTGACCCAAAGTCATAATTAGTCAACCAAATAACCTTAAATGGGTTTCAATACTTCCATAATCACTAACTTAAGTGATTAAACTCAATTTCAAGTCCTAAACATGGCCAATTAGTTCTCCAACCCAAAATCCACCAACAATTAACAATAAACCCAATTACTAGCATCACTAAACCCATTTCATCATCTAAAAGGGTTTTTCATCTAACTAACTCAAACCCTAACTTGAATATCAAATCAAATAGATGAAATTCGGAGTTTGAGCTTACCAATACCATCACAACGTAGCTAGGAACGAAAGGAACAACTTTAGAACTCGAGCTTTTGATCAATTAGGCCTCCTTCTTCACCAAAACCCTAAATCTCTCTCTAGAATCTCTCTCTCTCTCTCTCTCTAGATAGTTGGGAGTGATGAATGGATGTGAAAATGATCCAAAACTGATCCAAACCAGCTAATATGGCTCACAAATCCGGCCCCAAGTGAAATTACCCAAATACCCTTCATTAAAACCAATTAAAACAAAGGATTCTGTCAGCGCCAAATGGCGCGGCGTGCCCCAAACCCGCGCGGCGCGCGACCCTACTGAAACAGTTTCTTTTGCATTTTAATTTATATACAATAAAACCCACACCCTTGAACACCATAATACACAAGTATACAAGATAAATATTCGGGTCTTACAGTATCAAATAATCCAGGACAAAGGACAATTAACCCGGGTAACAATTAATTAAAATCAAAACGTCAAACATCATGATTACGGAAGTTTAAAAAAGCATAATACTTTTATTTCATATTTCATCGTACCTTTATTTACTGTCATTTTAATTACTGCAATTTATTTTATCGCAATTTAAATTCTGTTATTTATATTATCGTCATTTATCTTTACGCTTAAAATATAAAATCAACAAACCGGTCATTAAACGGTAAAAACCCCCTTTTATAATAATATTACTATATATATATATATATATATATATATATATATATATATATATATATATATATATATATATATATATATATATATATATATATATATATTTACAATTATAGGTTAAAATAATTATAGCGTTAAACTTGTTTACTGTATCCCTATGGAACGAACCGGACTTACTAAAAACTACACTACTGTACGATTACATACACTGCATATAGTGTTGTAGCAAGGTTTAGGTATATCCACTCTATAAATAAATAAATAAATAACTTGTGTAAAATTGTATCGTATTTAATAGTATTTCGCAATAAAAATATAACTATTTCGTATATTATCTCGCACACATCAGACGCCTACCACCACCATAAACACCATCATCATCAACCAAAATACTTCTTGCATCAAGCAATTGTTTACACAGTCGGATTATACTCTCCGTTTCCTACGCGTTCATACCATTTGATTATTGATTAGGGTATAAACCCTAACCCTAACATTTTAATTTTTCTTTAATTTTTCTGTTTTTGATGTTTAATATGATAGTATAGTGCTTGTATGTTGTTGGATTGTTGATTGTATGCTTAGAATCACTTGTTATTACATGTTTTCAGTTTGATTGATTGTGGACAGCAGACTAATCGACCTGTGCAATAAAATTAAATGATATTTTTATTAACTTAAAGTGTCTAGATGTGTTCCTCTCATCAAGACATTGATTTTAGAATCCGGATTCATGTCATTTCGATTCCCGGAACTTAAGTTATGATTAAAATGGTGTTTTCATGAAATTAAAATGTAAAAACGAATATGTTCAGGTTTGGTCTGACTTTGTGACCAATTTTGGAGTCTCTAGGGTGTACTAGTGTGTTAGGATTGATGACTGGATGAACATTCATGTTTGGGTCATCGAAATCCGAGCCACGGATCACCCGGTATGACTAAAACTTGTTTTTTGATCGAATTAAAGTCCCAAGTTGAATTATGGTTGTTGGTCATGACTTGGGGGCTGTTCTTAGGGTGTTCTTGAGGGCACTAATGTGTCAGGTGGTTTGGTTAGGCGAGGATATATATAAGACTCACTGAAAACCGACACCCGGGGCTCAAGTTATGACCTGATGAACTTTTAATTAAAACTTATGGTTATAACATTTAACTTATGATATAAAATAATGATTTTTATTATTATGAAATTACTTATGATATAAAATTAATTATTTTAATTTAAGACTTATGATATATATATTTATTATATCATTTAATAATTACCTATGATTTAATTAAACTTTTAATTAAACTTATGATTAATAATACTTTTATTATTAATGAAAAATAGTTATGGTAAGTATTAAACTTATGTTACGAGATTATTATAATAAGACTTATAATAAGGATTAATTAATTATTTAATTATTATAAGGCTTAGTTATTATTTAATTATAATTTAATTATTAAATACTTATGATTTAATAATTATAATTAAATACATATGATATGAGTAATAATTCATTATTAATTGATAATACATATGATATGATTAAAAATTTATTATTTACTAATAATACTTATGTTATGACTAATATTTAATTAATTAATTAAATTATGTTATATTAATTATATCATTTAAACTTATGTTAACTTTAATAATTCAATTTAATTTAATTAAACTTATGATATGACATGATTATACATATATGACTTTAAATAACATTATAACTTATATTATTAATATAATTTATACTTTAAAATTTAATGTTGACTATGTTTGACCAAGGTTGACTTTTGAGTTGACTTTCGGTTGACTTTCTAATCAAGGAAACTTTCCTGACTTAAAAACCTTCCAAAAATAGCAACTTTCTAAATTTGGAAACTTTCCAAAAATAGAAACTTTCCAAAAATAGAAACTTTATAAAAATAGAAACTTTTCTAAAATGAAAACCTGCTAAAAATAGAAAGTACGTGTCCTTACACTGTTCTGATCAAACCAAAGCATACTGAGTGTTGTTCTATGTCTACTTGCAACAAGTACTATAACTATCATACTAAGACTTGACCTAAGTTAGTTATTTATATCGACCTGCTTTATTTATAGGTCGGCGTTGTGATCATTTTGATCACTTTACTTCGTGCAGTTCACATTTTCTGTGTTACTACTTCGTTTACGTTAAGGTGAGTTATATTCCCGTTTTTCATACTATTTTAAAGTATTTTGGGATGTGATTACATGCATATTGTTTTACGTTTAGACACAAGTGGCAATTAAATTTAAATTATTCATTATGAGTTGAACGAAAATATTCCCTAGTCTGGTAACTGTAATCACTGATTTCTACTGGTGAACGCGAATCCTATGGATAGATCTATCGGGCTTGATAGCCCCATTTTGAGCTAGTCGCGCTAGTAATTTATAATCAGAATATATTAGTACTTCGTATTTATTTGAAGATACACATGTTCAGTGTATATATTGTGTTTGGTAAGGGTATGGAAATGGTTAAGTGGTTACCAGGTGACTCATAGATAATGGAATAATATTTTATGTTTTCTAACATTTTAAATCTCGTGGTCTAAAGTTTATACATTTATTTAAACCTATAATTCACTCAACATTTTTGTTGACTGTTTACTCGTATGTTTTTACAGGTACTTGATTAATTGGGCTTCCGCTGTGTTAGAGAGTGTGCATGCATTTGGGCAGATTTTGTTAAACATTTTATGGAACATTAAAACTTTGCATTCTCTTTTGGTTTATTAAATTGTGGGTATTTGGTTGACAATGTTTTATGTCAACTTTGATTATTAATATGTTGGGTTTGTTTAAACTTCATATTTTGGTAAATTTCCTTTTTGGAAAACTTTTTGATTAAAGAATGCAATGTTGTTTAATAAATTCATTTAAAGTTCGATCAAGCTGTGGGACCAAGTGGCAAAGCCGTTAAGGGTACTTGACTGGGCCATCACAGTTGGTATCAGAGCTCTAGTTGTAGGGAACTAGGCGGTCATGATGTGGTCAACCCGTGATTTTTAGGGTGCATTAGAGTCTAGTCTACAGCCCGGCCTTTCTTGATATAGTATTATTATGCATTTCATTTCGTATGAGGAATAATTATCAGTTATTACTTATGATGATTCTATTTGTATGGGGTTTGTGATTTTACTGTTTGCAGATGTTGGCCTCGAGCAACAATTCCGTCCCTGCTCCCGTTTCCCCGTCTGCCGCCCGTCGTCGTGCACGACAGCCTCGCCTGAGGGACCCTGTTAACTACTACATGGCTACCATCACTCATATGACTAGGGCATATATGAACGAGACGCGCATTGATGCTCTTAGCGACTGTATGCGTGTCTTTCCGCATACGGAAGTGATGGATGAGATTAGAGCTGATATGGATACGTTCGTTAGTTTCAAGAATGGGGTGGAGTTTAAGATGCATAAGCGTAATCGAGAGGTGGACGCTAGGTTCGAGGCTCTTGAGCGCGTGGTTCGTGGTCTTAAGACGGAGTTGGAGAAGGTGAAAGGAAAGTTGAGGAAGCATGAGACTCCTGAAGAGCCTCATACCGGCCCAGCTTATCACACCCGCTCCAAGCAGATGTGATGTGATGTTTATGAGTGATTATTTTATTTCATAGACTTATTATCCTTTTATTACATTCATTCTTGGGTGATGTACGGCGTTTTACCGAGGATTTTGTTATGAGATGTTTTCATTTATGTATGGATGGTTATTTCTTTTATAACATCTGTTTATCATTATCATATTTTATTCTGGTGTTGTGACTCTTGGCATGTTATTATATGCGTAATATAGTTCATGTATGTTAGATGCTATGTATGTTGTATGATTTTATCATAAAGTATGTATGCATGTGGTGGCTATTTCTATAACTATCATAACTATCATGTTATTACTCATAGTGTTCATTGACTATTATTTTAATGGTTAATCTTTTAGTGTTTGATCTATTCCTTTAAACACTTGTATTATTCTTAGTACTAACGGTTGTTGAAATGTCCCGTTCATATCGATTATAAACGTTTCATATTAATTGATCTTTTTGCGAGGTTTTGACCTCTACATGAGACATTTTTCAAAGACTGCATTCGTTTTTAAAACAAACCATAACCTTTATTTTATCGACAAGGTTAAAAAGACACCACCTAGATTATTAAGAAATGATAATCTAAAAATATCACACTTACACACTACCTATACATATTGGTTTACAATATTAATATGTTACAACAAAGTAAATCTCGAATGCAATTTTAAACAATATTATACAATCATGCTGACACCGAATCTTGTCCATATTTTAGCATGTAACAGCGGAAGCTCTTAATAATCACCTGAGAATAAACATACTTTAAACGTCAACAAAAATGTTGGTGAGTTATAGGTTTAACCTATATATTTATCAAATCGTAATAATAGACCACAAGATTTCATATTTCAATATACATCCCATATAAAGAGATAAAAATCATTCATATGGTGAACACCTGGTAACCGACATTAACAAGATGCATATAAGAATATCCCCTATCATTCTGGGAAATCCATCGGATATGATAAAAAAACGAATTCGAAGTACTGAAGCATCCGGTACTTTGGATGGGGTTCGTTAGGCCCAATAGATCTATCTTTAGGATTCGCGTCAATTAGTAGATCGATTTACTAATTCTTAGGCTACCAAGCAAAAGGGGCATATTCGGCTTCGATCATTCACCCATATAATGTAGTTTCAATTACTTGTATCTATTTCGTAAAATATTTATAAAACTGCATGTATTCTCATCCCAAAAATATTAGATTTTAAAAGTGGGACTATAACTCACTTTCACAGATTTTTTACTTCGTCGAGAAGTAAGACTTGGCCACTGGTCGATTCACGAACCTATAACAAATATGTACATATATATCAAAGTATGTTCAAAATATATTTACAACATTTTTATTACGTTTTAATGATTTGAGTTTATTAAGTCAGCTATCCTCGTTAGTAACCTACAACTAGTTGTCCACAGTTAGATGTACAGAAATAAATCGATATATATATATTATCTTGAATCAATCCACGACCCAGTGTATACATGTCTCAGGCTAGATCACAACTCAAAGTATATATATTTTTGGAATCAACCTCAACCCTGTATAGCTAACTCAAACATTACTGCATACAGAGTGTCTATGGTTGTTCCAAATAATATATATACATGGGTCGATATGATATGTCAAAACATTTGTATACGTGTCTATGGTATCCCAAGAATACATAATATATTAGAATATATGTATTATACAATATAAGTTAGCTAGGATATGATTAATATAGATTTGTTACCAATTTTCACGTAGCTACCACAAGCAAAATTATCCAATCTTGTTTTACCCATAACTTCTTCGTTTTAAATCCGTTTTGAGTGATTAAAGTTGCTATGGTTTCATATTGAACTTAAGTTTATGAATCTAAACAGAAAAAGTATAAGTTTATAGTCGGAAATACAGGTTAAAATTCAATATTATAAGAGGTAGTCATTTCTGTCGAAAGAACGACGTCTTGATGACCACTTTGAAAAACATACTTTCACTTTGAGTTTAACCATGATTTTTGGCTATAGTTTCATGTTCATAAGAAAAATCATTTTCCCAGAAGAACTATCTTTAAATCATAGTTTATCATAGTTTTTAATTAACTAACCCAAAACAGCCCGCGGTGTTACTACGACGGCGTATATCCGGTTTTACGGTGTTTTTCGTGTTTTCAGGTTTTAAATCATTAAGTTAGCATATCATATAGATATAGAACATGTGTCTAGTTGATTTTAAAAGTCAAGTTGGAAGGATTAACTTTTGTTTGCGAACAAGTTTAGAATTAACTAAACTATGTTCTAGTGATTACAAGTTTAAACATTCGAATAAGATAGTTTTATATATATGATTCGAATGATGTTATGAACATCATTACTACCTCAAGTTTTGTGGATAAACCTACTGGAAATGAGAAAAATAGATCTAGCTTCAAAGGATCCTTGGATGGCTTGAAAGTTCTTGAAGCAAAATCATGACACGAAAACAAGTTCAAGTAAGATTTCCACTCGAAATAAGATTGTTATAGTTATAGAAATTGAATCAAAGTTTGAGTATGAGTATTACCTTGAATTAGAAAGATATGTTATGTTACTGTAAATAAGAAATATTTCTTGAGATTGGATGATCACTTAAAATGGATTTGCAAGATTGAAAGTAAGCTAGCAAACTTGGAAGTGTTGTTGGTGTGTTCTTGAGTAGTTGTTTTGTAACTTGGTTTATGTATGGATTTATGAACTAGATTGAGCTAGATTTTGATGAATATGATAAAGAACACTTAGAACAATCGAAGAACACTTGAGAGAGTTTAGTTTGATGCATAAAATTGAAAAATGAAAGTGTTTATGGTGATGATTGAAAAAGTGATGTAGGTACTCCATATAAGGTCACATTAGTTTGTAATTTTGTGTAATCATTCATGCTAGTTGCCAAATAATGGTTCCCACATGGTTATGTGACTCACATGGGCTGCTAAGAGCTAATCATTGGAGTGTATATACCAATAGTACATACATTTAGAAGTTGGGTATTGTACGAGTACGAATACGAGTGCATACGAGCAGAATTGTTGATGAAAATGAACGAGGATGTAATTGTAAGCATTTTTGTTAAGTAGAAGTATTTTGATAAGTGTCTTTAAGTCTTTCAAAAATTTATGAATACATATTAAAACACTACATGTATATACATTTTAACTGAGTCGTTAAGTCATCGTTAGTCGTTACATGTAAGTGTTGTTTTGAAACCTTTAAGTTAACGATCTTGTTAAATGTTGTTAACCCATTGTTTATTATATCTAATGAGATGTTAAATTATTACATTATCATGATATTATGATGTATTAATATATCTTAATATGATATATATACATTTAAATGTCGTTACAACGATAATCGTTACATATATGTCTCGTTTAGAAATCCTTAAGTTAGTAGTCTTGTTTTTACATATGTAGTTCATTGTTAATACACTTAATGATATGTTTAATTATCATTTATCATGTTTAAATATAGTGTATCAATATCTTAATATGATTCATATGTATTTAATAAGACGTTGTTATAACGATAATCGTTATATATATCATTTTCGAGTTTCTTAATTCAATAGTCTCATTTTCATGTATATAACTCATTGTTAAAATACTTAATGAGATACTTACTTATCATAATATCATGTTAACTATATATATATCCATATATATGTCATCATATAGTTTTTACAAGTTTTAATGTTCGTGAATCGCTGGTCAACTTGGGTGGTCAATTGTCTATATGAAACATATTTCAATTAATCTAGTCTTAACAAGTTTGATTTCTTAACATGTTGGAAACACTTAATCATGTAAATATCTATTTCATTTAACATATATAAATATGGAAAAGTTTGGGTCACTACAGTACCTACCCGTTAAATAAATTTCGTCCCGAAATTTTAAGCAGTTGGAGGTGTTGACGTATCTTCTGGAAATAAGTGCGGGTATTTCTTATTCATCTGATCTTCTCATTCCCAGGTGAACTCGTGTCTTCTAGGAGCATTCCATTGAACCTTAACAATTGGTATCTTGTTTTGCTTAAGTCTTTTAACCTCACGATCCATTATTTCGACGGGTTCTTCGATGAATTGAAGTTTTTCGTTGATTTGGATTTCGTCTAACAGAATAGTGAGATCTTCTTTAGCAAAACATTTCTTTAAATTCGAGACGTGGAAAGTGTTATGTACAGCCGCGAGTTGTTGAGGTAACTCAAGTCAGTAAGCTACTGGTCCGACACGATCAATAATCTTGAATGGTCCAATATACCTTGGATTTAATTTCCCTCGTTTACCAAATCGAACAACGCCTTTCCAAGGTTCAACTTTAAGCATGACCATCTCTCCAATTTCAAATTCTATATCTTTTCTTTTAATGTCAGCGTAGCTCTTTTATCGACTTTGGACGGTTTTCAACCGTTGTTGAATTTGGATGATCTTCTCGGTAGTTTTTTGTATTATCTCCGGACCCGTAATCTGTCTATCTCCCACTTCACTCCAACAAATCGAAGACCTGCACTTTCTACCATAAAGTACTTCAAACGGCGCCATCTCAATGCTTGAATGGTAGCTGTTGTTGTAGGAAAATTCTGCTAACGGTAGGTGTCGATCCCAACTGTTTCTTAAATCAATAACACATGCTCGTAGCATGTATTCAAGAGTTTGTATCGTCCTTTCGCTCTGCCTATCAATTTGTGGTTGATAGGCAGTACTCATGTCTAGACGAGTTCCTAATGCTTGCTGTAATGTCTGCCAGAATCTTGAAATAAATCTGCCATCCCTATCAGAGATAATAGAGATTGGTATTCCATGTCTGGAGACGACTTCCTTCAAATACAGTCGTGCTAACTTCTCCATCTTGTCATCTTCTCTTATTGGCAGGAAATGTGCTGATTTGGTGAGATGATCAACTATTACCCAAATAGTATCAAAACCACTTGCAGTCCTTGGCAATTTAGTGATGAAATCCATGGTAATGTTTTCCCATTTCCATTTCGGAATTTCGGGTTGTTGAAGTAGACCTGATGGTTTTTGATGCTCAGCTTTGACCTTAGAACACGTCAAATATTCTCCTACGTATTTAGCAACATCGGCTTTCATACCCTACCACCAAAAATATTTCTTGAGATCCTTGTACATCTTCCCCGCTCCAGGATGTATTGAGTATCTGCTTTTATGAGCTTCTCTAAGTACCATTTCTCTCATATCTCCAAATTTTGGTACCCAAATTCTTTCAGCCCTATACCGGGTTCCGTCTTCCCGAATATTAAGATGCTTCTCCGATCCTTTGGGTATATCATCCTTTAAATTTCCCTCTTTTAAAACTCCTTGTTGCGCCTCCTTTATTTGAGTAGTAAGGTTAATGTGAATCATTATATTCATAGCTTTTACTCGAATGGGTTCTCTGTCTTTTCTGCTCAAGGCGTCGGCTACCACATTTGCCTTCCCCGGGTGGTAACGAATCTCAAAGTCGTAATCATTCAACAATTCAATCCACCTGCGCTGCCTCATGTTCAGTTGTTTCTGATTAAATATGTGTTGAAGACTTTTGTGGTCGGTATATATAATACTTTTGACCCCATATAAGTAGTGCCTCCAAGTCTTTAATGCAAAAACAACTTCGCCTAATTCTAAATCATGCATCATATAATTCTGCTCATGAATCTTCAATTGTCTAGATGCATAAGCAATTACCTTCGTTCGTTGCATTAATACACAACCGAGAACTTGCTTTGAGGAGTCACAATATATCACAAAATCATCATTCCCTTCAGGTAATGACAATATAGGTGTCGTAGTTAACTTTTTCTTTAACAATTGAAATGCTTTCTCTTGTTCATCCTTCCATTCAAATTTCTTCCCTTTATGCGTTAATGCAGTTAAGGGTTTTGCTATTTTGGAAAAATCTTGGATGAATCTCCTGTAATAACCAGCCAGCCCTAAAAATTGGCGTATGTGTTTCGGAGTTTTCAGGATTTCCCACTTTTCAATGATTTCAATCTTTGCTGGATCCACATGAATACCATCTTTGTTCACTATGTGACCGAGAAATTAAACTTCTTCCAACCAAAATGCACTCTTTGAAAACTTAGCGTACAGTTTTACTTTTCTCAGCAACTCTAGCACTTTTCTCAAACGTTCTTCGTGCTCTTGATCATTCTTTGAGTAAATAAATATGTCATCGATGAAAACAATGACAAACTTGTCAAGATATGTCCCACACACTCGGTTTATGAGATCCATGAACACAGCTGGTGCGTTAGTCAACCCAAACGGCATAACCATAAACTCGTAATGACCGTAACGCGTCCTAAAAGCAGCCTTCGGAATGTCATCCTCCTTCACCCGCATTTGGTGATATCCAGAACGTAAATTGATCTTCGAATAAACCGACGAGCCTTGTAGTTGATCAAATAAGTCGTCAATTCTCGGTAATGGGTAACGGTTCTTAATGGTAAGTTTATTCAACTCTCGGTAGTCGATACACAACCTGAATGTACCATCTTTCTTCTTGACAAACAGAACAGGAGCTCCCCATGGTGATGTACTTGGTCGAATGAAACCACGCTCTAAAAGTTCCTGTAACTGACTTTGTAATTCTTTCATTTCGTTGGGTGCGAGTCTGTATGGAGCACGTGCTATTGGTGCAGCTCCTGGTACAGGGTCTATTTGAAATTCAACGGATCGATGTGGGGGTAATCCCGGTAATTCTTTCGAAAATACATCGGGAAATTCTTTTGTGACGGGAACATCACTGATGTTCTTTTCTTCAGGTTTAACTTCCTCGATGTGTGCTAGAATGACGTAACAACCTTTTCTTATTAGTTTTTGTGCCTTCAAACTACTAATAAGATTTATTTCGCGTTGTTCTTTTCTCCGTACACCATTAAAGGTTTTCCTTTTTCACGCCTAATGCGAATCGCATTTTTGTAACAGAGGACCTCTGCTCTCACCTTTTTCAACCAGTCCATGCCAATTATTACATCAAAACTCCCTAACTCGACTGGTATTAAATCAATATTAAACGTTTCATCCCCCAGTTTAATTTCTCTATCCCGACATAGATTATCTGCTGAAATTAATTTACCGTTTGCTAATTCGAGTAAAAATTTATTATCCAAAGGCGTCAATGGGCAATTTAATTTAGCACAAAAATCTCTACTTATATAGCTTCTATCCGCAACCGAATCAAATAAAACATAAGCAGATTTATCGTCAATAAGAAACGTACCCGTAACAAGCTCCGGGTCTTCCTGTACTTCTACCGCATTAATATTGAAAACTCTTCCACGGCCCTGCCCATTAGTATTCCCCTAATTCAGGCAATTTCTAATAATGTGGTCCGGTTTTCCACATTTATAACAAACAGCGTTGGCATTACTTGCTTCGACACCATTCGTTCCGGCATTACTTGTTCCGACACTATTTGTTCCTTTAGTTCTGTTAAACCTTGGTCCGTAGACCTCACACTTTGTCACGCTATGACCATTTCTTTTACACCTGTTTCAAAATGTCGTGCAAAACCCTGGGTGATTTTCTTCACACCTATGACATGGCTAATTTTGGTTTTTGTTGCCGTTGTTGTTATTGAGGTTGTTGTTGGGATTGTTATTGTTGTTGAAACGGTTGTTGTAGTTGTTGTTGTTGTTGGGACGTTTGTTGTAGTTATTGTTAGGATTGCGGTTATTGTTGCGATTGTTGTTGCGGTTGTTGGGATAGTTGTTGCGATTGTGGTTGTAATTGTTATTGTTGTTGTACTGGTGACTCTTGTCACCGTTTTCCTCCCACTTCCTCTTAAGTTGTTTCGTGTTGGCTTCTTCGGCCGCCTGCTCTTTAATTCTTCCCTCAATCTGATTTATGAGTTTATGAGCCATTCGACTTGCCTTTTGTATGGAAGCGGGCTCGTGTGAACTCACATCTTCTTGAATCCTTACTGGTAACCCTTTTGCAAACGTGTCAATCTCCTCTTCTTCATCTTCGAACGCTCCCGGACACAATAGGCACAACTCTGTGAATCGTCGTTCATACGTGGTAATGTCGAACCCTTGTGTTCGTTACTCTCTAAGCTCTACCTTGAGCTTATTGACCTCATTTCTAGTACGGTATTTCTCGTTCATCAATTACTTGAATGCCGACCACGGTAGTGCGTAAGCAGTATTTTGTCCTACCTGTTCCAGATAGGTGTTCCACCACGTTAACGCAGTACCTGTGAAGGTATGCGTAGCGTACTTAACTTTGTCCTCTTCAGTACACTTACTTATGGCAAACACTGATTCGACCTTCTCGGTCCACCGTTTCAATCCAATCGGTCCTTCGTTTTCATCAAATTCCAAAGGTTTGCAGGCAGTGAATTCTTTGCAGGAGCATCCTACACGATTTCTTGCGCCGTTAGCTGCATTGCTAGATTCAGAGTTATTGTTGGTATGTAGTGCAGCCTGTACTGCGGCTATGTTTGCAGCAAGAAAGGTACGAAATTCCTCTTCGCTCATATTCATGGTGTGTCGAGTAGTCGGTGCCATTTCCTTCAAAATAGCCAACTGAATCGAGTTAATCATACAGAATATTAAGAGTAGTCAATAGTATTTCGTAGCATAATATCAACTCATTTATAAAAGCTTTTTCTTCATATTAGCGTTTTATAAGTTTAAATTTGGGTACTACCTACCCGTTAAGTTCATACTTAGTAGCTAATATACAATTCAACTACTACAATTCCATATGAAAAACTGATTATAATAATATATCACATTCAAATATTCTTCAAACTTACAATTCCGCTATATTACATATAACATGAAATATAGCACACTTTGATACAAGACAGTTTTGAAGATAAATCTAGTTAATACGTGCGTTGTTCAGCAAAAACAATAAAAACACGCAATTCATAAGTCCAGAAACAAGTCATCCATTCTGGTGTTACTAAGACGACTTCCCATCCTTAGTCTTGTGGGAAGTAACCGTTATGACCGTTGGCTAGACAACATGTTGTAATGTCGTCAAAAGGACAAGGGTTACGTAATGCCCAACAGCCTCGTAACAATCTAAAAACCTTGTTTCTCACCCCAACTACTGAGTCCGTCACTTGTGGGAATATTTCATTTAATAGTTGTAATCCGATGTTCTTTTTCTCACTTTGGTGAGAAGCGAACATCACTAACCCGTAAGCATAACATGCTTCTTTATGTTGCATGTTAGAAGCTCTTTCTAATTTACGAAATCCTATGTTGGGATATGTTGAGTCAAAATAGTTTCTTAACCCGTAGTGTAAAATTGCATTTGGGTTCCCTGCATTTAACGCTTTAAAGAAAACACGGCGTAACTTACGGTCTCCCCAATGTGATATACCCCACCTATCAAAGGAAAGCCTTTTATAAACTAAGGCATTTCTGGAAAGTCTTTCAAATGTTTGACAAGTTAATTTTGCCATAACTAATTGTGCCGATGAATTCTGACCGACTCTAGATAAGATTTCATCAATCATATCCCCTGGTAGGTCTTCTATAATATTTGGTCGTCTATCCTTAACGTCCATTTTGTGTTTTTATACTGTAAAAATAGACGAGGGTTAGATTCATAAAGGATAATTAACAAACAATACAAGCAATTTTTACATTTATCATAAAAGCACAAGCACACTATATTACATATATTACACAACATGATTACAACTCTTTAATTCGACTCACTCGTTTCTTCTTCTTCGGACTTGGTTCGTTTTGCTAATTTCCTAGGGATATATGGTGCTCCCCTAATACGAGCTGTCGTTTTCCATAATGGTTTAGAAAAACCTGGTGGTTTAGAGGTTCCCGGGTTATTGTTACAATTTAGGAAATACGGATGTTGCCGATACATATAAAGTTCATCGGGGTTGGAATCAGGTTTCTCTATTTTTACACCTTTTCCCTTATTATTTTCTTTTGCTTTATTAAATTAGGTCAAGGTAATTTCTATAACATCATCAGAATCCTCATCGGGATCTGATTCATCGGAAAATTGGTAATCTTCCCAATATTTTGCTTCCTCTGCGAAAACACCATTGACCATTATTAACTTTGGTCCGTTGGTTGAGGATTTTCTTTTATTTAATCAATTTACTGTAGGTATCAATATTTCTTCCTCCAGAACCTCTTCTTCTTCCGGTTCCTCTTCTTCCGGTTCCTCCTCTTTCGGTTCCTCTTCTTCCGGTTCCTCTTTGGGAATTTGTGAATCTTCCCAAAATATATTCGACTCTTCATTATTATTAGGTGAGTCGATGGGATTTGTACTAGAGGTAGACATCTATCACACAATATCAAACACGTTAAGAGATTAATATATCACATAATATTTACATGTTACAATTTGTAGTTTTCCAACAAAAAATATTAAGCAATCATTTTTAAAGAAAACACGGTCGAAGTCCAGACTCACTAATGCATCCTAACAAACTCGATAAGACACACAAATGCAAATTTTATGGTTCTCTAAGACCAACGCTCGGATACCAACTGAAATGTCCCGTTCATATCGATTATAAACGTTTCATATTAATTGATCTCTTTGCGAGGTTTTGACCTTTACATGAGATGTTTTTCAAAGATTGCATTCGTTTTTAAAATAAACCATAACCTTTATTTTATCGACAAGGTTAAAAAGACACCACCTAGATTATCAAGAAATGATAATCTAAAAATATCACACTTACACACTACCTATACATATTGGTTTACAATATTAATATGTTACAACAAAGTAAATCTGGAATGCAATTTTAAACAATATTATACAATCATGCTGACACCGAATCTTGTCCATATTTTAGCATGCAACAGTGGAAGCTCTTAATAATCACCTGAGAATAAACATGTTTTAAACGTCAACAAAAATGTTGTTGAGTTATAGGTTTAACCTATATATTTATCAAATCGTAATAATAGACCACAAGATTTCATATTTCAATATAAATCCCATACATAGAGATAAAAATCATTCATATGGTGAACACCTGGTAACTAAAATTAACAAGATGCATATAATAATATCCCCTATCATTCCGGGAAATCCATCGAACATGATAAAAAAACGAATTCGAAGTACTAAAGCATCCGGTACTTTGGATGGGGTTAGTTAGGCCCAATAGATTTATCTTTAGGATTCGCGTCAATTAGTAGATCGGTTTACTAATTCTTAGGCTACCAAGCTAAAGGGGCATATTCGGCTTCGAGCATTCACCCATATAATGTAGTTTCAATTACTTGTGTTTATTTCGTAAAACATTTATAAAACTGCATGTATTCTCATCCCAAAAAAATTAGATTTTAAAAGTGGGACTATAACTCACTTTCACAGATTTTTACTTCGTCGAGAAGTAAGACTTGGCCACTGGTCGATTCATGAACCTATAACAAATATGCATATATATATATCAAAGTATGTTCAAAATATATTTACAACATTTTTATTACGTTTTAATGATTTGAGTTTATTAAGTCAGCTGTCCTCGTTAGTAACCTACAACTAGTTGTCCACAGTTAGATGTACAGAAATAATATATTTTTGGAATCAACCTCAACCCTGTATAGCTAACTCAAACATTACTGCATATAGAGTATCTATGGTTGTTCCAAATAATATATATACATGGGTCGATATGATATGTCAAAACATTTGTATACGTGTCTATGGTATCCCAAGATTACATAATATATTAGAATATATGTATTATACAATATAAGTTAGCTAGGATATGATTAATATAGATTTGTTACCAGTTTTCACGTAGCTACAACAAGCAAAATTATCCAATCTTGTTTTACCCATAACTTCTTCATTTTAAATCCGTTTTGAGTGATTCAAGTTGCTATGGTTTCATATTGAACTTAAGTTATTAAATGTAAACAGAAAAATTATAAGTTTATAGTCGGAAATACAGGTTACAATTCAATATTATAAGAGGTAGTCATTTCAGTCGAAAGAACAACGTCTTGATGACCACTTTGAAAAACATACTTCCACTTTGAGTTTAACCATGATTTTTGGATATAATTTCATGTTCATAAGAAAAATCATTTTCCCAGAAGAGCAACCTTTAAATCAAAGTTTATCATAGTTTTTAATTAACTAACCCAAAACAGCCCGCGGTGTTACTACGACGGCGTATATCCGGTTTTACGGTGTTTTTCGTGTTTTCAGGTTTTAAATCATTAAGTTAGCATATCATATAGATATAGAACATGTGTCTAGTTGATTTTAAAAGTCAAGTTAGAAGGATTAACTTTTGTTTGCGAACAAGTTTAGAATTAACTAAACTATGTTCTAGTGATTACAAGTTTAAACCTTCGAATAAGATAGTTTTATATATATGATTCGAATGATGTTATGAACATCATTACTACCTCAAGTTTTGTGGATAAACCTACTGAAAATGAGAAAAATAGATCTAGCTTCAAAGGATCCTTGGATGGCTTGAAAGTTCTTGAAGCAAAATCATGACACGAAAACAAGTTCAAGTAAGATTTTCACTCGAAATAAGATTGTTATAGTTATAGAAATTGAATCAAAGTTTGAGTATGAGTATTACCTTGAATTAGAAAGATATGTTACTGTAAATAAGAGAGATTTCTTGAGATTGGATGATCACTTGAAATGGATTTGCAAGATTGAAAGTAAGCTAGCAAACTTAGAAGTGTTGTTGGTGTATTCTTGAGTAGTTGTTTTGTAACTTGGTTTATGTATGGATTTATGAACTAGATTGAGCTAGATTTTGATGAATATGATGAAGAACACTTAGAAAAATGGAAGAACACTTGAGAGAGTTTAGTTTGATGCATAAAAATTGAAAAATGAAAGTGTTTATGGTGATGATTGAAAAAGTGATGTAGGTACTCCATATAAGGTCACATTAGTTTGTAATTTTGTGTAATCATTCATGCTAGTTGCTAAATTATGGTTCCCACATGGTTAGGTGACTCACATTAGCTGCTAAGAGCTGATCATTGGAGTGTATATACCAATAGTACATACATTTAGAAGCTGGGTATTGTACGAGTACGAATACGGGTGCATACGAGTAGAATTGTTGATGAAAATGAACGAGGTTATAATTGTAAGCATTTTTGTTAAGTAGAAGTATTTTGATAAGTGTCTTGAAGTCTTTCAAAAGTATATGAATACATATTAAAACACTACATGTATATACATTTTAACTGAGTCGTTAAGTCATCGTTAGTCGTTACATGTAAGTGTTGTTTTGAAACCTTTAAGTTAACGATCTTGTTAAATATTGTTAACCCATTGTTTATTATATCTAATGAGATGTTAAATTATTACATTATCATGATATTATGATGTATTAATATATCTTAATATGATATATATACATTTAAATGTCGTTACAACGATAATCGTTACATATATGTCTCGTTTCGAAATCCTTAAGTTAGTAGTCTTGTTTTTACATATGTAGTTCATTGTTAATACACTTAATGATATGTTTAATTATAATTTATCATGTTTAAATATAGTGTATCAATATCTTAATATGATTCATATGTATTTAATAAGACGTTGTTATAACGATAATCGTTATATATATCGTTTTCGAGTTTCTTAATTCAATAGTCTCATTTTTATGTATATAACTCATTGATAAAATACCTAATGAGATACTTACTTATCATAATATCATGTTAACTATATATATATCCATATATATGTCATCATATAGTTTTTACAAGTTTTAACGTTCGTGAATCGCTGGTCAACTTGGGTGGTCAATTGTCTATATGAAACCTATTTCAATTAATCAAGTCTTAACAAGTTTGATTGTTTAACATGTTGGAAACACTTAATCATGTAAATATCAATTTCATTTAACATATATAAACATGGAAAAGTTCGGGTCACTACAGTACCTACCCGTTAAATAAATTTTGTCCCGAAATTTTAAGCAGTTGGAGGTGTTGACGTATCTTCTTGAAATAAGTGCGGGTATTTCTTCTTCATCTGATCTTCTCATTCCCAGGTGAACTCGGGTCCTCTACGAGCATTCCATTGAACCTTAACAATTGGTATCTTGTTTTTCTTAAGTCTTTTAACCTCACGATCCATTATTTCGACAGGTTCTTCGATGAATTGAAGTTTTTCGTTGATTTGGATTTCGTCTAACGGAATAGTGAGATCTTCTTTAGCAAAATATTTCTTCAAATTCGAGACGTCGAAAGTGTTATGTACAGCCGCGAGTTGTTGAGGTAACTCAAGTCGGTAAGCTAATGGTCCGACACGATCAATAATCTTGAATGGTCCAATATACCTTGGATTTAATTTCCCTCGTTTACCAAATCGAACAACGCCTTTCCAAGGTGCAACTTTAAGCATGACCATCTCTCCAATTTAAAATTCTATATCTTTTCTTTTAATGTCAGCGTAGCTCTTTTGTCGACTTTGGGCAGTTTTCAACCGTTGTTGAATTTGGATGATCTTCTCGGTAGTTTCTTGTATTATCTCCGGACCCGTAATCTGTCTATCCCCCCACTTCACTCCAACAAATCGGTAGTTTCTTGCTATGAATGTGGTAAGCCGGGGCATTTTCGTGATACCTGCCCTAATAAGAAGACTACTGAGAACGCAAGTGGAAGGGCGTTCAATATTAATGCTAGGGATGCTGAGGAAGATCCAAAACTTATTACGGGTACGTTCTCGGTCAACGATTTATTAGTTTATGTACTATTTGATTCAGGGGCTGATTTGAGTTTTGTGTCAAGTAAATTTAGTCTAAAAATCAAAGCACCGTTAAGTCCTTTAGACAGAACTTATGTTGTAGAGGTAGCTAATGGTAAAGTGCTTACTACTAAAACTGTGCATCGTAAGTGTAACATTAATCTGACTGGTAGAGATTTTGAGGTAGATTTAATACCGATTGAACTAGGAAGTTTTGACATAGTTATTGGTATGGATTGGTTTTCTGCAAATCGTGCTGAGATCGTGTGTTATGAGAAAGCTGTTTGTATTACTAATGTGGTTGGAGAGCCGCTGATGGTTTTTGGGGATAAGAAATGCAGACAGTTAAATCTTATTAGCTGTTTGAAAGTTCATAAATAGGCTGTCATGCGATTCTAGCCCATGTTGTTGATTCTGATAAAGAAGAGAAAAGTATTGGTGATGTTCCTATTGTTAGAGATTTTCCCGAGGTATTTTTCGAGGATTTACCTGGCCTTCCGCCGCAACGCGCGGTAGAATTTCAAATCGATCTTGTTCCCGGTGCTGCTCCTGTAGCACGTGCTCCTTATCGACTCGCACCTTCCGAACTTCAAGAATTGTTGAGTGAACTCCGTGAGTTGTTAGACAAAAGTTTTATTCGTCCCAGTTCGTCCCCTTGGGGAGCTCCTTATCTGTTTGTTAAAAAGAAAGATAGTTCCTTCCGTTTGTGTATTGATTATCGCGAACTGAACAAGCTTACAGTTAAAAATCGTTACCCTCTTCCAAGAATCGATGATCTGTTCGATCAGCTTCAAGGTTCGTTTGTGTGACGACCCGGGAATTTCCGACCAAATTTAAACTTTAATCTTTATATGTTTCCGACACGATAAGCAAAGTTTGTTAAGTTGAATCTCAAGAATTTTAAACTGTATCCATACATTCATTTAAACCTTGACCAAGTTCCAACGATTCACGAACCATTAAATTGAACGGATAGGATTATATGTATATGTGTATATATTATAACTTGAAATATTAACAAAGTATTAAATGTATAATACTTTACATGAACGTATTTGTTTCAATATGTTTATCAATGGAATTAAAAGATGATATCAAATGATTGAATTATTAGTTACATTGAATTATAATTACGAGTCTCTGTTAAGAGGTCCACTATGATTTGAGAAATCTATTCTTTTTAACGGTATTCGGAATAATTGGTAAAGTGATTTATTAGAAGGAACAAAAGTGTCAATTAACGGGAAGTAGACAAGGGTTAGTGGAGATTTTCATTTGATTTTCAATTTATGCTTTACAATAATTGTCTCGTGACTTTTGATAAGATAAACTATTAAACTTGTATATTAATTAACGTGGAAGTAAAATTGTAGAATATAGATAACCTAGAAGTTGGATATCGACAAGTTAAGTAAATTAACGTTTTACATAAAAATGATTTTATATGTTTATCTAACCTTTAGACGTTATATCACGTTACACCAACAAACGTTAAGAACTTGAAACCTATGAAAAGTATATTTAATTTTATTTCTCTAAAATGTTTTACGATATAACAACCTCTACTAATATAACTTTTTTGTAAAATGATTCTTAAAAATACTTAGTTTTGGAAAATAAAGTTTTCATATTTATTTAATATTATTTCAAACGTCCAAAAACAATTTTTAAAGAACTTTATTAGTGAAACGTTTTATAAGATAATTTGTTCATAAGTTTTAAGGAACTAATTAAAGCTTGTATTATATATATATATATATATATATATATATATATATATATATATATATATATATATATATATATATATATATATATATATATATATATATATATATATATATATTGTTTCAAAAAAACATAAAATGTGATACGACATGATATTTTCTATTACTTAAACGTTTTGAACTTTGAAATATAATTAGATTGATATTTCAATTATATATAAGATATACAAAATTATATTTTGAAGTAAGAATATATATATATATATATATATATATATATATATATATATATATATATATATATATATATATATATATATATATATATATATATATATATTACAAATGCGTTAATGTATAATCTAAAACGTTTCGATATTATTAAATGTATTTTAAATAAACAGCGAGCCCCTGATTTATAGAAGTAAATGACTACAACGCTCAAATATATAAGTTACATTTATTATAATATGATTCACCGACGTTAAAGTCTAATTTTTGTAAAAGGTACATGTCGCGTAACGAAAAGTGTTAGTTATCTAAGCGTACGAATATGCGTTCGAGAAACCAAAAACGAGACATTAGTCATGTAACAAGGTACGAGTCATTGGAACTAAATCTATAAGTTAACTATGAATATAAATATAATATAATATATAATTAATTAGATAAATTAAATATATTATATATATTATTAATAAAAAACGTCGGCACAAAGAAACAAGTGATTGTGGGCTGGCAACAAGAGCCATGTGATCACATGGCTATGTGCCTTGAGTCCCATGCGATCGCATAGGAGGTCTGGACAATTCAGGTTCTATAAAACGCAAAGTCTGGTGCCGAATTCATTCATATTTCATCAATCTATCTCTCTCGCATCTATATATATATATTTATAATAATAATAATAATAATATTATTATTATTATTATTATTATTATTATTATTATTATGAGTAATAATAATATTATTATTAGTAGTGATAGGATTATCATTAGTATTATACATAAAATACTGCGACAAGGTTCTGCCCGCGTGATTTCGAAATGAGTTTTTCGAGTAGGATAGGGCTAAGGAAATTATGGGTTATAGCTATGGAGGTGATGGGTATGGTTCATGGGTATGCTCGTGAGGTCAATCTAGTGTTTATCATCTCCGTTGCGTCTACGTAACTTTCCTGCAATATTAAATCTCAATATTGATACGTGAGTACTCATAATTTAATTTTTACATACTAATAGTGTATCCCTGACTAGTGCTCGAGAATATAGGATTATGCATGCTTGTACTTTTAATATTGCCATTAGATAGGATATGTTGAATCCTGAATTAGTTACGTATGCGGTTGAGATAAGGTATAAGATATGCATGTCGTTGGAAAGCTAGCGAAAAATTAAGAACTTTTCATTTAGATATCGAATGGTTTCGATGAACGGATTTGAAGTTATAGTCAATTGAATTTTTGTATTATTATTAAAAATGATTATTATTATCGTCGTTATTATCGTCGTTCTAGTTTTATCTTATTATTATTATTATTATTATTATTATTATTATCTTTATCAATAAAAGGATTTATCATTAAAAATTGTTATTTTTATTATTATTACTATCTTTATTATCGTTAAAGTTATAATTAGTATTATTATTATTATTATTATTATTATCTAATTATTATTATTATTATCATTATTAATATATATATCATTATTTAAAAATGGTTATTGTTATTGTTATTATTATTATGATATTATCATTAAAATAATTATTAGTATTATCGTTAATAATGTCATAGTAATTATCATTATTAGTATTATTGTAATTAAAACTAATATTAGTAACACCTAATTATTTTGATTACTATTATTATCATTATTATGAACACGATATAAAAGACGATTAAAAGCTATTAAACGAAATGATTAGGAAATAATAAGTAAGAGTATCTTGATGAAATTAAAATATTATAAGATATTGATTTAGATAAAATTATCGTTCTTATCATTTTTATAATTACTATTATTATTAAAAGTATTGTTAGTATTAAAACTATCATTTTAACAAAAATTATCATTTTAATAGAAATGTCATTGTTATTATAAAATACCACTATTATTATCATTTTAAATAGAATTATTATTTTAAAGATAATATTTAAAAGTTTCGTAAATATTAAAGTTATCATAATTAGAATTATCATTTTATCATAATGTCATCTTAGTAATTATAAATATTGATATTTTTATTAATAAAATAATAATAATTATTATTAAAAAATAATACAACTTTTACTTACTATTATTATGAATATTATTTTATCAAATAAATATGTGATACAAACATATTTTACTACGTGTAATAAAATTTCTTTAATAATACCTATCATATTATCTTTATGATATTAAATGAACTCTATAAATCTTATTACTTAATATATATAAAAGTATATTTTATTATATAAATTTTAATATAAAATTTTATTTATTAATAAATGAATTATATTATTTACTCTAATAATTTTTTTTAAATATTTAAAAATATAAAACGACGACATTTAAACTATATATTAATTATGTATAGATTTTGGAAATCATTTTGAGTCAAATTGACTTTTGTTGACCTATGCATATTAGTCTCGAGCATTAGGATTATGGTACACTATGACTTGGCCTAATTTGTTAGACAAACATTGACCAACACATAAATATATATAATTAATATAGGTTCGTGAATCCGAGGCCAACCCTGCACTTGTTCAATGACGTGATATGTATTTTTACTACGAAATACAGTATGGTGAGTTTCATTACTCCCTTTTTAAATGCTTTAGCAATATATATTTTTGGGACTGAGAATACATGCGCTGCTTTTATAACTATTTTACAAAATAGACACAAGTAATCGAAACTACATTATATGGTTGAATGATCGAAGCCAAATATTCCCTTTTTGCTTGGTAGCCTAAGAATTTGTAAACCGATCTACTAATTGAATCGAATCCTAAAGATAGATCTATTGGGCCAAACGAACCCCATCAAAAGTATCGGATGCTTTAGTACTTCGAATTCATTTTTATCATGTCCGAAGGATTTCTTGGAATGATAGGGGATATTCTTATATGCATCTTGTTAATGTCGGTTATGTGACGACCCGGGAATTTCCAACTAAATTTAAACTTAATCTTTATATTAGATCAACACGATAAGCAAATACTATTAAATTGAATCTCAAAAATTTTTGAACTTTGTTTATGTATTTATCTTAACCTTTGACTATTCCCGATGATTCACGAACAATTGGTTATAAATAAAAATGTATATTTATATAAATGTAAGTATATATAATATTTTGGAATTTATAAAATAAACATTTGAATTAAAGATGTAAAATAATAAATAGAATGATTAAGTAACTATCAAAATATATATGATTTCTATAAAGAAGTATTATGATATATATATTGTAGTATATATAAAAGATATAAGTATTATATGTAATGCATATATAATATAATTATTAGATATTACGTAATTAGTAAAATGTAATATTAATATATGAAATTACAAATTAAAATATGGATGTTATATTAGTATTTAGGTTATTACTTTCATTACTATTATTGCTATTAATATTTGTATTAGTAATATTATTATGTATAAAATCTAATATGTATAAGTTGTTATATTATTATTATTAATATTATTATTATCATTAACAACATTAATATTACTATAACTAGTAATATTGCTAGTATCATTAATAAGATTATTAATATCATTGGTATTAATTAAATTCTTTAAATATTCATGTATCAATGATTATTATTAATAGTCTTTTATCAATAATATTATTATAGGTAATATTAGTAATAATATTATTAATACTACTAACATAATTATTAATTATAAAAATTTATGAATTATAGATATATAAATATATAAATATATTCACAGATATAGAAAATCAAATATATATAATAAATACTTATATATAAAATTTAGTTATATATTTATATACAAAAATAGATATATATATATATAAATATATATATATATACAAATATATACAATTATTATTATTAATAATAGATTTGTTTGTTATTAATACTAAATTAAACAGAATTTAAATACAGATATTTATATATTTAGAAACATAGTGATTTACATATAAATACATATACAGATAGTATACGGTTTATTACATCAACATATACAACCTTGTAGGTATTTCTGTTTTAAATCCCTGTCAATCTGTAGATAATTTCTTTTCTGATTCAAACTAGTACAAATCATGACATCAAGATTTCAATTACAGCCAAATTCTGTTAACAACCTCCATCTATTTTTATTTATTCTCTGTACTGGAAGATTTTCTGTCGACTGCCTTTTTGCTATAAATCAAACGAATGACCTAACAATATGGGAAAAGAAAAATCAATCAACTTTTATATATTTTTCTTCTTCTCCGACTTCTATCCTGCTCAAGAATTCTGTCAACAAATTGATATATACATAAATCGATTAGCTTGTGATTATAGAGAATTCACCCAACCTTCTATCATCCGTACCCAATATAAACAATTAGTATCAATTTAAATCTGTTAATCTAAAACAGAAATAAAAAGAAACGGAACCAATTTAGCTCTATTGTTACTTGCTACAATACCTGCGTTTTTCTTCTCCTTGCAATCTTCACATCTCAACAATCACCACACCCCAACTATTCGCTACTACTTCTGTTTATTCCCTTCTTTTTTGAACAATATCATTAAACAACCCACCAAACCAAACCAAACTACCTGCGTTTATTTTTTTTCCTTGTCTCCGGCTTACTCGCAAATTACAAAACTGCTGCTACGTTTCCATTACTGCTACAATAATCCTTCTTCTATTTCATAATTGAAAGTTCTTAAACGGATACTGTTGCTGTCTATATTAATGTCTGCTTCGACCAAATAATCACCAACAAAGAGGATAAAGAATATGCTTATGACTCTTCTTGAGTATTTATTATTTATACAAGGCATTATTAATAAGTGTCAGTGATCTAACCATTATGATTTTGATAATGGAGAATGACATGGGGATGATGCGTAGATGATGATGTATTGTGTCCCTATTCGATAACTGGAATCCTTTTTATTTTTCTTGCGGTTTCATAATTTAACTGGATAATGAAACCTATTACACTTAGGCCGAGAGCTTTTAATGGTTGTTGGGCTGTTAGTGGATCATTTTCTGTTGAGCTGTTGCTATGCCATTAAATTGTGTTTTAGGTTTAATAATAAATGCGGGTAATATGGAATTAAATGCTATAAATAAAACGGAAAACATAGACAGTGGAATGGTTGTAGTGTGTTGGTCTTGAGCGAGAGGTCTCAAGTTCGAGCCTTGGCAATAGCGTTATATTCTTTTTGAAGCCTAATTCGTGAGAGGTAGTAATTTTTGTTAAATTACTTTTATTATCATTGTTATTACTATTATTATTAATTATTATTATTATTATTATTATTATTATTATTATTATTATTTTTTTTTTTTTTTTTTTTTTTTTTTATAACATGAACTTATATAAATAAATACTTGATCTATTAATAAAAGGAAAATAATTATAAATAAAACATAGAAGGAAACTTTTTGAATTAAACTCTAAAAAGAGTATGGATACGATATATAAGGTTACACATACATGATTGTGCATATGTACGAACTAATATGTATGAGTTTATATAACTTAATGAGGTCCAGGAAACGTTATAGGTATTGCAGTTATAATTGAAAACATGAACTATAAATATACCTAATGTATGTAAATAATCATAATTGTGTATATATAAAATTTTAATTAAAAGATGATGATAATATGAATATGATTATGATGAATATTATTATTATTATCATTCTTATTAGTAGTATCATCTTATTATCATACTTATTAAAAGTATCATTATTATTAAAATTCTCATAATTATTAAAACTACCATTTTTATTAAAATTATCATTTTCATTATTATTATACTTTGTACATAAAATATATTCATATTACCTATAATTATATATTAAACATATTAATATTTTTTTAATATATATATATATATATATATATATATATATATATATATATATATATATATATATATATATATGATACATAGAGAAAATTTAGTACAAATATTATATAAACTACAACACTATATAAATATTATATAATTAATAGATGTAATTATTTGGTTACCATTATATGTGTTAATATATATATAAATGATATAGGTTCGTGAATCCGAGGCCAACCCTGCATTGTTCAATATAGTCATATGTATTTTTACTACAAACATTAGGTGAGTTTCATTTGCCTTTTTACCCTTTATATTTTTGGGCTGAGAATACATGCGCAATTTTTATAAATTTTTTACGAAATAGACATAAGTAATTGAAACTACATTATATGGTTGAATGATCGAAGCCGAATATGCCCATTTTTACTTGGTAACCTAAGAATTAGTAAACCAGTCTACTAATTGACGTGAATCCTAAAGATAGATCTATTGGGCCTAACGAACCACATCCAAAGTACCGGATGCTTTAGTACTTCGATGTTATTTTATATCATGTCCGAAGGATTTCCCGAAATGATGGGGATATTTTTATAAGCATCTTGATAATGTCGGTTACCAGGTGTTCAGTCCATATGAATGATATTTTTGTCTCTATGCATGAGACGTTTATTTATGAGAAATGAAAATGAAAATCTTGTGGTCTATTAAAATGATGAAAATGAATATTTATGATAAACTAATGAACTCACCAACCTTTTGGTTGACATTTTAAAGCATGTTTATTCTCAGGTATGAAAGAAATCTTCCGCTATGCATTTGCTCATCTTAGAGATATTACTTGGAGTCATTCATGACATATTTCAAAAGATGTTGCATTCGAGTCGTTGCATTCATCAAGATTATTATTAAGTCAATTATAGTTAGATATATTATGAAATGGTATGCCTGCCGTTAACTTTCGATGTAATGGAAGTTTGTTTTTTCAAAAACGAATGCAATGTTTGTAAAATGTATCATATAGAGGTCAAGTACCTCACGATGAAATCAACTGTTGTGAATCGTTTATAATCGATATGGACTTCGTCCGGATGGATTAGGACGGGTCTCTACAGGTTACCAGGTGTTCACCATATGAATGATTTTTGTCTCTATGCATGGGACGTATATTTATGAGAACTGGAAATGAAATTCTTGTGGTCTATTAAAATAATGGAAATGAATGATTTTGATAAACTAATGAACTCACCAACCTTTTGGTTGACACTTTAAAGCATGTTTATTTTCAGGTGTTAAAGAAATCTTCCGTTGTGCATTTGCTCATTTTAGAGATATTACTTGGAGTCATTCATGGCATATTTTGAAAGACATTGCATTCGAGTCGTTGAAATTTATCAAGATTATTATTAAGTCAATTATAGTTGGATGTATTATGAAATGGTATGCATGCCATCAACTTTCGTTGTAAAGAAAGTTTGTCTTTTAGAAACGAATGCAATGTTTGTAAAATGTATCATATAGAGGTCAAATACCTCGTGATGTAATCAACTATTGTGAATCGTTTATAATGTATATGAACAGGTCCTTTCAGTCTGTTTATTCTAAGATCGATCTTCGTTACGGTTATCATCAACTGCGTGTTAAAGAATCTGATGTTTCGAAAACCGCTTTTCGCACCCGTTATGGTCACTACGAATTTCTTGTTATGCCGTTCGGATTGACAAATGTACCTGCTGTGTTCATGGACCTCATGAACCGTGTGTGTAGACCCTATCTGGACAAATTCGTTATTGTTTTCATCGACGGCATCCTTATTTTTTCCAAGAGTGATGAAGAACATGAAGAACATTTGAAGTTGGTGCTCGATTTGTTGAGAAAAGAAGAACTGTATGCTAAGTTCTCTAAGTGTGCTTTCTGGTTAAGAGAAGTTCAATTCCTTGGACATGTTGTTAGTAAACAGGGAATACAAGTTGATCCTGCCAAGATTGAGGCAATTGAGAAGTGGGAAATTCCAAAGACTCCTACTCAGATTCGTCAGTTTCTAGGTTGGCAGGTTACTATAGAAGGTTCATTCAAGATTTCTCTCGTATAGCGAAACCTCTGACTGCTTTAACGCACAAGGGGAAGAAGTATGAGTGAAAGGATGAACAAGAGACTGTTTTTCGAACTCTGAAGAAGAAGTTGACTTCCGCTCCGATATTGTCACTACCTGAGGGTAATGACGATTTTGTTGTTTATTGTAATGCATCGCGTCAGGGCTTTGGTTGCGTTTTGATGCAACAAAATAAAGTTATTGCGTACGCGTCATACCAGTTGAAAATCCATGAACAGAATTATACAACCCATGATTTAGAGTTGGGAGCTGTTGTGTTTGCGCTTAAGATTTGGAGACATTATCTATATGGGGTCAAAAGTACCGTGTACACTGATCACAAAAGTCTTCAACATATTCTTGATTAGAAACATCTGAATATGAGGCAGCGAAGATGGGTTGAGACTTTGAATGATTATGATTGCGAACTTTTATATCATCCAGGAAAGGCCAATGTTATGGCTGATGTGTTAAGTCGAAAAGAGAGGGTTGAACCTCGCAGGTTTAGAGTTTTGAATATGACCATTCAAACAAACCTCGCAAGGCAGATTCTTGCTGCTCAACAAGAAGCCATGAAGAAGGAGAATTTTGTGAACAAGAATGTCAGAGGCATGGCTAAGAAGTTTGAGGTACGAACTGATGGTACTCGGTATTTTGCGAAACATCTTTGGGTTCCGAAATTTGGTGATCTGCAACAACTTGTTTTAGACGAAGCTCATAAGTCTAGGTACTCTATTCATCCTGGTTCAGGAAAGATGTATCATGACCTTAAGGAGCTGTATTGGTGGCCTAATTTAAAACCTGATATGGCTACGTATATGGCCTAGTGTTTGACCTGTGCTAAGGTTAAGGCTGAACATCAGAAACCGTCTGGACTTTTGGTGTAACCTGAGCTTCCCGAGTGGAAGTGGGAAGGTATTACGATGGATTTAATTACGAAGCTACTGAGAGTTGCTGGTGGTTATGATACCATTTGGGTGATTGGTGACAGACTCACAAATTCAGCTCACTTTTTGTCGATTAAGGAAACATATTCGATGGAGAAACTCACTCGTTTGTATTTGAAGGAGATTGTTTCAAGACATGGTGTTCCTGTATCTATTATTTCAGACTGAGATAGTCGTTTTATTTCGAGGTTTTGGCAATCCTTACATGAAGCTTTGGGAACTAAATTGGATATGAGCACCGCTTATCATCCACAGTCAGATGGTCAGAGTGAAAGGACCATTCAAATGTTAGACGATATGTTACGAGCGTGTGTTATTGATTTTGGTAATGGTTGAGATAGATATTTGCCGTTAGCTAAAATTTCTTATAATAACAGCTATCATGCCAGTATTAAAGCCGCACCATTTGAAGCTTTGTATGGTAGAAAGTGTAGGTCTCCTGTCTGTTGGAATGAGGTTGGGGATGCTCAACTCACAGGCCCAGAAATTATTCATGAGACTACCGAGAAGATCGTACTGATTAAAGAAAGATTGAGAACCACCAGGAGTCGGCAAAAGAGTTATGCCGATAAAAGAAGGAAAGACTTAGAATTTCAGGTCGGTGACCGGGTTATGTTGAAGGTATCACCTTGGAAGGGTGTGGTATGTTTTGGTAAAGGGGGAAAGTTGAATCCTCGTTTTGTTGGACCATTTGAGATTATTGAAAGAATTGGACCCGTGGCTTATCGTTTGAAATTTCCACAAGAATTCGGTGCTGTTCATGACGTTTTTCATGTATCTAACTTGAAGAAGTGTTTGGCCGAGGCCGATGAAACTATTCCTCTTGAGGAGCTTCATGTTGATAAACAACTCCATTTTATTGAGGAACCTGTTGAAATTATGGATCGAGAGGTTAAGACCCTTAAGCAAAGTAGAATTCCTATCGTCCGAGTTAGACGGAATGCCAGACACGGTCCCGAGTTCACTTGGGAACTTGAAGATCATATGAGGCAGAAGTACCTGCATTTGTTCCCAGATGACGAGTCAACCCCTGCACCTGCTTAAATTTCGGGACGAAATTTTCGTAACGGGAAGGTACTGTCACGACCCTACTTTTTTCGTTATCTTTTACCGTTTATTATACGCCCGTTAATTGTTATTCGTGCCACGTCATTTCTATGACCTATATTACTATTTTAGTAATAATATATTAAATGTTATGTGTTAAAATAATATTTGTATTCATATTTTAATTTGTACGTTTCTACGTGTCGTGGATTTCTATCCGGTGAATCTTTTCGGTTTTCAAACCAACGGTCAAACTTTTGGGATTTTTAAATCCAAATTATTTTAAATATGATATTTTGATGTCATATGATTATATATAGTGTTTATATATTTTATTCGTTGCGTATTTGTTATCTCTCAGAATAATTAATTGCGTAGTAGCGTTTTCGCGTTTCGGGCTTCGATCGGGCGTTCGGGCCACAAGAAAATCATCAAGTAACATTGTGGGCCATGTGGGGCCCACCCCACTCCTATTTTCGGCTGAACCCATGGGGAAGGGGGTATAGCCTCCCTTGTTTTCATTTTTGGTGAATTCATTTTCCATTTCATTTTTTTTCATCTAAACCTAACCTTTACACATTTCTCTCTTCTCCTCTCCTCCCTCTTTCTTGGTCGACGCCTACCACCACCATAAACACCATCATCATCAATCAAAATACTTCTTGGATCAAGCAATTGTTTACACAATCGGATTCTATTCGCCATTCCCTACGCGTTCATACCATTTGATTATTGATTAGGGTATAAACCCTAACCCTAAATTTTTGATTCTTCTTTAATTTTTCTGTTTTTGATGTTTAATATGATAGTATAGTGCTTGTATGTTGTTGGATTGTTGATTGTATGCTTAGAATCACTCGTTATTACATGTTTTCGATTTGGTTGATTGTGGACAGCAGACTAATCGACCTTTTCAGTAAAATTAACTGATATTTTTGTTAAATTAAAGTGTCTAGATGTGTTCCTCTCATCAATAAATTGATTTTAGACTCCGGATTCATGTCATTTCAATTTCTGGATCTTAAGTTATGATTAAAATGGTGTTTTCATGAAATTAAAATGTAAAAATGAATGTGTTCAGGTTTGGTCCGACTTTGTGACCACTTTTGGAGTCTATAGAGTGTACTAATGTGTTAGGATTGATTATTGGATGAACATTCATGTTCGGGTCATCGAAATCCGAGCCACAGATCACCCGGTATGACTAAAACTTGTTTTGATCTGATTAAAGTCCCAAGTTGAATTATGGCTGTTGGTCACGACTTGGGGGGATGTTCTTGGGGTGTTCTTGAGGGTACTAATGTGTCGGATGATTTGGTTAGGCAAGGATATATATAAGACTCACCGAAAACCGACACCCGGGGCTCAAGCTATGACCCGATGAACTTTTAATTAAAACTTATGGTTATAACATTTAACTTATGATATAAAATAATGATTTTCATTATAATGAAATTACTTATGATATAAAAGTAATTATTTTAATTTAAGACTTATGATATATATATTTATTATATCATTTAATAATTACTTATGATTTAATTAAACTTTTAATTAAACTTATGATTAATAATACTTTTATTATTAATGAAAAATACTTATGGTAAGTATTAAACCTATGTTATGAGATTATTATAATAAGACTTATAATAAGAATTAATTAATTATTTAATTATTATAAGGCTTAGTTATTATTTAATTATAATTTAATTATTAAATACTTATGATTTAATAATTATAATTGATAATTGAATACATATGATATGATTAATAATTCATTATTAATCGATAATACTTATGATATGATTAAAAATTTATTATTTACTAATAATACTTATGTTATGACTAATATTTAATTAATTAATTAAATACTTATGTTATATTAATTATATCATTAAACTTATGTTAACTTTAATAATTCAATTTAATTTAATTAAACTTATGATATGACATGTGTAGTGACCCGAACTTTTCCATGTTTATATATATTAAATGAAATTGATATTTACATGATTAAGTGTTTCCAACATGTTAAGCAATCAAACTTATTAAGACTTGATTAATTGGAATAGGTTTCATATAGACAAATGACCACCCAAGTTGACCGGTGATTCACGAACGTTAAAATTTGTAAAAACTATACGATGACATATATATGGTTATATATATAGTTAAAATGATTTTATTATAAGTATGTATCTCATTAGGTATTTTAACAATGAGTTATATACATAAAAATGAGACTATTAAATTAAGAAACTCAAAAACTATATATATAACGATTATCGTTATAACGTCTTACTAGGTACATATGAATCATATTAAGATATTGATACACTTGGTTAATTATGTTAAATGATAAGTAAATATATCATTAAGTGTATTAACAATGAACTACATATGTAAAAATAAGACTACTAACTTAATGATTTTGAAACGAGACATATATGTAACGATTATCGTTGTAACGACATTTAATGTATATAGATCATATTAAGAGACATTTGTACATCATAATATCATGATAATATAATAATTTAAAATCTCATTTGATATTATAAACATTGGGTTAACAACATTTAACAAGATCGTTAACCTAAAGTTTTCAAAACAACATTTACATGTAACGACTAACGATGACTTAACGACTCAGTTAAAATGTATATACATGTAGTGTTTGAATATGTATTCATACACTTTTGAAAGACTTCAAGACACTTATCAAAATACTTCTACTTAACAAAAATGCTTACAATTACATCCTCGTTCAGTTTCATCAACAATTCTACTAGTATGCACCCGTATTCGCACTCGTACAATACACAGCTTTTAGATGTATGTACTATTGGTATATACACTCCAATGATCTGCTCTTAGCAGCCCATGTGAGTCACCTAACACATGTGGGAACCATCATTTGGCAACTAGCATGAAATATCTCATAAAATTACAAAAATATGAGTAATCATTCATGACTTATTTACATGAAAATAAAATTACATATCCTTTATATCTAATCCATACACCAACGACCAAAAACACCTACAAACACTTTCATTCTTCAATTTTCTTCATCTAATTGATCTCTCTCAAGTTCTATCTTCAAGTTCTAAGTGTTCTTCATAAATTCCAAAAGTTCTAGTTTCATAAAATCAAGAATACTTCCAAGATTGCAATTTTACTTCTAAGTTTTCTAAATCCATTCCAAGTAATCATCCAAGATCAAGAAACCTTTGTTACTTATAGTAGGTTATCTTTCTAATACAAGGTAATAATCATATTCAAACTTTAATTCACTTTCTATAACTATAACAATCTTATTTCGAGTGAAAATCTTACTTGAAATTGTTTTCGTGTCATGATTCTGCTTCAAGAACTTTCAAGCCATCCAAGGATCCTTTGAAGCTAGATCTATTTTTCTCATTTCCAGTAGTTTTATCCAAGGAACTTGAGGTAGTAATGATGTTCATTACATCATTCAATTCATACATATAAAGCTATCTTATTCGAAGGTTTAAACTTGTAATCACTAGAACATAGTTTAGTTAATTCTAAACTTATTCGCAAATAAAAGTTAATCCTTCTAACTTGACTTTTAAAATCAACTAAACATATGTTATATATCTATATTATATGCTAACTTAATGATTTAAAACCTGGAAACACGAAAAACACCGTAAAACCGGATTTACGCCGTCGTAGTAACACCGCGGGCTGTTTTGGGTTAGTTAATTAAAAACTATGATAAACTTTGATTTAAAAGTTGTTATTCTGGGAAAATGATTTTTATTATGAACATGAAACTATATCCAAAAATTATGGTTAAACTCAAAGTGGAAGTATGTTTTCTAAAATGGTCATCTAGACGTCGTTCTTTCGACTGAAATGACTACCTTTACAAAAATGACTTGTAACTTATTTTTCCGACTCTAAACCTATACTTTTTCTGTTTAGATTCATAAAATAGAGTTCAATATGAAACCATAGCAATTTGGTTCACTCAAAACGGATTTAAAATGAAGAAGTTATGGATAAAACAAGATTGGATAATTTTTCTCATTTTAGCTACGTGAAAATTGGTAACAAATCTATTCCAACCATAACTTAATCAACTTGTATTGTATATTATGTAATCTTGAGATACCATAGACACGTATACAATGTTTCGACCTATCATGTCGACACATCTATATATATTTCGGAACAACCATAGACACTCTATATGTGAATGTTGGAGTTAGCTATACAGGGTTGAGGTTGATTCCAAAATATATATAGTTTGAGTTGTGATCAATACTGAGATACGTATACACTGGGTCGTGGATTGATTCAAGATAATATTTATCGATTTATTTCTTTACATCTAACTGTGGACAACTAGTTGTAGGTTACTAACGAGGACAGCTGACTTAATAAACTTAAAACATCAAAATATATTAAAAGTGTTGTAAATATATTTTGAACATACTTTGATATATATGTATATATTGTTATAGGTTCGTGAATCAACCAGTGGCCAAGTCTTACTTCCCGATGAAGTAAAAATCTGTGAAAGTGAGTTTATTTATTCCCTTTTTATATATATTTTTGGGCTGAGAATACATGCAATGTTTTAATAACTATTTTACAATATTTGTATGCGTGAGTTTCATTTACCTTTTTACCCTTTATATTTTTGGTCTGAGAATACATGAGCAATTTTTATAACTGTTTTACGAAATAGACACAAGTAATTGAAATTACATTATATGGTTGAATGATCGAAATCGAATATGCCCCTTTTTATTAAGTCTGGTAATCTAAGAATTAGGGAACAGACACCCTAATTGACGCGAATCCTAAAGATAGATCTATTGGGCCCAACAAGCCCCATCCAAAGTACCGGATGCTTTAGTACTTCGAAATTTATATCATATCCGAAGGGTATCCCGGAATGATGGGGATATTCTTATATATGCATCTTGTTAATGTCGGTTACCAGGTGTTCACCATATGAATGATTTTTATCTCTATGTATGGGATGTGTATTGAAATATGAAATCTTGTGATCTATTGTTACGATTTGATATATATAGGTTAAACCTATAACTCACCAACATTTTTGTTGACGTTTAAAGCATGTTTATTCTTAGGTGAATACCAAGAGCTTCCGCTGTTGCATACTAAAATAAGGATAAGATTTGGAGTCCATGTTTGTATGATATTGTGTAAAAACTGCATTCAAGAAACTGATTTCGATGTAACATATTTGAATTGTAAACCATTATGTAATGGTCGTGTGTAAATAGGATATTTTAGATTATCATTATTTGATAATCTACGTAAAGCTTTTTAAACCTTTATTTATGAAATAAAGGTTATGGTTTGTTTTAAAAATGAATGCAGTCTTTGAAAAACGTCTCATATAGAGGTCAAAACCTCGCAATGAAATCAATTAATATGGAACGTTTTTAATCTATAAGAACGGGACATTTCAACATGATTATACATATATGACTTTAAATAGCATTATAACTTATATTATTAATATAATTTATACTTTAAAATTTAATATTGACTATGTTTGACTAAGGTTGACTTTTAAGTTGACTTTCGGTTGACTTTGACTTTTAGTTGACTTTTGTTGACTTTCTAATTAAGGACACTTTCTTAACTTAAAAACCTTCCAAAAATAGCAACTTTCTAAATTTGGAAAGTTTCCAAAAATAGAAACTTTCCAAAAATAGAAACTTTCCTAAAATAGAAACCTGCTAAAAATAGAAACTACGTGTCCTTACGCTGTTCTGATCAAACCAAAGCATATTGAGTGTTGTTCTATGTCTACTTGCAACAAGTACTATAGCTATCATACTAAGACTTGACCTAAGTTAGTTATTTATATCGACCTGATTTATTTATAGGTCGGCGTTGTGATCATTCTTGATCACTTTACTTCGTTCAGTTCACGTTTTCTGTATTACTACTTCGTTTACATTAAGGTGAGTTATAGTCCCGTTTTTCATACTATTTTAAAGTATTTTGGGATGTGATTACATGCATTTTGTTTTACGTTTAGACACAAGTGGCAATTAAATTTAAATTATTCATTATGAGTTGAACGAAAATATTCCCTAGTCTGGTAACTGTAATCACCGGTTTCTACTGGTGAACGCGAATCCTATGAATAGATCTATCGGGCTTGACAGCTCCATTTTGAGCTACTCGCGCTAGCAATTTGTAATCGAAATGTATTAGTACTTCGTATTTATTTTAAGATACACATGTTCAGTGTATATATTATGTTTGGTAAGGGTATGGAAAGGGTTAAGTGGTTACCAGGTGACTCATAGATAATGGAATAATATTTTATGTTTTCTAACATTTTAAATCTTGTGGTCTAAAGTTTATACGTTTATTTAAACCTATAATTCACTCAACATTTTTGTTGACAGTTTACTCGCATGTTTTCACAGGTACTTGATTAACTGGGCTTCCCCTGTGTTAGAGAGTCTGCATGCATTTGGGCAGATTTTGTTAAACATTTTATGGAACATTAAAACTTTGCATTCTCTTTTGGTTTATTAAATTGTAGGTATTTGGTTGACAATGTTTTATGTCAACTTTGGTTATTAATATGTTGGGTTTGTTTAAGCTTCATATATTGGTAAATTTCCTTTTTGGAAAACTTTTTAAATAAAGAATGCAATGTTGTTTAATAAATTCATTTAAAGTTCGATCAAGCTGTGGGACCAAGTGACGGAGCCGTTAAGGGTACTTGACGGGACCATCACAATTGCGTAAATTAAAATATAAAGCAAACCTCTTTTATTAAACTTCTAGGATAATTACTAGTTTTTAGATCTCAATTAAAATGTTCTCTGTGGAACGAACTGGTCAAATTACTTATAGGTTACCGCATGATCGGGTTATAGTTGCCTGTAATTGTGTGATAATTATTAAGTTTTTAGCTAGTTATTTTAAGGTTAGATTTCACACATCAAGCTCTTACCTCAACAAACTAGCCAAAAATCTTACTTTTCAGGATGTAGAGGATCTGTACGTTGCTCGGTGCTTATAAGTTGCTAAAATTGATGAGTTACATGAAGCTGCTTTACCGATTATTCAAAAATCTCATCAACGATATCCCAACACCACTTGTAGACTGACGAAAATTGTTCGTAAGATATACATCATGATTCGAATCCTCAAAATTGTCATGATAGGGAGAAGGGAGCAAGTACAATGAATATTGATATTTCTGGCAATGTTGCGGATATTTCACAGCAAAAAGACGATGTTGGTGCATCTAACAGGGTCGAGCGTGAAAATCATGAAGACATCATCATCGATTATTTATATATTGAACAATAATGAAATGTCCCGTTCATATTGATTATAAACGTTCCATATTAATTGATTTCGTCGCGAGGTTTTGACCTCTATATAAGACGTTTTTCAAAGACTGCATTCATTTTTAAAACAACCATAACCTTTATTTTATCGCTAAAGGTTTAAAAAGTATTACGTAGATTATCAAATAATGATAATCTAAAATATACCGTTTACACACGACTATTACATAATGGTCTACAATATGAATATATTACATCAAAAATAAGTTTCTTGAATGCAGTTTTACATAATATCATACAAGCATGGACTCCAAATCTTGTCCTTATTTTAGTATGCAACAGCTGAAGCTCTTAATAATCACCTGAGAATAAACATGCTTAAAACGTCAACAAAAATGTTGGTGAGTTATAGGTTTAACCTATATATTATCAAATCATAATAATAAACCACAAGATTTCATATTTCAATACGTCCCATGCATAGAGACAAAACTATCATTCATACGGTGAACACCTGGTAACCGACATTAACAAGATGCATATAAGAATATCCCCATCATTCCGGGACATCCATCGGACATGATATAAAAACTCGAAGTACTAAAGGATCCGCTACAACGGATGGGGTTTGTTGAGCCCAATAGATCTATCTTTAGGATTCGCGTCAATTAGTAGACTGGTTTACTAATTCTTAGGTTACCAAGTAAAAAGGGGCATATTCGGCTTCGATCGTTCAACCATAGAAAGTAGTTTCATGTACTTGTGTCTATTTTGTAAAACATTTAAAAAGCTGTATGTATTCTCATCCCAAAAATATTAGATTTTAAAAGTGGGACTATAACTCACTTTCACAGATTTTTACTTCGTCGGGAAGTAAGACTTGGCCACTGGTCGATTCACGAACCTATAACAAATATGTACATATATATCAACGTATGTTCAAAATATATTTACAACATTTCTAATACGTTTTAATGTTTTAAGTTTATTAAGTCAGCTGTCCTCGTTAGTAACCTACAACTAGTTGTCCATAGTTAGATGTACAGAAATAAATTGATATATTATCTTGACCCAATCCACGACCCAGTGTATACATGTCTCAGGCTAGATCACAACTCAAAGTATATATATTTATGGAATCAACCTCAACCCTGTATAGCTAACTCCAACATTACTGCATATAGAGTGTCTATGGTTGTTCCAAATAATATATATAGATGGGTCGATATGATATGTCAAAACGTTTGCATACATGTCTATGGTATCCCAAGATTACAAAATATATTAGAATATATGTATTATACAATGTAAGTTAACTAGGATATGATTAATATAGATTTGTTACCAATTTTCACGTAGCTACAACAAGAAAAATATCCAATCTTGTTTTGCCCATAACTTCTTCGTTTTAAATTCGTTTTGAGTGAATCCAATTGCTATGGTTTAATATTTAATTTAAGTTTATGAATCTATACAGAAAGAGTATAAGTTTATAGTTAGAAATACAGGTTACAAGTCATTTTTGTAAAGGTAGTCATTTCAGTCGAAAGAACGACGTCTAGATGACCATTTTGGAAAACATACTTCCACTTTGAGTTTAATAATGATTTTTGGATATAGTTTCATGTTCATAAGAAAAATCATTTTCCCAAAAGAACAACTTTTAGATCAAAGTTTATCATAGTTTTTAATTAACTAACCCAAAACATCCCGTGGTGTTACTACGACGGCGTATATCCGGTTTTACGGTATTTTTCGTGTTTCCAGGTTTTAAATCATTAAGTTAGCATATCATATAGATATAGAACATGTGTCTAATTGATTTTAAAAGTCAAGTTAGAAGGATTAACTTTTGTTTACGAACAAGTTTAGAATTAACTAAACTATGTTCTAGTGATTTCAAGTTTAAACCTTCGAATAAGGTAGTTTTATATATATGAATCGAATGATGTTATGAACATCATTACTACCTTAGGTTTTGTGGATAAACCTACTAGAAATGAGAAAAATAGATCTAGCTTCAAAGGATCCTTGGATGGCTTGAAAGTTCTTGAAGTAGAATCATGACACGAAAACAAGTTCAAGTAAGATTTCCACTCGAAATAAGATTGTTATAGTTATAGAAATTGAATCAAAGTTTGAATATGAGTATTACCTTGTATTATAAATATATCTTACTGTAAATAAAAAAGATTTCTTGAGGTTGGATGATCACTTTACAAGATTGGAAGTATGCTAGCAAACTTGGAAGTATTCTTGATTTTATGAAACTAGAACTTATAGAATTTATGAAGAACACTTAGAACTTGAAGATAGAACTTGAGAGAGATCAATTTGATGAAGAAAATTGATGAATGAAAGTGCTTGTAGGTATTTTTGGTCGTTGGTATATGGATTAGATATAAAGGATGTGTAATTTTGTTTACATGTAAATAAGTCATGAATGATTACTAATATTTTTGCAATTTTATGAGATATTTCATGCTAGTTGCCAAATGATGGTTCCTACATGTGTTAGGTGACTCACATGGGCTGCTAAGAGCTGATCATTGGAGTGTATATACCAATAGTACATACATCTAAAAGTTGTGTATTGTACGAGTACGAATACGGGTGCATACGAGTAGAATTGTTGATGAAACTGAATGAGGATGTAATTGTAAGCATTTTTTTTAGGTAGAAGTATTTTGATAAGTGTCTTGAAGTCTTTAAAAAGTGTATGAATATATATTAAAACACTACATGTATATACATTTTAACTGAGTCGTTAAGTCATCGTTAGTCGTTACATGTAAATGTTATTTTGAAGCCTTTAGGTTAACGATCCTGTTAAGTGTTGTTAACCCATTGTTTATTATATCAAATGAGATGTTAAATTATTACATTATCATGATATTATGATATATTAATATATCTTAATATGATATATATACAATTAAATGTCGTTACAACGATAATCGTTACATATATGTCTCGTTTCGAAATCATTAAGTTGGTAGTCTTGTTTTTACATATGTAGTTCATTGTTAATATACTTAATGATATATTTACTTATCATAATATTATGTTAACTATATATATATCCATATATATGTCATCATATAGTTTTTAAAAATATTAACGTTCGTGAATCACCGGTCAACTTGGGTGGTCAATTAACTATACGAAACCTATTTCAATTAATCAAGTCTTAACAAGTTTGATTGCTTAACATGTTGGAAACACTTAATCATGTAAATATCAATTTCATTTAATATATATAAACATGGAAAAGTTCGGGTCACTACAGTACCTACCCGTTAAATAAATTTTGTCCCGAAATTTTAAGCAGTTAGAGGTGTTGACGTATCTTCTGAAAATAAGTGCGGGTATTTCTTCTTCATCTGATCTTCTCATTCCCAGGTGAACTTAGGTCCTCTACGAGCATTCCATCAAACCTTAACAATTGGTATCTTGTTTTTCTTATGTCTTTTAACCTCACGATCCATTATTTCGACGGGTTCTTCGATGAATTGAAGTTTTTCGATGATTTGGATTTCGTCTAACGGAATAGTGAGAACTTCTTTATCAAAACATCTCTTCAAATTCGAGACGTGGAAAGTGTTATGTACAGCCGCGAGTTGTTGAGGTAACTCAAGTCGGTAAGCAACTGGTCCGACACGATCAATAATCTTGAATGGTCCAATATACCTTGGATTTAATTTCCCCCGTTTACCAAATCGAACAACGCCTTTCCAAGGTGCAACTTTAAGCATGACCATCTCTCCAATTTCAAATTCTATATCTTTTCTTTTAATGTCAGCGTAGCTCTTTTGTCGACTTTGGGTGGTTTTCAACCGTTGTTGAATTTGGATGATCTTCTCGGTAGTTTCTTATATTATCTCCGGACTCGTAATCTATCTATCCCCCACTTCACTCCAACAAATCGGAGACCTACACTTTCTACCATAAAGTGCTTCAAATGGCGCCATCTCAATGCTTGAATGGTAGCTGTTGTTGTAGGAAAATTCTGCTAACGGTAGATGTCGATCCTAATTGTTTCCGAAATCAATAACACATGCGCGTAGCATGTCTTCAAGCGTTTGTATCGTCCTTTCACTCTGCCCATCAGTTTGTGGGTGATAGGCAGTACTCATGTCTAGACGAGTTCCTAATGCTTGCTGTAATGTCTGCCAGAATCTTGAAATAAATCTGCCATCCCTATCAGAGATAATAGAGATTGGTATTCCATGTCTGGAGACGACTTCCTTCAAATACAGTCGTGCTAACTTCTCCATCTTGTCATCTTCTCTTATTGGCAGGAAGTGTACTGATTTGGTGAGACGGTCAACTATTACCCAAATAGTATCAAAACCACTTGCAGTCCTTGGCAATTTAGTGATGAAATCCATGGTAATGTTTTCCCATTTCCATTCCGGGATTTCAGGTTGTTGAAGTAGACCCGATGGTTTCTGATGCTCAGCTTTGACCTTAGAACACGTCAAACATTCCCCTACGTATTTAGTAACATCGGCTTTCATACCTGGCCACCAAAAATGTTTCTTGAGATCTTTGTACATCTTCCCCGTTCCAGGATGTATTGAGTATCTGGTTTTATGAGCTTCTCTAAGTACCATTTCTCTCATATCTCCAAATTTTGGTACCCAAATTCTTTCAGCCCTATACCGGGTTCCGTCTTCCCGAATATTAAGATGCTTCTCCGATCCTTTGGGTATTTCATCCTTTAAATTTCCCTCTTTTAAAACTCCTTGTTGTACCTCCTTTATTTGAGTAGTAAGGTTATTGTGAATCATTATATTCATAGCTTTTACTCGAATGGGTTCTCTGTCCTTTCTACTCAAAGCGTACCACATTCGCCTTCCCCGGGTGGTAACGAATCTCAAAGTCGTAATCACTCAAAAATTCAATCCACATGCGCTGCCTCATGTTCAGTTGTTTCTGATTAAATATATGTTGAAGACTTTTGTGGTCGGTATATATAATACTTTTGACCCCATATAAGTAGTGCCTCCAAGTCTTTAATGCAAAAACAACCGCGCCTAATTCTAAATCATGCGTCGTATAATTCTGCTCGTGAATCTTCAATTGTCTAGACGCATAAGCAATTACCTTCGTTTGTTGCATTAATGCACAACCGAGACCTTGCTTTGAAGCGTCACAATATATCACAAAATCATCATTCCCTTCAGGTAATGACAATATAGGTGCCGTAGTTAACTTTTTCTTTAACAATTGAAACGCTTTCTCTTGTTCATCCTTCCATTCAAATTTCCTCCCTTTATGCGTTAATGCAGTCAAGGGTTTTGCTATTCTGGAAAAATCTTGGATGAACATTCTGTAGTAACCAGCTAGTCCTAAAAATTAGCGTATATGCTTCGGAGTTTTTGGGGTTTCCCATTTTTCAACGGTTTCAATCTTTGATGGATCCACCTGAATACCTTCTTTGTTCACTATGTGACCGAGGAATTGAACTTCTTCCAACCAAAATGCACACTTTGAAAACTTACCGTACAGTTTTTCTTTTCTCAGCAACTCTAGCACTTTTCTTAAATGTTCTTCATGCTCTTGATCATTCTTCGAGTAAATAAGTATGTCATCGATGAAAACAATGACAAACTTGTCACGATATGGCTCATACACTCGGTTCATGAGGTCCATGAACATAGCTGGTGTGTTCGTCAATCCAAACGGCATAACCATAAACTCGTAATACCGTAACGCATCCTAAAAGTAGTCTTTGGAATATCATCCTCCTTCACCCGCATTTGATGATACCCAGAACGTAAATCAATCTTCGAATAAACCGACGAGCCTTGTAGTTGATCAAATAAGTCGTCAATTCTCGGTAGTGGGTAGCGGTTCTTGATGGTAAGTTTGTTCAACTCTCGGTAGTCGATACACAACCTAAATGTACCATCCTTCTTCTTGACAAACAAAACAGGAGCTCCCCACGGTGATGTGCTTGGTCGAATGAAACCACGCTCTAAAAGTTCTTGTAATTGGCTCTGAAGTTCCTTCATTTTGATAGGTGTGAGTCTGTATGGTGCACGAGTTATTGGTGTAGCTCCCGGTATAAGGTCTATTTGAAATTCAACGGATCGGTGTGGAGGTAGTCCCGGTAATTCTTTCGGAAATACATCAGGAAATTCTTTTGCGATTGGAACATCATTGATGTTCTTTTCTTCGGAATTGACTTTCTCGACGTGTGCTAGCACAGCATAGCAACTTTTTCTTATTAGTTTTGTGCCTTCAGGTTACTAATAAGATTTAACTTCGCGTTGCTCTTTTCTCCGTACACCATTAAGGGTTTTCCTTTTTCTCGTATAATGCGAATTGCATTTTTGTAACAAATGATCTCTGCTTTTACTTCTTTCAACCAGTCCATACCGATTATCACATCAAAACTCTCTAACTCTACTGGTATCAAGTCAATCTTAAATGTTTCGCTAACCAGTTTAATTTCTCGATTCCGACATATATTATCTGCTGTAATTAATTTACCGTTTGGTAATTCGAGTAAAAATTTATTATCCATGGGCGTCGGTGAACAACTTAGTTTAGCACAAAAATCTCTACTCATATAGCTTCTATCCGCACCCGAATTAAATAAAACATAAGCAGATTTATTGTCAATGAGAAACGTACCCGTAACAAGCACCGGGTCTTCCTGCGCTTCTACCGTATTAATATTGAAAACTCTTCCGCAGCCCTGCCCATTAGTATTCCCCTGATTTGGGCAATTTCTACTAAAATGGCCCGGTTTTCCACATCCAAAACAAACTATGGCTGTATTATTTGTTTCGACATTATTTGTTCCTTTAGTTCTGTTATGCATTGGTCCGTAGATATCGCACTTCTTCGCGCTATGACCATTTCTTTTACACCTGTTGCAAAATGTCGTGCAGAACCCCAGGTGATGCTCTTCACATCTTTGGCATGGCTGTTTTTGATTTTTATTGCCATTGTTGTTATTGAGATTGTTGTTGGGATTGTTATTGTTGCTATTGTTGTTGTTGTTGTTGTTGTTGTTGTTGTTATTGTTGTTATTGTTTTTGGGCCGGTTATTGTAGTTGTTGTTGGGACGTTTGTTGAAGTTGTTGTTGCGATTGATGTTGCGGTTATTGGGATAGTTGTTGCGATTTTGGTTGTGATTGTTGTTGTTGTATTGGTGACTCTTGTCATTGGTTTCTTCCCACTTTCTCTTGACTTGTTTCATGTTAGCCTCTTCGGTCGCCTGCTCTTTAATCCTTCCTTCGATCTGGTTCACTAATTTATGAGCCATTCGACTTGCCTTTTGTATGGAGGCGGGCTCGTGTGAACTCACATCTTCTTGAATTCTTTCTGGTAACCCTTTTACAAATGCGTTGATCTTCTCTTCTTCGTCTTCAAACATTCTGGGACACAATAGGCACAATTCTGTGAATCGTCATTCGTACATGGTGATATCGAAACCTTACTTTCGTAATCCTCTAAGCTCTACCTTGAGCTTATTAACCTCATTCCTGGGATGATACTGCTCGTTCATCAATTGCTTGAATGCTCACCATGGTAGTGCGTAAGCAGCATCTTGTCCTACCTGCTCGAGATAGGTATTCCACCACGTTAACGCCGTACCTGTGAAGGTATGCGTAGCGTACTTAACTTTGTCCTCTTCAGTACACTTACTTATGGCAAATACCGATTCGACCTTCTCGGTCCACCGTTTTAATCCAATTGGTCCTTCGGTTCCATCAAATTCCAAAGGTTTGCAGGCAGTGAATTCTTTGTAGGAGCATCCTACACCATTTCTTGCGGAATTAGTTCCACTGCTAGATCCAGAGTTATTGTAATTTTGCATTGCAGCCTGCACTGCGGCTATGTTCGCAGCAAGGAAAACAAGGAAGTTTTCCTCACTCATGTTCAAGTTCTGACGAGTCGCCGGTGCCATTTCCTTCAAAATAGCCAAAAGAATTGAGTTAATCATATAGAATTTAAGAGTAGTCAATAGTATTTCATAGCATAATATGAACTTATTTATAAAATCTTTTTCTTCATATTAGCATTTTATAGTTTTAATTCGGGTAGTACCTACCCGTTAAGTTCATACTTAGCAGCTATTATACAATTCAGCTACTACGATTCTATATGAAAAACTTATTACAATAATATTTCGCGTTCAAACTTTATACAATATTTTACAAACTTACAATACCGCTATAATACATATAGGATGAAATATAGCACATAATAACTTTGCTACTCGGCAGCTATGAAGGTAATTCTAGTTAATACGCAAGTTGTTCAGCAAAAGAAATAAAGACACGTAATTCATAAGTCCAGAAACAAGTCATGCATTCAGGTTTTACTAAGACGACTTCCCATCCTTGATCTTGTGAAAAATAACCGTTATGACCATTGGCTAGGCAGCATGTTGTAATGTCGTCAAAAGGACGAGGGTTTCGTAATGTCCAACAGCCCCGTAATAATCTAAAAACCTTGTTTCTCACACCAACTACTGAATCTGTCACTTGTGGGAAGGTTTTATTTAAAAGCTGCAATCCGATGTTCTTTTTCTCACTTTGGTAAGAAGTGAACATCATTAACCCGTAAGCATAACATGCTTCTTTATGTTGCATGTTAGAAGCTCTTTCTAATTCACGAAATCCTATGTTGGGATATGTTGAGTCAAAATAGGTTCTTAACCCGTAGTGTAAAATTGTATTTGGGTTCCCCGCATTTAACGCTTTAAAGAAAACACGGCATAACTTACGGTCTCCCCAATGTGATATACCCCACCTATCAAAGGAAAGCCTTTTATAAACTAAGGCATTTCTGGAAAGTCTTTCAAATGTTTGACAAGTTAATTTCGCCATAACTAAATGTGCTGATGAATTCTGACCGACTCTAGACAAGATTTCCTCAATCATATCCTCTGGTAGGTCTTCTAAAATATTCGGTTGTCTACCCTTAACGTCCATTTTATTTTTATACTATAAAATAGACAAGGATTAGATTCGTAAAATATAATTAACAAACAATACAAGCAATTTTTACATAGAACATAAAAGTACAAGCACACTACAATACATATAATACACAACATGATTACAACCCTCTAATCTAAATCACTGGTTTCTTCTTCTTTGGACTTGGTTCGTTTTCCTAATTTTCTAGGAATATATGGTGTTCCTCTAATACGAGTCGTCGTTTTCCACAATGATTTAGAAAAACCTGGTGGTTTAGAGGTTCCCGGGTCATTGTTACATTTTAGGAAATACGGATGTTGCCGATACATATAAAGTTCATCAGGGTTGGAATCGGGTTTCTCTATTTTTATACCTTTTCCCTTATTATTTTCTTTCGCTTTATTAAATTGGGTCGAGGTAATTTCTATAACATCATTGGAATCCTCATCGGGATCCGATTCATCGGAAAATTGATAATCTTTCCAATATTTTGCTTCCTCGGTGGAAACACCATTGACCATTATTAACTTTGGTCCGTTGGTTGAGGATTTTCTTTTATTTAATCGATTTACTATAGGTATCAATATTTCTTCCTCCGGAACCTCTTCTTCTTCCGGTTCCTCCTCTTCTGATTCCTATTCTTCCGGTTCCTCTTCTTCCGGTTCCCCTTCTTCCGGTTCCTCTTCTTCCGGTTTCTCTTCTTCCGGTTCCTCTTCGGGATTTTTGTGAATCTTCCCAAATTATATTCGACTCTTCATTATTATTAGGTGAGTTGATGGGATTTGTAATAGTGGTAGACATCTATCACACAATATCAAACACATTAAGAGGTTAATATATCACATAATATTTACATGTTAATAATATATAGTTTCCAACAAAAGTGTTAAGCAATCGTTTTTAAAGAAAAAACGGTCGAAGTCCAGACTAACTAATGTATCCTAACAAACTCGATAAGACACACTAATGCAAATTTCTGGTTCTCTAAGACCATCGCTCTGATACCAACTGAAATGTCCCGTTCATATTGATTATAAACGTTTTTCGTCGCGAGGTTTTGACCTTTATATGAGACGTTTTTCAAAGACTGCATTCATTTTTAAAACAACCATAACCTTATTTTATCGATAAAGGTTTAAAAAAGTATTACGTAGATTATCAAATAATGATAATCTAAAATATACCGTTTACACACGACCATTACATAATGGTTTACAATATGAATATATTACATCAAAAATAAGTTTCTTGAATGCAGTTTTACATAATATCATACAAGCATGGACTCCAAATCTTGTCCTTATTTTAGTATGCAACAGCGGAAGCTCTTAATAATCACCTGAGAATAAACATGCTTAAAACGTCAACAAAAATGTTGGTGAATTATAGATTTTACCTATATATTATCAAATCATAATAATAAACCACAAGATTTCATATTTCAATACATCCCATGCATAGAGACAAAAATATCATTCATACGGTGAATACCTGGTAACCGACATTAACAAGATGCATATAAGAATATCCCCCATCATTCCGAGACATCCATCGGACATGATATAAAAACTCGAAGTACTAAAGCATCCGCTACAACGGATGGGGTTTGTTGAGCCCAATAGATCTATCTTTAGGATTCGCGTCAATTAGTAGACTGGTTTACTAATTCTTAGGTTACCAAGTAAAAAGGGGCATATTCGGCTTCGATCGTTCAACCATAGAAAGTAGTTTCATGTACTTGTGTCTATTTTGTAAAACATTTAAAAAGCTGCATGTATTCTCATCCCAAAAATATTAGATTTTAAAAGTGGGACTATAACTCACTTTCACAGATTTTTACTTCGTCGGGAAGTAAGACTTGGCCACTGGTCGATTCACGAACCTATAACAAATATGTACATATATATCAACGTATGTTCAAAATATATTTACAGCATTTCTAATACGTTTTAATGTTTTAAGTTTATTAAGTCAGCTGTCCTCGTTAGTAACCTATAACTAGTTGTCCATAGTTAGATGTACAGAAATAAATTAATATATTATCTTGACCTAATCCACGACCCAGTGTATACACGCCTCAGGCTAGATCACAACTTAAAGTATATATATTTTTGGAATCAACCTCAACCCTGTATAGCTAACTCCAACATTACTGCATATAGAGTGTCTATGGTTGTTCCAAATAATATATATAGATGGGTCGATATGATATGTCAAAACATTTGCATACGTGTCTATGGTATCCCAAGATTACATAATATATTAGAATATATGTATTATACAATATAAGTTAGCTAGGATATGATTAATATAGATTTGTTACCAATTTTCACGTAGCTACAACAAGTAAAAATATCCAATCTTGTTTTACCCATAACTTCTTCGTTTTAAATCCGTTTTGAGTGAATCCAATTGCTATGGTTTCATATTGAACTTAAGTTTATGAATATATACATAAAGAGTATAAGTTTATAGTCAGAAATATAGGTTACAAGTCATTTTTGTAAAGGTAGTCATTTCAGTCGAAAGAACGATGTCTAGATGACCATTTTGGAAAACATACTTCCACTTTGAGTTTAATCATGATTTTTGGATATAGTTTCATGTTCATAAGAAAAATCATTTTCCCAGAAGAACAACTTTTAAATCAAAGTTTATCATAGTTTTTAATTAACTAACCCAAAACAGCCCGCGGTGTTACTACGACGGCGTATATCCAGTTTTACGGTGTTTTTAGGTTTTAAATCATTAAGTTAGCATATCATATAGATATACAACATGTGTCTAGTTGATTTTAAAAGTCAAGTTAGAAGGATTAACTTTTATTTGCGAACAAGTTTAGAATTAACTAAACTATGTTCTAGTGATTTCAAGTTTAAACCTTCGAATAAGGTAGTTTTATATATATGAATCAAATGATGTTATGAACATCATTACTACCTTAGGTTTTATGGGTAAACCTACTGGAAATTAGAAAAATAGATCTTGCTTCAAAGGATCCTTGGATGGCTTGAAAGTTCTTGAAGTAGAATCATGACACGAAAACAAGTTCAAGTAAGATTTCCACTCGAAATAAGATTGTTATAGTTATAAAAATTGAATCAAAGTTTGAATATGAGCATTACCTTGTATTATAAAGATATCTTACTATAAATAAGAAAGATTTCTTGAGGTTGGATGATCACTTTACAAGATTGGAAGTAAGCTAGCAAACTTGGAAGTATTCTTGATTTTATGAAACTAGAACTTATAGAATTTATGAAGAACACTTAGAACTTGAAGATAGAACTTGAGAGAGATCAATTTGATAAAGAAAATTGATGAATGAAAGTATTTTTAGGTGTTTTTGGTCGTTGGTATATGGATTAGATATAAAGGATGTGTAATTTTGTTTACATGTAAATAAGTCATGAATGATTACTAATATTTTTGTAATTTTATGAGATATTTCATGCTAGTTGCCAAATGATGGTTCCCACATGTGTTAGGTGACTCACATGGGCTACTAAGAGCTGATCATTGAAGTGTATATACCAATAGTACATACATCTAAAAGTTGTGTATTGTACGAGTACGAATACGGGTGCATACGAGTAGAATTATTGATGAAACTGAACGAGGATGTAATTGTAATCATTTTTGTTAAGTAGAAGTATTTTGATAAGTATCTTGAAGTCTTTCAAAAGTGTATGAATACATATTAAAACACTACATGTATATACATTTTAACTGAGTCGTTAAGTCATCGTTAGTCATTACATGTAAATGTTGTTTTGAAACCTTTAGGTTAACGATCCTGTTAAGTGTTGTTAACCCATTGTTTATTATATCAAATGAGATGTTAAATTATTACATTATCATGATATTATGATATATTAATATATCTTAATATGATATATATACAATTAAATATCGTTACAACGATAATCGTTACATATATGTCTCGTTTCGAAATCATTAAGTTAGTAGTCTTGTTTTTACATATGTAGTTCATTGTTAATATACTTAATGATATATTTACTTATCATAATATTATGTTAACTATATATATCCATATATATGTCATCATATAGTTTTTACAAATATTAACGTTCGTGAATCACCGGTCAACTTGGGTGGTCAATTAACTATACGAAACGTATTTCAATTAATCAAGTCTTAACAAGTTTGATTGCTTAACATGTTGGAAACACTTAATCATGTAAATATCAATTTCATTTAATATATATAAACATGGAAAAGTTCGGGTCACTACAAATAAGACGATGATGAGTTTGTATGTCTCAACTCCCACCACTAACTACAACAATATCAAGAGAAGAGGTTGTGTATATAAATGATGTTGCTCAAACGATATTAGAAGATTCAGACGATGAAAGTGTTGAATACCATTATGAGCTTTCTTATGATATTATCTTAATCGAACACTTGGAAGAGTAAACACTAGACACCTCACAAACAACAACAGCTACACCATAAACCATTATCTCAACACAAACCACAACACCAACACCACAAACAACTGACGTATGTCATATCCCAAAACTTCATAACGCAAAGGAATATTAATTTTAAAGTTTTGGATGACATGGTCCGTATGTGATATGACCGATTAATTAATATCTCATAACGATTGATATAAATTTTCTACATCTTTTATGGATTGTTTTCCTACAAGTTTTGCTTGTTTTCACCTATCTTGAGTCGCTGAGTTGCTCGCCATAGGTCATTGTTGGTGGCATGGACAGCTCACCACACTGTTGGTGGTGGGGCGATGCAGTTGTCGCTGGTTATAGAGGTGCATCTTATTCTGTTGGTGGTTCACCACCATTTTGGTGGCGGTCGTCGGCTATTGTTGGTGCTGGAAGAACTGGTGGTTCACCACCCTGTTGGTGGTGGTCTCTAGTGGATGTTGGCTATAGTTGATGGGTTGTGCTTATTCCTTTTAGGTGGTCTGGTGGGTCTTCAACCTTTTTTTTGCGGGGAGGAGGTTATTAGCGGGTTTTACGTGTCGTTTGTTTGCCCGTTATCATGGTTTTCCCGCCACACTCCCTCTTTTTTGTTCGCGTCTTTTGGGTTGAGCCGAACGATGATCACCACATCGGAGATATGGATTTCAGTGTCTGGAGCGTGACTAGTGTTTTAGGTTAAGGTCCCGTTGTGGTGCCTCACGAGGATTTGAGGCGGTTGGTGTTTTATTCTCAGCAATTACGACGGTCTTCGGTGTTCACCAAATGATTCGTTGTACTTGTCGGTAATGGTTTCGGTCTTGCCAATTTTCGGATTTTAGATGTAGCCTAGGATATTGTTTTTGCTTGCCCCGTTAATCTGTTATTCGTAATATTGGTTAGGCTGAGTTTGATATAGCTTGTTTGATCCCACATCGTGTGGTTGTTTTTATTTTATTTTTAATGAAAAATTCTGCTAAAAAACAACTAGCAAAGAGCTAACAAAGAATAAACTGAATTACAATCAGCAACGAGCTAGTACCGTGTGTTGTTGTGTAAGTTTCTTTTTTGTTTCTCAATTTATCGAGTTGTACCTTGTTGATCTTTAAATCCGTTTTTGTTTATATTACATTTTTTTGAAAAAAATTGCCACATCTTAAATGTTTATTTGCAGTGATATTGGAAAAAAAAATGTAAAACTGGTATACGTGATTTGTTCAAACTTACATATATGGATCTATTTTCTTTTTGTATATGTTAAGTTCCCATCACGTTACATGGTTGGTTCATTCACTAACGATAGTTAAAATGTTCTGTTAAAAAGTCACGTACCTCACATATGTATTTGTCATTGTACATATTCCCTTCTACTTTCAGTTTGACCTTTTCTCTTATCAGCAACAAAAAACTTACATATCAAAAATGTATTTGGAAGAAATTGAAAGGGAGTTTTGTGCGAACTAAATTGATCATTCAAGAGTAATCTCAAACGAGTACGAGCTCAATGTAAATGTTGTAGTAATTATTAAGATAAAGTTGTTGTAAGATTGTAAGCATCTGAATTTCCAAGGGAAAGATTCAATAAGTTTGTTACTGGAAGGCGACCATACTCCCTCATAATGACGTCGAAAAAGTAGTTATCATGTTTTTTCATAGCTTTTCTGAAAATTCAAATGTTCGTAAATCAATTTAGTTGATTCCTCAAATTCCAGGGGGCACGAACCACTTGGTCTCATAAAGCTCCACCCTTTGGTTTTTGTATATGTGTGAACTTGAATGCGAGGTGCGAACCTTTTCTTTTAAAATGCTTTTATAAGTATCAAAGATTCTTTCACATGAATTTAATCTGAGTTACTAAATTTTGTTCGTATACTGTTAATTGTGTTTGCAAGTATTGTACTATAATATCATATCATACTAGTTGAATTACTCAAATAATTTAAATGATTGATTGTCGATATGGAATGCTAGTATTTATTATAATCATTTAAATTATTCATTAGAAAAATTTAAGAAAATAATAATGACATAATCATGATTTTTCTTGACATGACATGTGGTATTTTAGAGATTAAGAAAGGGTGTAAATTGTTTTAGATGAAATCATCAAGACTGTATTTTAATATACAGTATAGAATAGATAGATAATATAATTGATATCGTATGTATTTACAAGTCACTTTCTTTATATTTTTAGACTAAAATAACGATAACATTATAAGGGACTTAAAGATCATCAAGTACACCCGATATAATAAAGAAATCTAATTCGAGGCTAAAAAAGACAAAATACGTGAACTTAATCTACGTCTAACATGCCAACAAAAGAAACCTATATTCCGATTACACTAACTAAAGATTAAAAAAACAACGCTGACGGCCAACGAATGCCAACAACCACCGCAACCCCAATCAACCACCGACAACCGGCTGGAAAAGCCAATAGAAACACAACGAAAAAACATCATGATCAAATAGAAACACGGAAGGCTGCAACAGCTGTCTGACATAGTAATGATAGTATCCAACAACATATTTCAGCAAAACATTGTCGACCCGAAATAACTCGAATACCACCGCACCTAACGCCGATAGAAAAGGAACCCACAACAAAAAATTACATCACTTCACTAGCAAAACAAGAGTCCAAGAGGACTCGCCACCTAGAGAACTAAGCAAATGGAGCATAAAACATCGAATTTCGGCAAAGCAAACCAGGATCCGATGAGCATCAAAACCTCAACAATGAACCACCATACCCAGATCCAGCCAAAAAGTAAGCTTACGAGGTCGTAGACAACTGAAATAATGTCGGCCATAAAGACCGACAACCAAAACCAGAAATTCGACAAAATCCACAGGGAATCAACGGTTAGGACGAGAAAGGAAGGAGAATGCTGACGAAAAGAAAGGACACCGTTAATCAAAGAAGACCATAGATCAAAATGGCAACCGTAGATCTATGTGATTATATAATTACGTTTTCGATAGTTTTAGATGATAACTAGTTCGGACCGGCCCGCGCGTTGCGGCGGGAGCTTTCGGCCTGCGTATTCATATTTAACGTAGCGTTGTGTATTTACATAGGGGAACACGACACATGTTTTAAGCACTGTTTTAGATGTCGTTGTGTTAAGCGTTTTTTAAAAAGTATCGGTTTCGAACGTAGTTAGTTTTGTTTTGTTCAATAAATTTTTTCGAGTGTAACGGTGCTGTCGGAAAAATTTAACTCGCGGCGAACAGAATGATACGGGCTGTCGTTGTGTTTAGCGTTTTTTAAAAAGTGTCTGTTTCGAACGTGGTTAGTTTCGTTTTGTTCATAAAATTATTTCGAGTCTGACGCTACCGTCGAAAAAATTTAACTCGTGGCGAGCGAGAAGATACGGGTTGTCGTTGTGTTTAGAGTTTTTTTGAGAAGTATCCGTTTTGCGTATAGTTAGTCCCGTTGGGTTCGTAAGATTTTTTCGAGTTGAACGATGTCTCCAGAAAAATTTAACTCGCACCGAGCGAGAAGATAGGGCCCGTTATAAATTCGGGTGAAATTAGTGTCTTTTATTTTAATAAAATTATATATTTACACTTTTAACCCCCGAAAAAGTGTAAACTTGAGGGGCCGTTGTGTAAATATAGCTGAAGTTGAGGAACCGTTTGTAATATGAACGCAAACTCAAAACGACAATTCGATATAACTGAAACGATGAGATTCTCCATGACTTTTAGTATAAAAAAATATAATATAATATAATATAATATAATATAATATAATATAATATAATATAATATAATATAATATAATATAATATAAATAAATATAAATATAAAATATAAATAAATATAATATAATATCCCCTACATCACATAAAGCATGACATATACATCCTATGTGTCAGACCCTAAGGATACCCCTACTCATCATCTGACACGTGTCATACACCAAAAAATTTTAGACTTTTTTTTATTTAAAAAAAAAGTAAATTGTATAATAATAAAAAAGAAAAAAAAGTGTCTCACATGTAGTGACCCGGAAAATTTTGACTATTTTTTAAATCAAATTCTCGATACGTTTTAATATTATTGACACGATAAGCAAAGTCTGTAAGGTTGAGTCTCAAAAAGTTTGAACTGTTTCATATATTCAATTGACCTTCGACTGTTCTCGACGATTCACGAACTATTATTTGTAAATAAATGTGTTTACATATAAAAATAAATATAAATATATGTATAGAGTATATTAAATATAATTATTTAATAATTGTAATACTCATTGGACGTTTCGATTATTATTTATAGAAGTCTAATTCAAACTTATATGATTTTAGAATAAACGGTGATCCGAAAATGTGTTCTATAAATTTTAGGCTTACTAAAATGTATTTTGAATCTAGTTATTAAATTTTAACACTTTTTATATTTTACCCAAAATTGAGAGGGACAGTTGATGTAATTTTTATTTAATAAATTAATGATCGAATTTTATACCATAATGACTGAAATAAATAAAGATGATTATTATAAAAATATGCAATTTTTCTGAAGACTTTTTATTCACCACTAAGTGAACCACGGAGTACGAAATAATAGTCCGTTAAAACTGTCGGTAGAGGCTGCTGAACTATGCTAAATGAGTTTACACGTTTCTTTTCATTTGATTAATTTAATATTTATTATTATTGTTACTTATGCAAAAGACAAACACTTGTGCAATTCATTTTCATCCGTAACTGATTGATTTTTATGATTAGATTAAAACACTGTTGAGCTTTTGTCTATTGTTCCCCATTAACTCATATGGTTACAAGTAATATGATATATGCATACATATAATATGCATATATATTTGGATAGCCTTCAACCTTCACCCTCAACCTCTTCCTTCTTTCTTTCGTTTCTCTGTTTACGAGTGAAGAACAAACACCCTCACAACACCACCTTCGATTATGTTATCAACAACGATCTCGACTGCTTGATAACCATCACCAATTACATCAATAAACTCCTGCAAAACTGCTACTCCTTCGTTACTGTTCTCATTCGAACAATACTATCAAACAAACAACTACCTTCGTTAATTACATGCTCGTTGAACCACCATCACCAAGAGACCTGCTGCTGCGCTCATTTTTTTGTGTGTTTTGTTTTCTGTTTTTCTGTTCAAATAATCGACCCACCCAAACCACCACCGAAGGTCACCTGTTGTCACTTGCTATTATTTTCCTATTTTAAACCGAAGACCTCACCTCCACCATACAACACCACCTCCGTTATTACTCACCACGACTGTTATTACATAAACCATCAAGAACATCCACCACCGTAAATCATCGGAACAACCATAAACAACCAACGCTAGACACTACAATAACTGCTGCAATATCGATGATGAAAGTTTTGTGATGCTATAGTACAATCTTGTTTTTGTTTCTATTAAATAACGAATTTAAGATGATGATAAAAAGAACTATTGATGATGATGATTCTTCTAATGATGATGATAGATTGATGGCGGCAGCCATGAGAATGGATGATAATGATGTATGACTCGATTCCTACCATTTGATATTTCTGTTAAGCCTTTTTCCTTTAACAAACCAAAACCCAATCATATGATAACTTAAGCCCATTACATAATTTGAGCCCACTTAATTAAATAGACTAAATCATAAGCCTATCCCATAAACTGAGCCCATCAATGTTTGTTACTACTGCCGAATGTTTCTGTTTCTATTCAGCCGTCACCACCACCATTATCATCGCCATATTTTTTTTTTTCTGTTTTCTGTTTTAATGATGATGATGAGAAGCTAGCTGAATGATGATGTGTAGGATCGATAATTATGTTAGGGATGATGACAAACAGCGAATGATGATGGAGACATGAAATCACGATGGTGATAAGATGATGAAGATGATGAGTACGGTTTTCAGATTGATGATGATGATGTTATTTGCTGTTGAGTAGATTAGGATGATAGATAGTGATATAGATGATGATGGTATGAATGTTATATGACGACATGAATTGATGAAGAAGAAAATGAAATCAGGAAACTAGATGAAATGATTTAAATCCTAGTTAAAACAGAAAGAAACGAATGGTTCAATGGTTAGGGGTTTTGTGTTTAACCGAGAGGTCATGGGTTCGAGCCCAGGCAGTGGCGTACTTTGTTTTTAGGAGCTTGTTTTCTTCAAAGGTTGTGTTCTAAAATTATTATTATTATTATTGTCATTATTTATTATTATTATTATTATTATTATTATTATTATTATTATTATTATTATTATTATTATTATTATTATTATTATTATTATTGCTTTGTTATTGTATTGTTATTGTAGTTATTGTTATTATTATTGCTAGTATTGTTGTACTATTGAATTATTATTATCAATATAGTTATATTATAAGGATTATTAGTATTAACATTATTATTATTAATATTATATTTATTATTGTATCATTATTATTTTTATTATTAATTATTATGATTAAGAACACATTAAAAACAACTATGAAGTTAGCGATAAAAGTTGTTATGGTAAAATTTGGAAACTGGTTATAAATTATATGAATACCTGTACAAATATGTATATGATTGTGAAATTAAGTTATAGAAACTGTAGTTATAAGTTTAGAAATTTAACACGAAGTTTATTATAAATTTTATTATTATTAACAAGGTTATTATTATTATCATTGTATTATTAAAATAAAGTATCATAGTAATTAAAAATTATCAAAGTTAATATACTTATCATTATTAAAATTAACACTATTATTATTAGTATTATTACTATCATTAATATTATCCTTCTTATCATTTTAGTAACATTACAAATAGATATTTTTTTTTATATATATAAATGCATTACGATAATATTAATATTACATATCACTCTATTTTTTTATTTAAAATATTAATAACTAAGCTATATATGAAGAATATCAATTAATATATAAAAAAATATATTTTTATCATATATAAACCTTAATATAAAATTGTATTATTAATATGTTATAATGAATATTAGTTATATAAAATATACATAAATTTAATACATTAAATTTATATATATAACACATAATATCACAAGTATGAATATAAATAATAAATATATATAATCTTATTCGATTACGATTATATGCATTAATGAATATACAAATGATATAGGTTCGTGAATCCGAGGCCAACCCTGCATTGTTCAGTTTCGTCGTATGAATATTTTTACTACAAAATATTGGATTGTGAGTTTCATTTGCTCCCTTTTACTCTTTACATTTTTGGGACTGAAAATACATGCGCTGTTTTTACAACTGCTTTATTAAATGCTGTTGAAATATATTTTTGAACTGCGAATATATGAAATACTTTTATAGATGTTTGACGAGATAGACACAAGCAAAACATTCCTCGAATGAATTATTATGCAGACAGAAGTTCTATGTGATTATTATTGAATTATGTGGACATGATAATTACCACCATTGAATTATGTGGACATGATAATTGCCACCATTGAATTATGTGGACATGATAATTGCCACCATTGAATTATGTGGACATGATAATTGCCACCATTGAATTATGTGGACATGATAATAGCCACCAATTGAAGTGAATGTTATATATCGAGAGAATGATTTTATACACAGGTTATGTGTATGATATTTTGTACACGAGATATGTGTACGGTTACAAAGATTTGTTAAAATCGATTTCGTACACGAGAAAGGTATATTGTATTTAAAAGATATCGCATGTACATTACACGTGGGTATAGGATTCGGGCCCATTTGTACCATGCAGGATTTAAATCTTGTGGTCTATCAAAATGATGAATTTTATTATTTTATGAAAAACCTAATGAACTCACCAACCTTTTGGTTGACACTTGAAAGCATGTTTATTCTCAGGTATGAAAGAAATCTTCCGCTGTGCATTTGCTCATTCTAGAGATATTACCTGGAGTCATTCATGACATATTTCAAAAGACGTTGCATTCGAGTCGTCGAGTTCATCAAGATTAATATTAAGTCATTCATAGTTTGGATATTTTATGAAATGGTATGCATGCCGTCAACTTACGATGTAAAGAAAGTTTGTCTTTTAAAAACGAATGCAATGTTGTAAAATGTATCATATAGAGGTCAAGTACCTCGCGATGTAACCAAATGTAATGTATTCGTCCAGATGGATTAGGACGGGTCCTTTCATCACACCTATACGAATTCAAAAGGATTCTTTCAGTTACCCTAATATAATTGTTCCGTCTTTTTTTCATCGATTCCTCCCTCAAATGTTAATTTCTTTGATCGCGCCTCACTCACTATAAAATCATACTCAATTTCCTGATTAAAATGATGTATTAATAACTGGCAACTGATGAATAATTAGGAATACAGAATACAGATTACAACCCTAAAAAACTGCAGCGGTTCATCAACTGTTCGGGACCGCCTTTAATCAAATCCAAACGATCGATTTATCGTTGTTCATCTTCCAGCATAAAGATTGAAACCGCCGTACAAAGATCAATAAGTCACTTAACAACCTGTTGTAATGATTAATCGATCTCACCGGAATGAAGATGAAGGCGATCGGTGGTGGTGGTTTCCCACGGCAGTAATCAATTTCCAGAAAATCAAACCGTTGTTTGTGTTGCTTTACGAATGGTATCATCGATTGCTTCATTTATAATTATACCGCATGTAACGACCCGACAAAATCGTCATTGACTGCGTCGTTAACTGAGGTCCCGTTACGTGGTCATAGTCCCTATATGAGACGCGTTTGACCAAAATTATGTCGCATTCATTTGAAACGTACAAGACTTGCAAAGTTTAGTTTACAAACGGTTCGACAACAAGTATAAGTTTACAAAAGTTGAAAAGTATAAATGAAATAACTTGCGACATAATAAGTTGAAAATCACGGTTGCTATAAATAGCGTAAATATGTATGCTTTAAGTTTGAATCCAAAAGTGTTATCCCTAGCGTAAGCATGTATGCTTGACTCCAAGCAAGTAATCAAAGTACGAAAGCATGTATCAAGTGGCCAAATATGAACCTGAGAAACATATAGAAAACCGTCAACGAAAAACGTTGGTGAAATCATAGATGTAGTAATAAATGTTATTTTTGAACCACAAGATTTAGTATTCCCATAAAATTGATCATCCAAATAGTTTGCATTTCAAAATAAGTTCGCGAGTACCCAATTATCAAGGCTAAACTTTCCTTCCATAGAACTCCATCACAATAGTGTTAGAACATACACTGTTTCTTGAAAATATATTTCATCCGAAGTAACGGTAGCGAACCGTCCGAATGAGGGTTTGTCAAACCCATATAGATCCATACAACATAAGTTCTCGCTTACACCCAGCAAGTGTAACTAATGATAATCGAATTGAGGATTTTTGTTCAAACTCGTTGTGGAATATTTGTTTCATCGAACTTGTGTTCAAAACATAAAAGTAAGTAGTACAATATGTAACAAAGTATATGTTTCTCAGCCCACGATTTAAAGTAGAAAAGTTGTTGAAAAGGTGGGACTATGATCTCACCTCGAGTGCACGAGTATAAATGTACTTCACAAAGTAAACGTGTGCATGATAGTTGCTTAGCCTTGACCTAAACAATTAATTTGTATCAATTACTGGTTACGACACAAGGTCGGGCGAAATGTGTTCAATTAGTCATATTGTGACGCCCCGTACTAAATCATCATGTACGGACCATCATCAACAGGATCATTACAAGGTTAAGTACTATATGCGTTTTCAAAACAGAGTTTACATTCATAAATAAAAGTGACGTCATAACATACGTCAATTGTTTTACAAATCAAAAGTATGCTTCACTAAGTAGAAGCATTAAATAAGTGTACGTGACCATAATGCTCGTTACATAACATAAGTTCATAAGTAAAAAGTTTGAATGCAACATAAGTAGTCATGCGATAACAACTCTAGGCAGCGGGTTCTACAGCACGACTAGTAAGATAGCGGAAGCGACTTCAAACACCTGAGAAAATACATGCTTAAAAAGGTCAACACAAAGGTTGGTGAGCTATAGTTTAAGTATAACAGTAATGTAAGTAGGCCACGAGATTTCAGTGCTACAACGAGCGTTTCAGAAGTATGTAAAAGTATATGCTTAACCGTGGGCACCCGGTAACTAACTTAACGTTTAAAGTACCCCCTTAAAGTGCACTTGGCAAGTGCGTATAACCTCGAAGTATTAAACACTCGTTAAATGCTAGCGCTACTAGCCCGAGTGGGGATGTCAAACCCTATGGATCCATATCTAAGATTCGCGTTCACGGTTCAAAAACCAATGATTAAACGTTACCGAGCTAAAGGGAATGTTTCTGCCGTTATATAACCCACACATATATAAAGTTTAAGTACTCGTGCCTAGTATGTAAAACATAAAAATCCGCATGTATTCTCAGTTCCCAAAATAAGTTAAAGTAAAAAGGGAATGCTATAACTCACAATGATTAGTAGTAATGGTAAGGTAGTAGTCGGAAAGTGGTGTGCAAGTAACGGTCCAAACGTCCTCAACCTAAGTCAAATAGCACTAAGTCAATAAGTCGTCTCAAAAGGTTTACAAGTACGTAATTAAGGTCATAAGGGTCATCATCAATCATCATTAAACAAAAGGTAACAAGTAAGACTCGTTTATGAAAGTCGTTTAAAACAAAGGCTGACTTCGGTCAGTCACCACGGCCTCTACCCTTACTGAATTAAGGTGAGACCAGTGGTCATGGCTCCGTCTATGAGTCCCTTAAGTGTGGTAAAATTTACAGAAGCAAACTCGTCTTGGTTTGACCGTGGCGACGGTCTAAGTGCGAGTAGGTCAGAAATTTCTGCACAACGTTAAAGGACATGGTAACGATCGGAGGGCCATAAATCCTAAACCGTAACTCGGATTAAGACGAGTCCTATATGAAAAGTTATCTACTCGAAAAGTTCTATCTAGAAATCAAGGTTAGAACAGCCCAGGTCTACTGGTCTGTTCCAGAAGCATCAGGTCAGTAGGTTTTGGACAGAACAGTGGGTTTTGGAGAGTTCCGGTTGTCTCGGTGCTTGATGTTCATCACGGTTCTCATCCTTGATGCGTATAGCTTCTAGTATACAACTCGTTGATGTGTTAACATCATTTTGACCAAGGTTTGTCCATCATAACTCAAGTGCAAGTGTTGTAAGTGTTTGATGAACCAAGGTTACATGTAAGTTTATGAACAAGTTCATGAACACTAAGAAAGATCACAACCAAGTGTTGGATCCATGATACTTGCACCAAAGTGTAAGCTCTTGTTGGTTTCATGTCCTTGTTCAAATGTGTAGTAAGCAACTAACAATAAGAAATAAAGAAAATGAATGATAAGCCTAAACCAACCATGAAGGTGGTATTCTAGTAACATACAACAAACAAGAACACAAGTAACAATTATAAAGATTATAAACTTTAAATCTTTTGAAACAAAATAAAGTAGAAAACTAACTAAATAAGAAAATGGTTCATAGTTGCTCATACTTTTAAAGATTCAACCAAGTTGATCTTTAAGTGAAGTAACTTCAAAGTTACTTCAAGAACTACAAGTAATGAGTTTATACAACTATGAACTTTAGTTATTTTGAAACAAGATATGTAGAACATAACTAGATAGATTATGTTCTTGAATGTTCTTGTTATAACAAGATAAAGATGAAGAAATCAAACTAGTAAGTTTGTTCTTGAAAGTTAGAAAGTAGGTAACATATAACTAGTAACTACATGTATTCAAACATTAAGTAAGAACAAGTAAACAAACAACAATTGATGATGATGTTTAAGGGGTAAAAGGCCACGGTTTTTAGGGAGAAAGAAGAAGAAGAAATGTCTTCAAATTACTTACAAAGAACAAAGAACTTGAGAGAAAAAGAGAGAAGAAAATTGCAAGTAAAGTGTGTGTGTGTTTGAATGAGAGATACAAGGAATGAAGTAATGAATAAATGAAAGCAAATGACCTCTCTAAAGGCCTCAAACAATTCGGCCAGCAGCATAAGCAAGGGGGAATGGGTTTGTTTTGTGGTTACTTGGTGTTAAAGCTTACAAAAGATGGATAAAAGGGTTAGTCTCATGGGGATTATAAGGCAACTAGATTCCTTAAGCAAGTAACTAGTTAGTTTATGTTTAAATGATACTTACAAGTATGCAAGAGTGGGCTTAATGTCCATTAAAAGAAGTAGGGTGGGCTTGTGAGTCTTATTCAAGAGTCCATTACACTAATTAAAGCCCAAGTTGCAAATAATCCAAATAAGTCCAACTTAAGCCCAAGTAATTAACTAACCATCTTAGTTAATTAAAATGATTAATAAAATTAATCATGAATGTAAATAATACCTTAAAATATTATTCGTGCAAGTTCCGGGTGTCACAAAGACGTTTCGGGCATTTAAAGTTCAAGTACGGGCAATTAAAGCAACATGTAAATGTAATAACATACATTCGTTTAATCAAGCGTATTAATAATAATAATTATTAATAAATAACGTAGGAAAAACCAGGGTCGTTACATTACCCACCTGTTAAAGAAAATTTCGTCCCGAAATTTAAGCTGAAGTAGATGGAGGAGTCGGGAAAAGATGAGGATACTTTCGCATCATTTGATCCTCTCGCTCCCAAGTAAACTCAGGTCCTCGTTTGGCATTCCATCGTACTCGAACGATCGGAATCTTGTTGCGTTTCAAAGTTTTGATCTCACGATCCATAATCTCAACAGGTTCCTCCACAAAGTGGAGTTTGTCATCGATAGTAAGTTCTTCCAATGGTATGATGAGTTCGGGTGCAGCAAGACACTTCTTCAAGTTTGACACATGGAAGGTAGGATGAACTGAGCTCAATTGTGCTGGTAGATCCAAACGGTATGCAACTGGTCCAACACGTTCCAAGATCTCGAATGGACCAATGTATCGTGGGTTCAACTTTCCACGTTTTCCAAAACGGATCACACCTTTCCAAGGTGCAACCTTCAACATTACACGATCACCAACATTAAATTCAAAGTCTTTCCGTTTAAGATCGGCATAGCTCTTTTGGCGATCACGGGCAGTCTTAAGTCTAGCTTGAATCTGAGCAATCTTCTCCGTCGTTTCGTGGACTACCTCGGGTCCGGTGATTTGCTTTTCGCCTACTTCGGCCCAACAAATAGGAGATCGGCACTTACGACCATACAATGCTTCAAAAGGTGCAGCATTAATGCTTGAGTGATAACTGTTATTGTACGAGAATTCGGCGAGTGGCAAATGCCTTTCCCAGGCCTTTCCAAAATCAATGACACATGCACGCAGCATGTCCTCCAAGGTCTGAATCGTTCGTTCACTTTGCCCGTCAGTCTGAGGATGATAAGCAGTACTCATGTCAAGACGAGTTCCCATGGCTTCTTGCAAAGAACGCCAAAATCTGGAAGCAAAACGGGGATCGCGATCGGAGATGATTGATAAAGGTACACCATGACGAGATACAACCTCTTTGATGTACAGCTGAGCAAGTCTTTCCATTGTATCAGTTTCCTTCATCGCTAGGAAGTGTGCAGATTTGGTGAGGCGGTCAACAATAACCCAAATAGTATCGCATCCGCCCACCGTCTTTGGCAGCTTAGTAATGAAATCCATTGTGATCCTTTCCCACTTCCATTGTGGGATTTCCGGCTGTTGAAGTAACCCAGAAGGTCTCTGATGCTCGGCTTTAACCTTCGAGCAAGTCAAACACTTACCAACATAAGTCGCAACGTCCTTCTTAAGATTCGGCCACCAATACTGTTCTTTAAGGTCGTGGTACATCTTACCTGCACCGGGGTGAATCGAATATCTCGATTTGTGTGCTTCATCAAGTATCAGGCTTCGTAGATCTCCATAGTAAGGTACCCAAATTCTTCCGGCATAACATCGGAGTCCAGACTCTCTAACCTCGAATCGAGAGACAAGTATGTTCAAATGCTCGTGAGATATGTTCTCCTCCTTGAGAGCCTCAACTTGGGCTACTCTGATCTGGTTGTTGAGGTTCGAATGGATGGTGATGTTCAGAGCCCAAACACGGAGAGGTGCCGTCCTCTCCTTTCGGCTTAAAGCGTCAGCTACAACATTGGCCTTGCCAGGGTGATAACGGAGTTCACAATCGTAGTCGTTGAGCGTCTCGATCCATCGACACTGTCTCATATTCAATTGCTTCTGATCGAAGATGTGCTGGAGACTCTTGTGATCGGTGAAGATAGTGCTCTTAGTTCCATACAAATAATGTCTCCACAATTTGAGTGCAAAGACAACGGCTCCAAGTTCAAGATCATGTGTAGTGTAGTTCCGCTCGTGAATCTTCAATTGGCGGGAGGCATAGGCAATAACCTTTGATCGTTGCATCAGTACACAACCAAAACCACTCTTCGATGCATCGCAATAAACAACAAAGTCGTCACTGCCTTCAGGAAGTGATAGGATAGGTGCGGAGGTTAACTTCTTCTTCAAAGTTTGGAATGCTGATTCGTGTGTGGGTTCCCAAATGAACTTCTTGCCCTTGTGAGTCAGTGCGGTCAAAGGACGCGCAATCAGAGAAAATCCTTCGATAAACCTTCGATAATAACCGGCGAGACCTAGAAATTGGCGAATATGCGTTGGAGTAGTGGGGGTCTCCCACTTGCTGATGGCTTCAATCTTGGCGGGATCAACTTTGATACCCTGGTCGCTCACAACATGACCCAAAAACTGTACTTCCTTCAACCAAAATTCGCACTTGGAGAATTTGGCGTAAAGTTGCTCTTGTCTTAAGAGTTCAAGCACTAGCCGAAGGTGTTGCTCATGTTCTTCTTCGCTCTTAGAGTAGATGAGGATATCATCTATGAAGACGATAACAAACTTATCCAAGTAAGGCTTGCAGACACGATTCATGAGATCCATGAACACGGCAGGGGCATTTGTCAAACCGAATGGCATCACGAGGAACTCATAATGACCATAACGGGTCCTGAATGCAGTTTTCATCACGTCACTTTCCTTCACCCTCAGCTGGTGATATCCGGATCGCAAATCGATCTTTGAATAAACGCTCGATCCTTGTAGTTGATCAAAAAGATCATCAATTCGTGGAAGAGGATATCGATTCTTGATAGTCAATTTGTTGAGTTCACGGTAGTCGATACACATACGGAAGGATCCATCCTTCTTCTTTACAAACAACACAGGTGCGCCCCAAGGCGAGAAGCTTGGTTGGATAAACCCTCGATCTAATAGCTCTTGTAGTTGACTCTGTAATTCTTGCATCTCGGAAGGTGCGAGTCTATAAGGTGCGCGAGCTACAGGTGCAGCTCCTGGCACTAAATCAATCTGAAACTCTACTGCCCTCGGTGGCGGTAATCCAGGCAGTTCTTCGGGAAAGACATCGGAAAACTCGTTCACAATTCGAACGTCGTTCACGTTCTTCACCTCAGTTTCTACCGCTTTCACATGTGCTAGGACAGCAAAGCGTCCCTTCTTCATAATCTTTTGCGCTTTCACGCAACTAATGAGGTTCAACTTCGAGGTACATCTCTCTCCATAGATAACCAGTGGTTCGCCATCTCCTTGTGGTATGCGAAGTGCTTTATCTCCACAGATAACATCGGCCTTTATCTTGCTCAACCAATCCATACCGACGATCGCGTCAAAACTTCCCAGTTTGATAGGTATCAAATCAATTTCGAAATCTGCACCAGCTATGTTGATAATAGCTCCACGACTAATATGGTCAACCTTTTCAAGTTTTCCATTGGCGACCTCGACAAGCATACTTTCCTTCAAAGGAACTAACGACCAATCTAACTTATCACAAAAATGTCTACACACATAGCTCCTATCGGCACCAGTATCAAATAGGACAGAAGCTAAAAGATTGTTGATCTTGAATATACCTGTCACCAAGTCGGGGTTGTCGCGAGCGTCCCTTGCATTAACATTGAAAGCTCTAGCACGTGGTGGTCCGCCATCCTTACGCTTGTTAGGACACTCGTTTCTGAAATGGCCCGTCTTTCCACATTCATAACACTTCTTAGGCCCATTGTTGTTGTGGTTTGGCTTCACATTCAAAGTGGTAACCTTGCAATCCTTGCCAACATGTCCAGATCGTTGGCACTTCTCACAGATAACATTGCAATACCCAGTGTGGTGCTTGTAGCACCTATTGCATTGTGGTAAGGTTCCTTTGTAGTTCGGATTGGTGCGGTTGTTGTTGTTGGGGTTGGTGTTGTTGTTGTGCATGTTGTTGTTTTGCCTGAACCCTTCATGTCGTTTTGCCGGGTTTTGATCATAGTTCCTACCCCTGTTGTTGTTGTGGTTGTTGTCCCATTTCCTCTTTTCACCACTAACAGTTTCAAACTTAACCTTCTCCGGCTCGTCCAGGATGATTTGATTCAAGAGAGTATGCGCCATGCGCATTGCTTCGGGAACACTTGGCGGCTTGGATGAGGTAACATTACCCTTGATGGACTTAGGAAGTCCCGAGAAGTATTTCTCCAAACGCTTAAATTCGGGGGTGACCATGGTTGGACACATAAGAGCCAATTCCAAAAACCTACGGTTGTAGCTGTTAAGGTCGTTCCCTACGGTTTTCAATTGCATAAATTCGATTTCCATCTTTTGAATCTCGGTTCTCGGACAGTATTCCTCGATCATAGCACATTTAAATTCTTCCCAAGGCGTAGCATACGCCTCATCAATTCCTTTCGCTTGGGCCATGGTATTCCACCATGTGAGCGCGCCATCAGACAGCGTGCAAGATGCAAATTTCGTTTTGTTAGCCTCAGAACAATTGCTAACCCTGAATACCGATTCCAACTTTTCGAACCATCTGGTGAGACCGACGGGTCCCTCAGTGCCACTGAAGTAGTGTGGCTTGCAGTTTTGGAATTCCTTGTAAGTACACCCATCTCGGACGACAGGTGGATTGACAGGCGGTGGTGGTGGAACTTGGGGTTGTCTTTCAGCTAGTGCAGCAGCGACTCGCTCGTTAATCATTTCTTCAATTTGTGCCGCGGTGGGGATAGATCTCCCGTTGGCCATGATGTTCTATACAAACATTTTGACTCAAGTCAAAATCCATTATGCTAATAATAATAATATAGTATATAACAACCAACATGAAAACAGCACAACACATGTTGATTAAGTAATGCAAGCATATATAAGTACCACAAAACCATGATATGATAACGTAAATAGAACACTTGCGCACAAAGTAACAACACAAATTCCATTCATTAATGATAATAGGTTCATACATTACAATAAGTTCGTACATTACATAAGTGAAATATGAAATTACAAAAGAGATTACAATACAGAATCTAGTACAAAGTCCTACGGCGATGGTGGGTACAAGATGTCCAAAACATGAGCCAACTGCTCCTCGAGCTCAGTAACTCGAGTCTGGAGAATCTCAATTTCCCGCCTCATTTCCTCATTAGAGGAAGATGATGGGGCAGGTGGTGCTGGCGGTGCAGGTGAAGCCGGTGGTGCTGAAGTGGATGGTCCGGCTCTGGGTGGAGACGGTAATATCAGTGGGTCGGCGGGGTACGGCACCAGCCGTTTACGAGCAGTGATCCTACGACGCCGACCATAAGCGTCAGTGACAGTACGACCAGGAATTATGCCAGCGAAGCGATACCGCTTCTTCGGCGGGGTAGAAGGTGCCTGAATCGGTCGGTCAGCGGGATCCTCCTCATCACTGGAGTCGTCAGATGAGGTGTCGTCTGAAGAAGCATCGGTGGAAGAACCATCGTCTGAATCATGCGGTGGTGGCGCGGGTGGCTCAACATATCCGAAAGCGGCCAACATCTGTCGGTGTCGGCCTGGCGTAATCACGGCTAAGCGGCCGTCGGCAGTGCGTCGGCAAGGTGTGCGCCAGTGATTACGGAAGGGTCCTTCCCCGAACTCCGCGGGGATCTCCATGCCACCAATGCGAGCCAGTTGTCTCAGGGGTCTGGAAGAAGACGCCGGGATAGGCACACTAGAGCTAGCTCCAGAACTAGAGGCGCCGGGGTCGCCAGTGGGTGTCGGGGCCGGAATGTCGGCAGCAGCAGCAGCAGCAACAACAGGTGCAGCAGTGGGTGGAACAACGGGGCCTGAGCCGCTCGGGATGTCAGTAGGTGGAACGTCCGACATCTGAACAAGGAAAATAAATTTTCCATGTCAGTATGTCATAAAGCAAGCAAATAATAGGCCAACAGTTTAAATCATGTATAACAATAAGTAGCATGGCAATATCAGTAATCGTACGAAACTAGCATGCAATCGAAAGCAAGTAATAGCATGCAGTAATGAAATCATGTAGTAGCATACGGCATATAGCAGTAACAGTAAGCAGCAGCATGCAGTAAGTTCAGCGGAAACAAGTAAACTAACAAGTTGTAGATTAGCCCTATTAGTGAATCCTACTTGGGTCGGTCTTAGACTCACTAATGCATCCTAATTCCCTACAACCAATGCTCTGATACCAAATGTGACGCCCCGTACTAAATCATCATGTACGGACCATCATCAACAGGATCATTACAAGGTTAAGTACTATATGCGTTTTCAAAACAGAGTTTACATTCATAAATAAAAGTGACGTCATAACATACGTCAATTGTTTTACAAATCAAAAGTATGCTTCACTAAGTAGAAGCATTAAATAAGTGTACGTGACCATAATGCTCGTTACATAACATAAGTTCATAAGTAAAAAGTTTGAATGCAACATAAGTAGTCATGCGATAACAACTCTAGGCAGCGGGTTCTACAGCACGACTAGTAAGATAGCGGAAGCGACTTCAAACACCTGAGAAAATACATGCTTAAAAAGGTCAACACAAAGGTTGGTGAGCTATAGTTTAAGTATAACAGTAATGTAAGTAGGCCACGAGATTTCAGTGCTACAACGAGCGTTTCAGAAGTATGTAAAAGTATATGCTTAACCGTGGGCACCCGGTAACTAACTTAACGTTTAAAGTACCCCCTTAAAGTGCACTTGGCAAGTGCGTATAACCTCGAAGTATTAAACACTCGTTAAATGCTAGCGCTACTAGCCCGAGTGGGGATGTCAAACCCTATGGATCCATATCTAAGATTCGCGTTCACGGTTCAAAAACCAATGATTAAACGTTACCGAGCTAAAGGGAATGTTTCTGCCGTTATATAACCCACACATATATAAAGTTTAAGTACTCGTGCCTAGTATGTAAAACATAAAAATCCGCATGTATTCTCAGTTCCCAAAATAAGTTAAAGTAAAAAGGGAATGCTATAACTCACAATGATTAGTAGTAATGGTAAGGTAGTAGTCGGAAAGTGGTGTGCAAGTAACGGTCCAAACGTCCTCAACCTAAGTCAAATAGCACTAAGTCAATAAGTCGTCTCAAAAGGTTTACAAGTACGTAATTAAGGTCATAAGGGTCATCATCAATCATCATTAAACAAAAGGTAACAAGTAAGACTCGTTTATGAAAGTCGTTTAAAACAAAGGCTGACTTCGGTCAGTCACCACGGCCTCTACCCTTACTGAATTAAGGTGAGACCAGTGGTCATGGCTCCGTCTATGAGTCCCTTAAGTGTGGTAAAATTTACAGAAGCAAACTCGTCTTGGTTTGACCGTGGCGACGGTCTAAGTGCGAGTAGGTCAGAAATTTCTGCACAACGTTAAAGGACATGGTAACGATCGGAGGGCCATAAATCCTAAACCGTAACTCGGATTAAGACGAGTCCTATATGAAAAGTTATCTACTCGAAAAGTTCTATCTAGAAATCAAGGTTAGAACAGCCCAGGTCTACTGGTCTGTTCCAGAAGCATCAGGTCAGTAGGTTTTGGACAGAACAGTGGGTTTTGGAGAGTTCCGGTTGTCTCGGTGCTTGATGTTCATCACGGTTCTCATCCTTGATGCGTATAGCTTCTAGTATACAACTCGTTGATGTGTTAACATCATTTTGACCAAGGTTTGTCCATCATAACTCAAGTGCAAGTGTTGTAAGTGTTTGATGAACCAAGGTTACATGTAAGTTTATGAACAAGTTCATGAACACTAAGAAAGATCACAACCAAGTGTTGGATCCATGATACTTGCACCAAAGTGTAAGCTCTTGTTGGTTTCATGTCCTTGTTCAAATGTGTAGTAAGCAACTAACAATAAGAAATAAAGAAAATGAATGATAAGCCTAAACCAACCATGAAGGTGGTATTCTAGTAACATACAACAAACAAGAACACAAGTAACAATTATAAAGATTATAAACTTTAAATCTTTTGAAACAAAATAAAGTAGAAAACTAACTAAATAAGAAAATGGTTCATAGTTGCTCATACTTTTAAAGATTCAACCAAGTTGATCTTTAAGTGAAGTAACTTCAAAGTTACTTCAAGAACTACAAGTAATGAGTTTATACAACTATGAACTTTAGTTATTTTGAAACAAGATATGTAGAACATAACTAGATAGATTATGTTCTTGAATGTTCTTGTTATAACAAGATAAAGATGAAGAAATCAAACTAGTAAGTTTGTTCTTGAAAGTTAGAAAGTAGGTAACATATAACTAGTAACTACATGTATTCAAACATTAAGTAAGAACAAGTAAACAAACAACAATTGATGATGATGTTTAAGGGGTAAAAGGCCACGGTTTTTAGGGAGAAAGAAGAAGAAGAAATGTCTTCAAATTACTTACAAAGAACAAAGAACTTGAGAGAAAAAGAGAGAAGAAAATTGCAAGTAAAGTGTGTGTGTGTTTGAATGAGAGATACAAGGAATGAAGTAATGAATAAATGAAAGCAAATGACCTCTCTAAAGGCCTCAAACAATTCGGCCAGCAGCATAAGCAAGGGGGAATGGGTTTGTTTTGTGGTTACTTGGTGTTAAAGCTTACAAAAGATGGATAAAAGGGTTAGTCTCATGGGGATTATAAGGCAACTAGATTCCTTAAGCAAGTAACTAGTTAGTTTATGTTTAAATGATACTTACAAGTATGCAAGAGTGGGCTTAATGTCCATTAAAAGAAGTAGGGTGGGCTTGTGAGTCTTATTCAAGAGTCCATTACACTAATTAAAGCCCAAGTTGCAAATAATCCAAATAAGTCCAACTTAAGCCCAAGTAATTAACTAACCATCTTAGTTAATTAAAATGATTAATAAAATTAATCATGAATGTAAATAATACCTTAAAATATTATTCGTGCAAGTTCTGGGTGTCACAAAGACGTTTCGGGCATTTAAAGTTCAAGTACGGGCAATTAAAGCAACATGTAAATGTAATAACATACATTCGTTTAATCAAGCGTATTAATAATAATAATTATTAATAAATAACGTAGGAAAAACCAGGGTCGTTACACATATGGCTCGTTACGACTCGATTAATATAGCATGTGAATCAAGTTGTCAAGTTTCATGCAAGATATAAGTATAAAAGCACGTTAGAACGATTGCATAAGTGTTTGGTTAAGTTTGACTAAAAGTCAAACTTGGTCAAAGTCAAAGTCAACGGGGTTGGGTCGGGTATCCGACAATTTTTCTATTAAAGATAAGCATATATAAGTATGTTGGTCAAGTTTCATGTTAATCGGAGGTGCGTAGCATAGTTAGAGTTAAACGTAAATGAGACTTTTTGGACAACAGGCAAATGGTGCTCCGCTCAGATAAGTGGCGTGCCGCTCCATTTCAAGGAAAAGCCTCGGTGCCATTTTGTAGGCATTCGGTGCTCCGCTCAGAAATCGGCGCGCCGCTCCGTATGCCTGACAGAAATTCTGGGCTGTTTTCATGTGTAGGCTCGAACCAAACTTCAAACAAACATAACTTATGAACTGTAAACATTCAAAACACGTATCTTATATCGTTGGAAAGGTAATTTAACAAGGAATACAACTAAACACATTTCATTAAACAAAAACATCATTTAAAATAACTGAAATCTCGCCAAAAGATCATTACTTAACGTTTCAAGCTCAAAAATGCAAATGGTGATTCGGGAATCCAATTTACACATACGATATGCCGTTTTGAAGGTAATTAAACATACATTTCAACTAAACACTTATCAACAACATTAAAAAGCATTCAATGCATCAAAAGTTTGTTTTAAGTCTATCAAACCCTAACCAAAAATTATAAAATCAACAATCATGCTAACGAAGTTTTTCTAAATCAACCTACATATCAAATTGAAGCTAATGATGCTAGTAACACATTTAATACATGAACTTTAACATTTAACAACATTTAATCACCCAAAATCAAGAATTTAACAAACCCATTTTTCATATTCAAGCTAGTTACTCAACACAATAAATTGAGCAAACTAAACATATATTCATGTTAGACTTGAGCCATAGACACTAATTAACACCATTTCAAGTCAAAAACACTAAGAACATCAAATCCAGAGTTTCAAAAATATTACCCAAACGAGATGAAATTGGTATCAACTTGTAGAGGATGAAGAGATGATTCCAAAAGTACAAATCGTTTTGTAGTAAGCTTCCTTGAAAAGATTTAGATGATGAATTAGTAAGAATGAAGTAAAGGGTGTTTTGTTGCTAGTAAGTAATGAGAGAAAAAGATAAAAGAAAAGGAAATGGAAATGAATGGTGGGGAGGATTCTTTGACCATTTGACTCTCTTGGTCAAGTTTGGCCATTTGGCACAAATGGTCCCCCGAGTTTGAAAGCGGGTGCGTGAATTAATCAAACGAATTATTTTAAAAACGCAATTTAACGAGAGATGTCATAATTAAATAACGGGAATATTAAGAACGTTAGTTAACGAAAAGTACGAATATAGATGACGAAAGATATTATCTAAAAAAAGACGGTGTTAAAAATAATTTAACGGAAAAATGCGGGATGTTACATTACCCACACCTTAAAAGAAATTTCGTCCTGAAATTTAGTTGGAAGTAGTAGTCGTTGTTTCTTCCTCGAGATCTTGCATTGCCAATTCTACGAATAATTGAAGGTACTTCTTTGGGCATTTCAACGAACTTCGAAAATCGGGGTTTTACGTTGTTTTATAGTTTGGTTCCACGATTCATAATTTCAACCGGTTCTCCTATGAAGTGGAGTGTATCGTCGATAGGAAGTTCATCAAAAGGATAACAAGTTCTTATTCGCAAGACACGTCTTCAAGTTTGATACGCGGAATGTAGGATGAACGGAGCTCAATTGAGTCGGAAGATCGAAACGGTAAGCAACGGGTCCAATACACCCCAAGACTTCAAAAGGATTTATGTATCGCGGATTTAGCTTCCTACGTTTCCTGAAACGGATTACACCTCCTCAAGGTGCGACTTTTAACATTACGCGGTTTTCCACTTAGAATTCGAGAGGTTTACGTCTAACATTTGCATGGCTCTTTTGGCGACTACGGATCGTCTTGGGCCTCTCTTGGATTTGAACGATCTTAACAGTTATTTCATGAATGAGTTCGATTCCGGTGGTTTGAATATTGCCTACGTCGGCCCAACAAATTGTAGAACGATAATTTTGGTCATATAAAGTTTCGAAAAGGTGCGGCATTAATACACGAAAGAAAATTTTTGAAGTAAGAGAATTTGACTAAAGGTGAGTACTTTTCCTCAAGTAAATTTGAAGTCGATAACACGAACTCGTATTATGGTTTCCAAGGTTTGAATCGTATGTTGGTTTGGTCCTTCGGGTTGTGGTTGATGTGTTGTACTCATGTCTAAACGTGGTCCCGAGGCTTTTTGTAAGTCTAGAAGTGAAACGAGCATCTCGATCCGAAACGAGGTACATTTCTTTAAGGTATATTTTGAACAAGTTCGTTAGGACTTGAAAACGTTAGTTAGAACAAGTTTCTCAAGAAATTCGCGCCGCGGAAGACTTATCGGTTTCCGAAAACGTTTGTTAGAGCAATTTTCTTATCGGTTTCTGAAAACGTTCGTTAGGACTATTCACCCTCGAGGCAAATACTAGTATAACGTGAAGAGTCTCTCTCTCCATTTAGAATTTAGATAAAAGATTTCCTTATATGGAAGTACGAGTGTAATGCATGAGAAGTTTCCGCCCCGATGTGAGCATATCAAGCATGTTGTAGTTCGTCGATAAAACTGTGAGAAAACGAGATAGTATACACGTGTAACATACGTTTGGAGTTGAAAGAATTTGCCATTCATTTGGAAGCATAAATATGGTTCGAAAATAATCGAAGATGTGTCCCGGGTATGGTTGTTATCAGTATTCTCGGAATTTTTGGATGTTCAAACAAGAAAAATGAAGTCATGTACATGGCACATGGTGGTGATTAGGTTGATCGAGTCCAATCACCATCACGAGTCATTAGAACTTTGGTATGACTTACCGTAATATAACCACATTGATCGAGTGTCATTATATTACGCTAACTCATACCTCCATTCCCACATCACTCCATAGATTCAAGTTCGTGTAATCGTGAAAATTTAAAATGAACAAAGTGTAACCACGTATCTAATGTGACTCGTATTAAATCGAAAGAATTAGTGCAACTCTAAAGAAGCGTTCCCCGAGGGAAGTGTATAAATGATTGTTCACGTCAATGCGGTTCAAGTCAAACAATAATGTATTCCGGTACGAGAAGTGTAACGAATCATGATAACGAATAGTACGCAACCGTAGTGATAAATAGTGATGGCGATACTCACCTAGAGTAGCGATGGTAGTAACAAGAAGTGATAGATAGTAAGGGACACCGGTGTGACACCGATAGTAAGTTAAAATGGTGGCGAATAACAATCTGGGAGACAGAGTTCCCGAACAAGTATGACTAATGAAGTCGTCGTCGTCCTTACGCGTATGAATCTTAACTTTACGTGTGTTACCCGAAAGTGGTAGATTACAGATTCGTATGATGAAAACTTGGTACCATTAAGAAGTTTGCCTAAGAATGATTCAAGTATAATGCACAAGTAGTCAAGTAAGTGCTATCTATAGCAAATGTATGTCAGAATGCAGTGGCTAACTATCCGGTTGTAGTCTAGATTCACTAATGCATCCTAACGACTCTGTCAGACACACTAATGCATATCCTAGTTCCCTACAACCGATGCTCTGATACCAACTGTAACGACTCGACAAAATCGTCATTGACGGCAGCGTTAACTGAGGTCCCGTTACGTGGTCATAGTCCCTATATGAGACGCGTTTGACCAAAATTATGTCGCATTCATTTGAAACGTACAAGACTTGCAAAGTTTAGTTTACAAACGGTTCGACAACAAGTATAAGTTTACAAAAGTTGGAAAGTATAAATGAAATAACTTGCGACATAATAAGTTGAAAATCACGGTTGCTATAAATAGCGTAAATATGTATGCTTTAAGTTTGAATCCAAAAGTGTTATCCCTAGCGTAAGCATGTATGCTTGACTCCAAGCAAGTAATCAAAGTGCGGAAGCATGTATCAAGTAGCCAAATATGAACTTGAGAAACATATAGAAAACCGTCAACGAAAAACGTTGGTGAAATCATAGATGTAGTAATAAATGTTATTTTTGAACCACGAGATTTAGTATTCCCATAAAATTGATCATCCAAATAGTTTGCATTCCAAAATAAGTTCGCGAGCACCCAATTATCAAGGCTTAACTTTCCTTCCATAGAACCCCATCACAATAATGTTAGAACATACACTGTTTTTCGAAAATATATTTCATCCGAAGTAACGGTAGCGAACAATCCGAATGAGGGTTTGTCAAACCCATATGGATCCATACAACATAAATTCTCGCATACACCCTGCAAGTGTAACTAATGATAATCGAATTGAGGATTTTTGTTCAAACTCGTTGTGGAATATTTGTTTCATCGAACTTGTGTTCAAAACATAAAAGTAAGTAGTACAAGATGTAACAAAGTATATGTTTCTCAGCCCACGATTTAAAGTAGAAAAGTTGTTGAAAAGGTGGGACTATGATCTCACCTCGAGTGCACGAGTATAAATGTACTTCACAAAGTAAATGTGTGCATGATAGTTGCTTAGCCTTGACCTAAATAAGTAAGTTGTATCAATTACCGGTTACGACACAAGGTCGGGTGAAATGTGTTCAATTAGTCCTATGGCTCATTACAGCTCGATTAATATAGCATGTGAATTAAGTTGTCAAGTTTTATGTAAGATATAAGTATAAAAGCACGTTAGAACGATTGCATAAGTGTTTGGTTAAGTTTGACTAAAAGTCAAACTTGGTCAAAGTCAAAGTCAACGGGGTCGGTTCGGGTATCTGACAATTTTTCTATGAAAGATAAGCATATATAAGTATGTTGGCCAAGTTTCATGTTAATCGGAGGTGCGTAGCATAGTTAGAGTTAAACGTAAATGAGACTTTTTGGACAACAGGCAAATGGCGCTCCGCATAGATGAGTGGTGCGCTGCTCCATTTCAAGGCAAAGCCTCGTGCCATTTTGTAGGCATTTGGCACTCCGCTCAGAAATCGGCGCGCCTCTCCGTATGCCTGACAGAAATTCTGGGCTGTTTTCATGTGTAGGCTCGAACCAAACTTCAAACAAACATAACTTATGAACCGTAAACCTTCAAAACACGTATCTTATATTGTTGGAAAGGTAATTTAACAAGGAATACAACTAAATACGTTTCATTAAACAAAAACATCATTTACAATAACCGAAATCTCGCCAAAAGATCATTATTTAACGTTTCAAGCTCAAAAATGCAAATGGTGATTCGGGAATCCAATTTACATATACGATATGCCGTTTCGAAGGTATTTAAACATACATTGAAACTAAACACTTATCAACAATATTAACAAGCATTCAATGCATCAAAAGTTCGTTTTAAGTCTATCAAACCCTAATCAAAAATCATAAAATCAACAATCATGCTAACGAAGTTTTTCTAAATCATCCTACATATCAAATTAAAGCTAATGATGCTAGTAACACATTTAATACATGAACTTTAATATTTAAACAACATTTAATCACCCAAAATCCAGAATTTAACAAACCCATTTTTCATATTCAAGCTAGTTACTTAAAACAATAAATCGAGCAAACCAAACATATATTCATGTTAGACTTCAGCCATAGACACTAATTAACACCATTTCAAGTCAAAAACACTAAGAACATGAAATCTAGAGTTTTAGAAATATTACCCAAATGAGATAAAATTGGTATCAAGTTGTAGAGGATGAAGAGAGGATTCCAAAAGTACAAATCGTTTTGTTGTAAGCTTCCTTGAAAAGATTTAGATGATGAATTAGTAAGAATGGAGTAAAGGGTGTTTTGTTGCTAGTAAGTAATGAGAGAAAAAGAGAAAAGAAAAGGAAATGGAAATGAATGATGGGGAGGATTCTTTGACCATTTGACTCTCTTGGTCAAGTTTGGCCATTTGGCACAAATGGTCCCCCGAGTTTGAAAGCAGGTGCGTGAATTAACCAAACGAATTATTTTAAAAACTCAAATTAATGAGAGATGTCATAATTAAATAACGGGAATATTAAGAACGTTAGTTAACAAAAAGTACGAATATAGATGACGAAAGATATTATCTAAAAAAAAGATGGTGTTAAAAATAATTTAACGAAAAAATGCGGGATGTTACACCGCCCTCTGATCATTAGCAATCTAAGCAGGTATGTTTTTATGTTTTTTTTTTTTTTTTACTATTTTCAAATGGGATTCATTTGATTAAAATGTTAATGTCAGCATGCCTTCTTTGTTATTGAAATTTACAGCTAATTACATTTTGCTACTGATAAAGTTAACTTTTTATACCTTTTGATTTTAGTATTATGTTAATTTTAATGTTCATTGGTAATTAGTTTGTATTTCTTCTTTATGTAATCTGCAGGAGTTGCACTGTCATTCTGTGCACGGGCAGTTTTTAGGATCTCACGGAAGTATCTTCTGCAATTTCATATGCACTAAATAGCTTCTGTCACTACACAGACATCTCAAGAATGGGGTGAAATACAAGTGAGCTTTGTTTCACGGTAGTTGTTATATCAACTTCTTCGTATTATTAATTTATGTGAATGTTGTATTCAGTTGTTCTGATGATAAATGTATTGATCTAGGCTCATCACTAAAGAATTTATACATATTTCTTCTTAAATTTTTGGGTTTCTGAATATATTTTGATTTGTGCTATTTAGGGGTTGCAGCGATTTAGGGGTTGCAGCGATTTATAGTTTGCATCTTTCTTTGTAGCAATTTAGGGTTTGTAGTGATTTAGGGGTGTGCAGCTTTGTTTACTGCGATTAAGGGTCGAAAGCGATGTATTAGGGTTCGAGCACGTTTGTGGCTTTTGATGCTGGTAAAATTTAACTAATTCTGAATGTAAATGTTGTTCATATTCGTTGTTCAACATCATCATTTTTAATTTGGTGTATGGTGTTATTAAATATGTTATTTCATGTTATAGAATGCACAATAGTGTTGCATTATTGAAGAACAGTTGCAGTTGACTTGACTTGGTGTGCTATTATGCATATCATGTTGTATCTTGGAATTTAGAATATTAGACAAGGTTTAAACTTTTAAGGGGGTGTAAAATGTAATACCCCGTTCTAATCTATCTGGACGAATACATTACATTTGGTTACATCACGAGGTACTTGACCTCTATATGATACATTTTACAAACATTGCATTCGTTTTTAAAAGACAAACTTTCATTACAATGAAAGTTGACGGCATGCATACCATTTCATAATACATCCAACTTGATGAACTCAACGACTCGAATGCAACATCTTTTGAAATATGTCATGAATGACTTCAAGTAATATCTCTAAAATGAGTAAATGCACAGCGGAAGATTTCTTTCATACCTGAGAATAAACATGCTTTCAAATTTCAACCAAAAGGTTGGTGAGTTCATAAGTTTATCTTAAACAGTAAAAATTTATCATTTTGATATACCACAAGATTTAAATGCTTCATGGTACAAATGGGGCTCGAATCCTATACCCACCTGTAATGTACATGCGATATCTTTTAAATACAATACACCTTTCTCGTGTACGAAATCATCTTTCATAAATCTTAGTAACTGTACACATATCTTGTGCACAAAAATAACATACACATAACCTGTGTATAAAATCATTCTCTCGATACATAACATTCACTTTTCATTGCTTTCAAAGCTTGGCTTGGTAACCGACCTTAACATATAATGCGCATAATAATATCCCCAAAACAGAACATCTCGTCTGTATAATAATCATATAAACTTCGAAGTACTAAACACCATGCCCACTAGCCCTTCCATCTAATGAACATTCTGGGTGGGGGTGTTAAACCCGGTAGCTACCTTTAGGATTCGCGTCAATTAGGCGTGCACTCATTCTCAAAATTAGTGATGTTCCCTAATTCTTAGGTTACCAAGCAATAATAATCAGGGGAAAAATATTCATATCAATTGTGGCAATTATCACGTCCACATAACTCAATGGTGGCAATTATCACGTCCACATAATTCATTCGAGGAATGTTTTGCTTGTGTCTATCTCGTCAAACATTTATAAAAGCATTTCATGTATTCGCAGTTCAAAATGTATTTCAAAAGCATTTAATAAAGCAGTTGTAAAAGTAGCGCATGTATTCTCAGTCCCAAAAATGTAAAGAGTAAAAGGGAATCAAATGAACTCACCATATTGTATTTTGTAGTAAAAATACATATTACGACATTAAATGATTATAGGGTTGACCTCGGATTCACGAACCTATATCAATTATATATATTAATACATATAATCGTAATCGAACATGTTTATGTATTATTAGTATACTTATGTAATAAATTAATTTCTTTTGTTTGCAAAATAATATTTATAATAATATTAAAATAAGTATATCAATAGAAATGATAATTTTAATACTAATAATAATAATGATGATAGTAATAATAATAATAATAGTTTGAATAAAAATGATAATAACAATAATAGTATTAATAGTAATAATAATAATGATAATAATAATAATGATACTTTTAATAATAATACTAGTAAAAATGATGATTTTAATAATAAGGATAACGTTAGTACAAATAATAATAATAATAATAATAATAATAATAATAATAATAATAATAATAATAATAATAATAATAATAATAATAATAATAATAATAATAATAATAATAATAGTAATAATTATAATAATAATAATGAAATAATGATATATTTATCAACCTTTTCATATTTGTATTATATTTACCTCATAATCATATTCATAACCCTATTCTTATTATCATAATCTTATTCATAGTGACATATATTTATGATCATATTTTACTTTCATTTTTATCATTATCCATATCTTCATATCTTGATATTTAGTTCATAATCAGAATCACATTCTTTTAGAGTATTTTTATTATGTAAGTGTTTATGTTTGTAAACCTATCATAACTACAATTTACTACTAATGATAATAATGTTAATAAGTTTAAATTTAACAATACTAATAATCACATTAGTAATAAAAATGTTAATATTAACAATAATACTTATGTCACTAATAATAATAATAATATTAATAATAATAATAATATTAATAATAATAACAACAACAATAATAATAATACTCATAATAATAATAATATTAATATTATAAATGAAAACTACCTTCAACAAGCTTTTTAAAAAATAAAAAATTTGCCATGAGCAGGGCTCGAACCCAAGACCTCTCGTTCCATGCACACACCCCTAACCGTCGCTGCAATTAAGTTTTTCTGATTTAATATGAACCCGCTTGTACTTATCCTATTCTATTCAGCCCACAACAATTTGAATACTCAGCCCAAATACAGAGTAAAATAGATCGGCAGTTTTAAAAAAAAATCACAGCCTTTTTACCATCCTTGTTGCGATTGGACAGAGCAACCATCACCTTGATTACTTCAAAAAAAAATTAAAAGGGAATGTCTCTAAAGGTAATATGGTCGGCCAACATGCCTAACTTGTCCCTCATGCCCAACATGCATTAGTGAAGTTGCTGTAAATCGATATCCCACCTCAACTTTTGTTTTAATTTTTTGGTTCGGTGGACTTGGTAACAAGTCCCACATTATTAATTTTTACTTGTTTAAAAAAATAAACTAGTGGATATATATGTGTTTGTCGACTAACACATAAGAATAATACCCACTATCTGGTATTACTTGATATATTATTAGCAAGTGGGTTTTTGGAATAAAAGCAAAACAAAGTGGCGATAAGAGGAAACATAAAAACAGATCGAGCTATAGCAGTAGGTTTTAATGGTTTCTTTTTGGCTTTTTTGGTTTTAGAACTTGGCGACCAATCCTACTTAAATAGTTCGAGGTTCCTTTTACGAGGGTGGCTTGGGTTGCTTACGAATAGAAAAGCAGAAAGGTTTCGAAGGTGAGGTGTAGGCTGTGATGGTTATGGTTCACAGTTTTACATAGTTGTGGCGTTTGAAGTATACCTGGGTGGTGTTTTGCTGTTGGAACCAAAACAGAAATGAAAAGAGAGGGATATATAAATATATATATATATATATATATATATATAGAGAGAGGGAGAGAGAGAAGAGAAGAAAGTGATCTTGGTGGTGACGGGTTTAATGGTGAGCAAAGATGGTGTTGATTGTAGTTCGAAGATGGTGGGTTTTGGTTCGAAAATACTGAGGTCCAAGATGTACGTGAGTTCATTTGAAGCAAGTAATACTAGTAGCAGTTAGACGATACAAGATGCAAGTGAATTTTGACTCGGTTTGTATGGCCAGAATAGTTGAATTGTATAGATCAAGTATACTAGAGATAATTATGCTAAATGATAGGTATCATGTGTTAGTGGAGTACGTGGTAATGCATACATGGGATGGGAACATGCATGACATGGTAGTGGATAACATCATGGCTAGTGTAGTAGCTAGTATATAGGTAGTGGTAGTTGGTAATAGAATTGACAAGTTGTATGATTTTTTCCTGATTATAATGAGAAATCGTTTGTTTTATTGAGGAGAATGGATCGACAGGATAAATCTTCAAGGACAGAATAAAATAATAAAAAATAAAAGGGTTGATATCTATCTGTAACAGATTTGTACCATTCAGATTCGATATGTAAACAATTTAAACAAGAAACAAAAATAATAAGAGCTGAAAGTGATTTACAACCTAATATAATTGATCTGATTTCACATTTATATAATTAATAGCAATAATTAGTAAATATGAATATATTAATAATACTTTTAATATCAACTTAATTATTCTGTATATTATTTTACATTTTTATTTCTAATTATTTGAAGTGTATTTTTATTTAAAAAAAATATTACATATGCACTACTATTTATATTTATATACATTTATTTACATTTTTATTTACACACAATTGTTCGTGAATCGTCGAGCACAGCCAAAGGGGTAATTGATTTCATGAATTTGATTCCAAAACTTTCAAGACTCAACATTACAGACTTTGCTTATTGTGTCGAAATCATAATAAGATTAAGTTTAAATTTGGTCGAAAATTTCCGGGTCGTCACATAAAACATTGTGATAAAACAATGTACATAAAAATATTTTATAAGCATGCTAATAATCTTTACCTGCAACTTTATATAAATATTATTCAAGATGTTCTGATGTGTTGCTTTTTTGTTTTCTTAGAGTTCGGTCAAGAAGATTAAAGATCTAGAAGTCAGTGTCCCAATTGCTTATGGAACTATCTCATTTTGTTGGACGGAAGGCTACTGAGTAATGCATACTTTTTTTTCTTTATTATTGAAGTGTTTTAACAAGACTTATAGTTTATATGGTGTGAATTGTACCATATTGTTCCAAAGTGATCATGTGATATTAAACAATCAGAATCCTATAATTCAACACAATAATCCTTTTTTTTTTAATTTATTATCATATCAAGTGTTTGAAAAACTCTAATACTTAATGTAATTTTACATGAATCTACTTGCAGGGCAAGCCTCCACATTGGCAAGATTTTGTTGGAATCATAACATTACTAATACTCAACTCGACAATTAGTTTTATCGAAGAAAACAATGCAGGAAACGTTGTCGCAGCTCTTATGGCAGGTCTTGCAGCAAAAACAAAGGTTATACGTGACGGGAAATGGGATGAACAAGACGCTGCCATTTTGGTACCTGGTGAGGTTATTGATGGAATTCAACATAACAACATGTTTATAATATCAACATAATCACAAATCCATTTTATGATAGTAAAGAAAGCGGAAGCATAATTATTAAGAAAACAAGTTTATATGTTTAACCATTTAAATTGAATTCCATGTAAATATCAAGTCATGAACATATGCTTACATATAACATCAAGGAAGTAAGAGTTATACCTCCTCAAACTAGTTTTAGGGCTGTTTTGGATGAGCAAGTAGATGATGATGAATGGAGCCTCAAATGGATGAAAACTCAAGTAGTTATACCCCAAACTTTGCACCAACACCTTGTATTTTGGTTAGGATTTATTAACACTTGAATAGAGTTTGAAAAAAATCAAATGAAGAACCCTTTCTTCCTCTCTAAACCCACGGCATACAGCAGCAGAAATCAGAGTGTTTTGTACAGTTTTTTCAAGTATAATTGCATGTATTGTGTATCTCAAAGAGTCAAGATACTTCTATATGGAATTGGGAAAGTATGACCATGTGTTGGAGTCTTTAGCATGCCTACTTACAACTCCTAGGCCACTCCCCTCTTTCTTTATAAAATAATACTTGAACTAATTGATAAGCATGCATATTTTATAAACTTATTTTATAAAATTAGATTTTATAAAACAAATTTCATAAACTTGAATTTTATAAATTATGTATGTATTATTTATAAAGCCAAATATATAAAATTCCATATTATTTGTCATGTATACTTTATTTTATAAAACCAATTTTATAAAATGCAACATGACTTAATTAATTATTTAGTCTATAAATAATTAAATCCTTATTATATAAATCATTCCATGATTTATATATATACATATCAAGTGCAATTGTTTTCAGAAACCATTTTCTTAAAATTCAAGTGTTGCGTAATTTAATCAACGATCCAGTCGTTAAGATCAAATACGAATAAGGTATCGGTAAGCTTGTTATTGGGTATGACCCGACTTGGATCAAAACATATTAGCCACGTTAATTTAATATGTCTCTCGGGCATACGAAATACCTTCAATCTCCCACTTGCAAGAGAAACATAAAAAATTAATGCAAGCGATGGATACCACCTAACGACCGTCCATCACCCCCAATATGTTATGACTTTGTGCCATTCAATAACATCATTCCTTTCGAGTTCCCATCTCGAATATGAATAGGTGAAACTTTTCATTATATCCTTTCATCCTAGATGTCATGTTAAATCCCAGAGATACAGAGTGACCACTCTCTTTTAGATTTAACTTTATCAGGCCTTAGACATCTGACTCTCAACGAATAAGAAGGACAAATTCCATCTTGACTACATACATCCTAGATATATACTTTGTATCACACCTGAGCTCTTCCTTATGAACTATCATATTTCATAATAGCGAAGGGAAAGAATCAAGGCACAATACTTGGTAAATATCCGAATCCAATATGTATCTCAGGTCAGAGGATACAATGATATTCGCCTTTACTCAAGACTACATGTGATCAACCACAAAGGCTCCATTTAATAAATCTTGAGGGCGGGTCTTCCAATATTTGTATCCCACAATTATCTATGAACCTTGGTTGCAATCTTGCCCCACATTCATCCCGTGAATGTATACCAATCCAAGTTCATAATAGTCTAAACCTCACACTTGTTCCCACAAATGTGATCGACTACGGAATTTAGAATAATTACTTATTCATGGATAAAATATGCAAAATAGGAACATAACTCAAAATAAATTAATACCATAATTATATTAATGAGTTTGAACAATTTTGTTCCGTTACAATACTTAAAACAGATCATGACCAATCACTAGAATATCGAAGCCCTAATGCACAAACATGTCCTGCATGTTTTGCTCCATGTAAGAGCTTCGTGAGAGGATTCGCTATATTAAGATCTGTGTGAACTTTGTGAATACATATCTTTCCCTTTTCAACTTCATCCCTTATGTAGTTGAATCTCCACTCAATGTGACGGGTCTTTTGGTGAGCACGAGGTTCCTTGATTTGAGCAATCGCACCCTCGTTGTCACAAAAGATCTCAAGAGGGTCCTGAATGGAAGGGACTACTCCTAAGTCGTCAATAAATTTCTTCATCCATGCAGCTTCCTGAGCTGCCAATGAGGCGGCAATGTACTCCGACTCTGTAGTGGATAATGCAACAACATCCTGTTTTGAACTCTTCCAAGAGACCGTACCTCTCAATTAGTTTGGAAACTCGCGCCCACGTAACCTTTTACAGCGAGTTCTTCCTCACCAGACCCATATATCAGAAACATATCCTTAGTCCTTCTAAGGTATTTCAATATACTTTTGACAGCAATCCAATGACTGTTTCCTGGGTTATTCTGGTATCTACTTGTCAGGCTAAGAGCGCATGACACATCCGGTCTAGTGCATATCATTGCATACATGATTGACCCAATGGCAGACGCATATGGGACTTTCTTTATTCTCTCCTGTTCATCTTTCGTAGTGGGGCACTGAGATGAACTGAGAAGTGTTCCCTTTTGAATAGGTACCAAACCTTTCTTAGAGTTCTCCATCTTGAACCTTTTCAAGATCTTTTCAATGTATGCACTTTGATTCAAACCTATCAGTTTCTTGGATCTATCCCTGTAGATCCCAATCCCCAAAATGTAGTGTGCTTCTCCAAGATCCTTAATAGAGAAGCATTTACTTAGCCAAGTTTTAACACCTTCCATTGCCGGAATATCATTTCCAAATAACAATATATCATCCACATATAGTACAAGGAACATGATAGTGCTCCCACTAGCTTTCTTGTATACACAAGCTTCATCACCATTTTTAATGAATCCAAATTTCTTGGCCTCCTCATTAAAACGATGATTCCACATTCTAGATGCTTGTTTCAATCCGTAGATTGACTTCTTTAACTTGCATACCTTTTTAGGATATTTCGGATCAACAAAACCTTCAGGTTGAACCATATAGACATCTTCCTCAAGATTTCCATTTAGGAAAGCGGTATTGACATCCATTTGCCATATTTCATAATCATAATGAGCAGCAATGGCAAGTAATATCCTAATAGACTTTAGCATTGCCACAGGCGAAAAAGTTTCATCATAGTCAACCCCTTGAGTTTGAGTGAAACCTTTTGCTACAAGTCTAGCTTTATATGTATCCAAGTTTCCATGTATGTCAGTTTTCATTTTGAAAAGCCATTTACAATCAACTAGCCTTGAGCCAGTAGGTTGTTCAACAAGTTCCCAAACTTGGTTGTCATACATGGATTGCATCTCAGCGTTCATGGCTTCCTGCCATTTATCCTTATCAATCCTTGATAAAGCATCTTGGTAGTTTGTTGGTTCATCCAAATCAACCACATAGCAACCATCCATGAGAAACCCATTTCTCTCAGGAGGATTACTAATTCTACCAGATCTGCGAATGTCTTGTGTATTTTGATCATCCATTTTATCACACTCAACATTTTCATGTTGAGTGCTAGTGTCAACCAATTGTGTATCATCTACTTGATCTTGAACCTCTTCAAGATCTATCTTCCTTTCACTATTTCCTTCCATTAGGAACTTAGTTTCAAGAAATTCAGCCTTTCGAGCAACAAATACATTTTGCTCGGTTGGATCATAGAAATAGTATCCCATATCATCCTTGGGATATCCTATGAAGATACACTTCGTGGATCGAGCATTCAACTTATTAGGGACGTAACGCTTAGGATAAGCTTCACATCCCCATACCTTTAAGTATGATAGAGATGGAGGTTTTTCAAACCACATCTCATGAGGAGTTCGTTCCACTTTCTTGGTCGGGGCCATATTTAGAATACGAGCCGCGGAGCATAGACAATAACCCCAAAATAATAGAGGCAACGAGCTTCTAGCCATCATAGATCGAACCATATCCATTAGGGTTCGGTTCCTCCTTTCAGAAACTCCATTAAGTTGGGGTGTTCCAGGAGGAGTGAGTTGCGAGATAATCCCACAACTTTTAAGATGATCTTGGAAAGCATCGCTTAGGTATTCACCTCCTCTATCGGTACGAAGTACCTTGATTGTCTTATTGAGTTGATTTTGTACTTCATTTTGATATTCCTTGAATGCTTCAAAAGTTTCGTCCTTATGTCTTAACAAGTAGACATATCTGAAACGACTAAAGTCATCAATGAAAGTGACGAAGTATCTTTCACCTTTCCTAGTTATGGGCTTAAAGGGTCCACATACATCCGAATGTATTAATCCCAATAAGTCTTTAGCCCTTTCATAGGTCCCTTTGAAAGGTGCTTTAGTCATTTTGCCTTGTAAACAAGATTCACATACATCAAATGAGTCTAGTTCATTTGATTTCAAAAGTCCATTCTTTTGAAGTGTATGCATTCGATTCTTGTTTATGTGACCAAGGCGGTAATGCCATAAGTAGGAATCACTCAAATCCCTTTTGAGTTTCTTGGTGTTTGCATGGTATATTGAGCTATTGTATGATGTGTCATCATGAACCAATTCATAAATACCATTCGCAGGCGAAGCCTTGAAATAGAACACATTATCTAAAGAAACATGGATATCATCATTAATGAAATTAAGATTAAAACCACATTGTTTCAAAGGGGATACAGAAATAATGTTTCGAGATAAATCGGGTGCATACAAAACATTTTTCAAAATAAGCTCCAAACCACTTGGTAGCTTCAAAACAAAGTCTCCTTGAGCTTTCACTTGCACCCTTGCTCCATTTCCCATGAAGAGACTTGTTGTTCCCGCATCTTGATCACTTCTTTTGAACCCTGCAAAGAATTGCAAATATGAGTTCCACATCCTGTGTCTAATACCCATGTATTAGAAGAAGTAATACTAAGCTCAATGTATACCATATATACATTACCTGAGGTTTGCCCTGCATCCCTCTTTTCTTTCAACTCCTTCAGGTAGACCGGGCAGTTGCGTTTCCAGTGACCCATTTCACCGCAACCGAAGCACGGATCTTCCTTGGGGTTAGATTTACCGGCAACCTTTTGCCTCTTATCTCGATCAATTAGGCTTTTTATCTTAAGGACATAAGATGAAACGGATTGGGAGTCGTCCATCCGACATGCATGAAGCGCTCGGACCATTTCAAAGCGCTTGACATGAGCTTGTTGAAGGAACATCTCCTTCAACTATGTGATCATTTCATATGCACTATGATGCTCAAAATCCTTTTGGAGTTCGGGTATCATAGTCCCAAGCATGAGGCAAGAAACTTGCAACGAATCGGTGCAATATTTCTCCTAATAAGCCATGCCTTCCGTATCATCCTCGTTCGGTTGATCGGTAATGGGGTCTTCCAACACATACGCCCTGTCCTCTAGTTTGAGGACAATTCTTAGATTGCGGAACTAATCCATGAAGTTCGTATGGTTGAGTTTTTCCTTTTCAAGGATTGACCTCAACGATAGGTTGGTAAAGTTTATTGGTGCGTTTGGAATGTTGTTGTTATTGGCAGCCATCTACAAAATTTAACAAAGTTGTTTAAGTATTAATTTTAATTTAACAATCAATACCCTTTAAATCCAATTGATATTTATTAAATTTTAGAATCCAACGGTAAACCTAATGATACCGCAACCCGCATGCGCACCTCATATGCATGCGGGCGCTTAATAATGTGCGTATGCGTGTGCTTGTGTGCGCTATGCGGTATGCGGATTGTATCTGATTCCTTTGTTCCCAGTACGGCGGTTGCTTAGCTGTCAAGTAAATATCTTTTCCATAATTATATCCTTGATTCGGGGGAGTCAGTTATGGATGAGATTAACGTGATCTGGGATGGTTCTAGAATTAGGGTTTGCCTATAAATACAAACCCTAATCATCATTCACCAGACACGGCATATTACGTAACTATCGCACACGAGATACATTACACAAAACAGCATCATTCAGCATCTCTTCAAGGTTAACAGGTTAGTCTTTCGTAAGCTAGTACCTACGACCTTATTTGGGGCCTCTTGATCAACGACCGTTATCAGAGGTGGACTTAATCACTTGGCCATCCCGCCGACATCATCATGTCGGCCAGGGTTATTCACGGTAGCCGGACCGGAGAGCCACGTTCTAAGATCCTTAAACCCCTCCTTATGTATTGAGCAGGCATATTAAACCCCACGGTTAAAATATGCATGATCAAGTGGTGCTTTCATTGAGATTCGAATTAATTCAAGACTGTTTAATTGCTTTTTCTTTTAAGGTTTTGAATTGTATGACTCGTTATTTACAAAATTTTTGAATTTTTTCTTTAACAGTATCATGACTTCCGAGGAATCATCGGAACATACCCAAACAGATGTTCAGAACGCACCATCTGGTAGTCAACAGACACCGGTTATGACTACGGGGGCCGCTATTCAGGCGGGGTACACGATGTACCCTCCACCTATATCCGGCGAACCCTTTCAGAGGTACAAGCTGATATATTCAGACGGCGTTACACTGCCAAGAGCAAACTCACCAGTCACAACCACGCGGCTGGACTTTTCGTCAGTGGATCCAAGGGTCATCTTTGCAGGCACTAGCGGTGGAACAACGGGGCTGCATGTGGTTTGCTGCGGCCAGGTACCTATTTACAGTACCACTGTTTCAATACCTCTGCATACGCAGAGCATTCAGCAGAATTCGTCATTTACACCGTTGCAACCTTGGCAACCACCACGCCCAGTTTCACAATTTTTAACTCCTGCGGATGCGCAGGCGTTACTTAATAGTTGGGGATTTGGTGTCATCCCAGATGCAAACTCTCATTGGGCGCCGATAACAGCGCAGCAGCAAAGCACAGCGCATACAGTTGGGCTTTTAAGTGTGTATCCTCAAGTTTCGCAGATATCTACACCACAGGTTTCGCTTCCTTTACAGCCACCTGTGTACTCTGCGTCTTCAAGTTATATTCGCAGACGCAGGGTCAACCTTGGCAAACTGTTCAAGGGCAGGCAAATCTTGCAAGTCAATTTATGCAGGCTGCACCTCCTGATATGGTTCACTTATTTTCACAACCTGACTTTGTTCAGGACATGATGAAGCGTTTCTTTGCAAACTTGAAAGGGGATCCTGTTAAACCACCCTTCGAGCTACCGACTACCTTTGACAAGTTTCCTCCGCATATATCCGCATACCTGTTTCCATCAGCACCAAAGATACCTAGCACGTTGGGTACTTACAATGGCCTGACCGATCCAGATGATTTTTTACAGCGTTTCGAAGGCGCAATGCGCACTCAAGGATGGGTGGATCCGGTTGCGTGTCAGATATTTCCTATGACACTACAGGGTATTGCTCGTGAGTGGTTTAATAAGTTGGCGGCGGGTAGTATTGCCGGGTTCATAGATCTGCGAACAAAGTTTTTGCTGCAATATCAGAATCAGAGACCACGCAAGCGCACTCACATTGAATGCCATGACATCGTGCAGAAGTCCAAGGAATCTTTGGGTGAATTTCTCACAAGGTATACTAATGAGTGCCTGCATATACCAGATCTCAAACTAGAGCAACAGATTTCCGGACTCATACATGGTATAAACTCAGAACGTCATCCAACACTGGTAAGGCGTCTGCGCCATACAGTCCCAACAACTTATGCTGAGGTGCTTAATGAATGCCACGACTATATGCGGAGTGGCGAAGATAATGACATCCCAACAGCTAGCTCACGCAACGAGAGGAAGGACGATGATGATCGTTCCCGTGATCAAAATCGTGGTAACAACTCTCGCGGAAGGTATCCTAGCGGTGGTCCTATCAGGAATGATAAAGGGAAATCAAGTGGCAATTATCGAAACAATAATCAGCGCGGCATCAATAATCAGAACTATGCGCTGCTCAAAAGTTTGTCCAAAACGCCCAAGGAAATTTTGGCAACGGAGCCAGTATGCACGACCTTCGCGGTTCCAACTCCGCTTAAAGAATTTGGCAAGCGGGACAAAACAAAGTATTGTGAATTTCATGACGATTATGGTCACAACACCAATCGGTGTAAAAACTTGATGGAACGGGTTCTGGAGGCGCTTCGCGCGGGCAAATTGGATCATCTAAAACCACCTAAAAAGGATAAGGGAAAGGCCGCAGAAGGGGGTTCGAAGTCTAAAACTTTCGCATGGCAGAAAGTGGACAAAGCGAAGATGCCGACTTAACCATTAACATGGTTGACATAGAGAAAATCAGCCAGCGGAGAAAGTACAATGATCACCAAGATTGGGAGCTTCTCCCAATCACTTTCCCTCCTGTAATGTCAATTGATTCTATTAATGAGCCCATTATCATCAAGTGTCGCATCCCTGATTGCGGAATCCAGGTTAAGCGCATGCATGTTGACACTGGCAGCGGTGTCGATATTATGTATGAGCATTGTTATCGTTTCCTTCCGGCAGAAGTCAAAGCGCAGTTACGCCAGCCTGATATTACGCTATCAGGGTTTTCCGGAGAAAACTCGTGGCCGCTAGGCCGAATAGAATTAATGGTAGAGCTTGCGGATGACAGGAACCCGCAGATGATCAGGCATGAATTGGTCGATTTTTATGTGGTTCGTTCAACTTCACGATATAACGCACTGCTAGGGAGAAACTTCATACGGCGTTTCAACATCATACCATCGGTAGTGCATGGTTTGATCAAGTTTCCCACAGTAGGAGGCGTCGCCACAGTTGCGTCACATCAAACAACCGAGTTGTGTGGCTCAGTTGCGCCTATAAGCACTCCTAGCGTGGGAGAGCAACTGGCAAATTGTGCAGTCATAGCAAATCGCTTGCATCCGGATAAGCGAATTAAAATCGGCGCAGGCTTGTCAGCCGAAACAAAGGCCAAATTGCATGGAATTTTGTCCGCAAACGCAGATGTTTTCGCGTGGCGTGAGTCAGACATGACTGGGGTTCTGCGTGATATTGCGGAACATAAGTTAAATGTTAATCCATCATTGACACCCGTTAGGCAAAAGAAGCGGCATATGGCTCTAGACCGCAGTGATTGGTTGTGCGCAGAGGTGGACAACCTTGTCAAAGCAAGCATTCTGCAGGAAGTGCGTTATCAGACATGGGTTGCAAATCCTGTATTGGTAAAAAAGGCTGACGGTAACTGGAGGATGTGCGTTGATTTCAAAGATATTAATAAGGCATGTCCCAAGGACAATTACCCTCTCCCAGAGATAGACTGGAAGGTAGAATCACTATCGGGATTTAGGTACAAGTGTTTTCTGGACGCATACAAGGGTTATCACCAAATCTTAATAGCTGCGGAAGATGAGGACAAGACTGCTTTTCATACGCCGCAGGGTATTTATTGTTACACGAAGATGCCTTTCGGTTTAAAGAATGCTGGCGCGACCTATCAGCGTGTAATTGACGCAGCATTCAAGCACCAAATCGGTAGAAATCTTGAAGCGTACGTCGACCACTTGGTAATTAAAAGTAACACCAAAGAAGACATGCTCACGGACATCCTAGAAACGTTTGCATCTCTGCGCAGGATCAACATGAAGCTTAACCCGCTTAAATGTAGTTTTGGGGAAGAGGAAGGCAAGTTTTAAGGTCATATGGTGACAGCGCGAGGTATCAAGGCCAATCCCAAAAAGATTGAAGCCATTGATAATTTGCCATCTCCGAAGACAAAGAAAGATGTACAGAGTCTAACGGGGAAGCTTGCGGCTATCACACGGTTTCTGTCGAAAGCCGCAGAATGACAGTTACCATTCTTCAATACTTTGAAAAATTGTTTGAAGAAAAAAGACTTCGTATGGACTCAGGAAGCAGAATTAGCCTTTTAGGAGATGAAAAAGGTGCTTGCAGAATTACCAACACTTACTGCGCCAGTATCAGGAGAAACGCTAACGCTGTACCTCGCGGCATCGAAGGAAGCTGTCAGCTCAGTCCTCATCGCGGATCGCGGAAAGGTAATCCATTAATTTACATGCTTTATTTATATCGCAGAAATTTAACGACTGAGGTTTTTCTCAGACGCAAATGCCGGTCTACTTTGTAAGCAAGACGCTGACATCAAGCGAAGTAAACTACTCACTAATAGAAAAGCTTGTATATGCGCTGGTCCATACGGCGCGGCGTTTGCGCCGATATTTTCAAGCACATCCAATCGTGGTTCTAACTGATCAACCAATCAAACAGGTTGGTAAACGCCTACTTTGCGGCAATGACCGGGGTTACCGCATTGACTAACGCAATCATTTTTCTTTCAGGTGTTATACAAGCCTGAGATTTCTGGCCGAATGGCTAAGTGGCCAGTTGAATTAGGTGAACATGAAATAAATTTCTCTTCGCGCAGTGCGGTTAAGGGTCAAATACTTGCTGATTACCTAGCAGAATTACCTGCGGATGTCGAGGTATCAGCAGAACATCAGGATCCACCTGCACCAACTTTGTCACCATGGGAATTGTACACTGATGGTGCGTGCAGCGCATCTGGTGCAGGTGCGGGTATAATTTTAACAGGCCCAGATGGCGAAGAGCATACATACGCACTGCGGTTTAATTTTGCTGTTACGAACAACGAAGCAGATTATGAGGCTCAGTTAGCAGGTATGCGCATTGCGCATAAGTTAAATGTTAAAATTTTGCACGCATATGTGGATTCAAAGCTAGTATGCAGTCAGGTCAGCGGAGATTTGTAAGCGCATGACATAGCCATGCAGCAATATCTATCGCTTGTTCACAACCTCGCTGACCAATTTGAAGCTTTTCAAATCTCTCACGTAATGCGTGGGCAAAATAAGAAGGCGGATGCGCTAAGCAAACTGGCTGCCTTGGCTTTTGATCATATGGGAAAGAAAGTTCTAATAGAACTCAATGCGAAATCCATTGTTATGATGCCTTTAGTGGCACCAGTTGAGGAATCAAGCTCAACATGGATGACGCCCATTGTGGCTTTTCTGCGGGATGGCACATCTCCTACTGATTCCGCTGATGCAAAGAAAGTCCGCGTTAAGGCACCGCTGTATGCCCTTGAGGGTGACGTCCTATATCGAAAGAATTATTTGGGACCGCACTTAAGGTGCATTGGCCCGAAAGAGGCAGAGGAAGTTGTACGCGAGGTGCATGAAGGTGCATGCGTACTCCATTTGGGGCACAGGTCCATTGTATCAAAAATAATGCGGCTAGGATATTATTGGCCCACCATGTACGTGGATACTGCGCGCATAGTTAAGCAATGTGAATCATGCCAAATACATGCACCTATTAGCAGAGCACCTGCGTATCCAATGATACCAGTCTCCTCACCGTGGCCATTCTGCAAATGGGCAATCGACATAGTCGGACCATTTCCAAAAAGCCGAGGTAATTTTATCATTTATTTTCTAAACATGTTACTCACATCAGTACCTTACGCACATTCTGCACACGCAGGAAACATCAAATTCTTGATTGTTGCAATCGACTATTTCACAAAGTGGGTCGAAGCGAGACCGCTGGCAGCAATCTCAGGAAAAAGGGTGCGAAATTTTGTATGGGAAGACATCGTCTGTTGATTTGGTATACCAAATGAAATTGTTAGCGATAACGGTACGCAGTTCGCGGGTGACCCTTTTCGCAGCTTGTGCGCGGAGCTTAATATTAAGCAAACTTTTACATCTGTTGCGCATCCGCAGGCGAATGGCCAGTGCGAAGTCACCAACCGGGATATAGTAGTTGGAATCAAAGCTAGGTTGGGTCATGGTCGTGTTGGTTGGGTGGATGAACTACCGAAGGTTTTATGGGCGCATAGAACAACACCCAAAGCAAGCACTGGTGAGACCCCGTTCAGTTTGGTCTATGGATCAGAAGTTGTTGTACCCGCAGAAATTGGGGTACCAACGTTCCGCATACAAAATTTTGATGAGCAAAATAACTCTGAAGCTTTGCGGGAAAATCTTAATTTGCTGGAAGAGCGCAGACTCTCTGCGGCTGTCAACGAAGCAAATAACAAGCAAAAAATTGCAAAGTACTATAATCAGCGTGTGCGTTCGCGCTCTTACAAGTGCAGTGACTTGGTTTGGTGTCAGAACGACGCAAGTCATGCGGAGGATACTGGGAAACTTGGCCCCCGTTGGGAAGGTCCATACAGGGTAGCGAAGGCAAACAACACCGGGGCGTACCATCTCGGGACATTAGATGGAAAACCTGTGAAATGCACCTGGCATGCGATGTTATTGAAAAAATATTATATGTAGCTAGGTGGACCTGATTACTCCAGTTTATTGTAGCACATTATTTTTTCTATGTAATTTCCATCCGTTTGGATGTGTCGCGGTTTACATTGTGATTAATGCCAATTAAATATTTACTCGCGCATACTATTGTTTGAATATCTTTTTTGTATGCGGTTTCTGCCTACTTAAGGGGTGTCCTCTAGCCCCCGTGCCGCAGAAGCCTGTTTGGTTACAAGACTAGACGCTAACGGCAGGCAAAGGGAATTGGTTTTCCCCTAGCCAAGCGCCACGCAGACTAGATGGCTGCAAAGTTGACTTAAAAAATTACAAGCATTGGTTTGCTTGTGGTGATTACTCTCGCATTGGTTTGCTTGAGGAACTCAAAGCATAAAAACATTGGCTTGTTTTTAGTTGCGTTGCTTACCATACAGCTATAGTGCACCTCTAGTACATGACAAAGTGATAACGCAGTAGCTTTCGAGTCTAAATTATTAAAGGGTAAAATTGTTAAAGTATTGGTTTATTTTACGCAGTAATACCCGCATACGCATGAGTTTTGGTTAACTATGCGCATGGGCATGCGGTTCACCTTTTGTTTTGATTCGCGATATATAAACAAACAAACTACGCATGCATAACAGTAAGATACATATACATTGAATTAAGTTATTACATAAGTGGTAATTGTTTCAAATGCCTGCCCGACACGGGACTTAGGGCTCAAAAATACATTTACAATTGCCTGCCTAAGCATAGGACTTACGGCGCAAACCATCACAAACACAAACTAAAAATCCTCCTTGAGAAACCCATCAATCGGCATGTTTGGGTCCGCCGTAAACGCATCAATTAGAGGGATAGGAATGGTGGTGGTAGCATTCTCCACTTCCAGCAATGCCGCAGCCGTACCCTCCTTCAATTTCTTCTGCACATCGTCAGGGTACGGTGGTGTGAGGCTGCAGGCTTGAATCACCTCTAAGACTGCCTTGTTGACTTCGTGGTCTTTCACCGCGTCAACATAGGCATTGAACTTATCGGTAACTGGCCCAGAATCCGTCACCTTTTGCGCAATGGTGGGGAGTGCAGTGCGCAGCTTCGCCAGATCCGCCTCTGCCAGCTCGCGGTTGGTTACCGCGTCATCCCTTTCCCTCATCACCCTTTCCAGCTCCACCCGCAGACGCTCTGCCTCCCCCTTGGACTGGTCAACCGCCCCAACCAGCTCGCGGTTTTTCTTTCTCTCTTCAATCAGTGCAGTTTTGGTTTCCGCCGCGGTTAACTCCACCGCCTTGCGCGCTTCTTCTGCGGCGTCCCTGTCTTTCTTCACCTGATCAACCCCCGCTTGCAGCAGCCCTAGCTCTGTTTCTTTCCGCAAGGCCACTTGATACAAGTTAGTGGAACGGAGGGCTTGATCCGCAACCATGCCAAAAAAGACGAGGCCATTTTGGACGAAGGCGTTGAGCGCCTGATTAAAAGGCAGTGCGGCTAGTTGGTTGCGAAACTCAGCCGGGAAGATTTGTTGGAGGAAGGCGGACTGCTCTGCGGCATTTTCTGCCGATGATTGGGTGAGTTACGCCAGGTTTGCCAATCGGAAGCTACCGTGTGGCGGGGTTGGTGTGGACTCGGAGTCCAGGTGTATCGTCTTATCCTTTGACTCGGCAGTAGCTTCGAGGTCCGGATTGACCCGCGGTGGGGTGTGATGAGTTTCTTCCGCATGCCCTGCGTATTAATAAGTGGTTAAATAAATGCAAACTTAAATGTGCGGTATGCGCAAAAGCTGAACTCTTACCAGAGGATGGGGGAGGTAGATCTGCAGAACGGGGTTCGATGGGAACGAAGTTATCGTTCCGCTTGTCCTCCCTCTGTTTGGGAGTGAGTTTCTTCTTCTTTTGTTGAGATTGGGAGGCTTCGGCGGCCTTGCGCTTATTGCCGGAGGTGGCAGGTGCATTCTCGCCAGTCTTCTCCTGCTCTAACGGCTGGTTCACATTCTGTTTGCGGAAGGCGATGCCCGCAATCTCCTCCGCAGTCAGTACTCTCTTCATCTTCATCTCTGCAAACATGCACGCATGCGTTAGAACACATAAATAGCAAACTGTTGTTAGTACGTGATTATACTATTCCTACCCTTTCCATCCGGTCCGACTATGGCTGGACGCACATCCTCCTATGGCCAGTGTGTGGATATCTTCCCTAGCCGCAACATCACGTTCCCATATGACCGGTGCACCAGCTGTGCGTTAGCGCACTCCGCTAACAGCTTTGTTTCCTCGTCATCAAGGACCGGGGTATTGTTCACATCCTTTTCCACCTTCTCGCACCATATAAGCGTTTGCGGAAAAGCGGTACCAACTACAGTTTGGTCAATGAAAAAGAAAGTTTCTTTCCAGTTACCCTTATTCGACTTTGGGGTTTTGGTGAAATTTTGACGGGCAAAGAAGGTGAACCAGGATTTGTAGTGATTGGCTAAGCGGTATAGATGACAGAAAACTTTAACCAACGGAACCCTGTCGATTGCGGCGCACCACATTTCACACAAAACTATTTTGCCTATGGCATACGGGTGTAGTTACCCTAATCCCACTCTGAAGTGATCTAATACGCCTAAGAAGAAGTCAGAGGGAGGAACCCTAAAGTTACCATGCTTGAACGCATGTTCATAGATGGCCACTTTCTTCTTCGGTGGCTCGTGAGCACGCTGATGGGGTAGGGGTGGCACCGGATTGTACTTGGCTAAGGAAGGATACTGTTTCACTAAGTAATCTATGTGCTTCTGCTCTATAATAGACTCTATGCTATCTACATATGTCTCGTTAGCTTTAGTCATTTTCTAGGAGTAATCGGATGAATACTAACCTTTAAATGGTGGCCGGAATGTTTGATTTTTGATCGGAATTCAAGTTGGCAGCGTAACGAGGAAGCTTGAAGCAGGAAAGTGGAAATGAGCTGCAAAATGGGGTATTTATAGGGAAGATTGGGAGTCATGGGATGGGGTGGTGTGATCGTGGCTGTACACGTGTTACGCAATCGACAGCCAGCACTTTATTTATGCGCGTGGATGCCAGTTGGGTATGATTACATGTACGCGCGTGGTTGGCATGCGCCTGACACACTGCTACTTTATGTCATGTCCACCGAATGGGATTCTGCGATTGTGACAGGCATTTAATGGCATCGAGGCGCACGCGGAATATTAAATGCTAGCCGTTTTCTTGTTTTTTCCGCTTAATAATTTGATGTCATGTGTCTTGCGTCATATAACATCAAACTAGGGGGACATAATGATACCGCAACCCGCATGCGCACCTCATATGCATGCGGGTGCTTAATAGTGTGCGTATGCGTGTGCTTGTGTGCGCTATGCGGTATGCAGATTGTATCTGATTCCTTTGTTCCCGGTACGGCGGTTGCTTAGCTGTCAAAAATAAATATCTTTTCCATAATTATATCCGTGATTCGGGGGAGTCAGTTATGGATGAGATTAACGTGATCTGGGACGGTTCTAGAATTAGGGTTTGCCTATAAATACAAACCCTAATCATCATTTACCAGACACGGCATATTACGTAACTATCGCACACGAGATACATTACGCAAAACAGCATCATTCAGCATCTCTTCAAGGTTAACAGGTTAGTCTTTCGTAAGCTAGTACCTACGACCTTATTTGGGGCCTCTTGATCGACGACCGTTATCAGAGGTGGACTTAATCACTTGGCCACCCCGCCGACATCATCATGTCGGCCAGGGTTATTCACGGTAGCCGGACCGGAGAGCCACGTTCTAAGATCCTTAAACCCCTCCTTATGTATTGAGCAGGCATATTAAACCCCATGATTAAAATATGCATGATCAAAACCAAATTTCGGTTAGGTAACCTTTATCCTGTCATTTGATTTAGCTAGGTAGTCATTATATGACAATTGCAATCCTTTTGCAACTTCTAAGTTATGGAATCATGCAATCCTTTTGCATGGCATATTTATTCCATCAACGCCTATTTGTTCCTCATGCTTCGGTGACCCTAAGTTCATGATTCCCAAATCAAGTCGTCCTACTTGTGTAAACGTGTAAATTTAACATACAAGTGGTTAGGTGACCTTTATCCCACAAGCATGCGAAAAGCACCTTAATCATATTAGTTTGCTCATAACGGTTAGGTAACTTTTATCCCATTATGAGTTCCCTAATATTTTTAAGTGTCACACAAAAGGATGGCGTTTAACTTGTTTGCCTTGTTGATTAAGGGATTTTAAGTTTTCATTAATTCTAGTTTGAGAAAACTTTTATGCCATATACCAACATGCATTTAGTGTATGGTTCATTTGAAATCCATTTTCAAGTCTTGTAATTAAGCCAATTACTTGATATAAACTATTTTATATGTGTGATCCTTTTAGTGTTCTTAATAACCATTTATTAATGTCCTTTTGCCATTTCAATTTAACCATTTAAATTGTCGTTTTGCATGTAGTTAATAATGTCTAATTTAACTAATTAAATTGTCATTTTACTTGTTGTTAACTTGTTATATACTTGTAGCAACCAAACATACAAACACAATAAACAACCAGGCATGCAAAACAAATATGTTCACAATCAAGCCATTTAGGTAGACATTTGTTTAGCCGAAAACAAATGCCACCGGTAAAGGGTTATAACACAAAGTAGGAGATATTAAATCTCCCACTTAATCTTGCATCCAAGTACAATCTTCTTGTGTTCTTCCTTTTCTTCTTGTATCTTCATCTTGTTACAAAATATATCCTAATACATTTTGTCTAGAAAATGAAATACAACCTAATCTATTTTATATACCAAATATAAAATAAATTACATAACCAAAATAATATTATTATAAACCAATTGAATAAATATTATTACAAACCAAATGAATGAATAATAAATCAACCATGCATGCAACCATACAAACACAAGGTCTTGGCTATGATTGTGAACATTAACATACAACTAATATGAACCAAATGGCAACCCAAAACCATTTTTGGAACCCCCATAATTCGGCCTAAATAATGTACCCACCTCAAATCCATCAATTTTGCATTCTACTTTCATGCATGTTAATAAAATGAAAAGTTGGTGGGTTTTAAAGACCATATGTAAGAAGCATATTTCATAGACTTCGGCTCTGGATACCATTGATGGAATTCAACATAACAACATGTTTATAATGTCAACATAATCACAAATCCATTTTATGATAGTAAAGAAAGCAGAAGCATAATTATTAAGAAAACAAGTTTATATGTTTAACCATTTAAATTGAATTCCATGTAAATATCAAGTCATGAACATATTGTCACGGACTTATCTCGATAAGCTCATGTGCGGCACTTAGTCTCTACTAAGTCAGCCTTACTCGGACCTTATAATGATTCAAGTAACCAAAAGAGAAGATATTATAGAACAAGTGGAATTGAAGAAAATACTTATATTGCTTGAGAATGCTTTACAAGAGAGAATGTTTGAGATTTTTGGTGTGGTGTGCCAAATGAGGCCACCCCTATTTATACTACTCATATCACAAAATGGATGGCTAGGATTAAATACAATGGATGGCTAAGATCTAAGAACTAGATGCTTCATGTATCTAGATATTTCCATGGACATTCTATACCATTCCATGGAAGAACTCATGGGAAAGTTCTAGTGAACTTCCATGAGGTTCTTGGGCCTTCTTTGATTTTCACATATTGGGCTATAAACTTAGTGGGTTGGGCCATAAAATTGTTGGATTGTGACATTCTCCCCCACCTAAGCTCACGACGTACTCGTCGTGTGATCCTCGTGATACTTCTTGATTTTGTCTGTGAACTGCCACAATAAGTCTTCGACCTCCCAGCTTGCTTCACTATCGGGTAAGTTACGCCACTTAACTAGGTATTCTCTATAGCTCGGCACACCTCGTCTTCGTACCGTTCGATGTAACAAGATATCTTCCACCTCACAATCAAACGAAGTCGCAACTGCCATTGGTGCTCGTTTGGAAACTCCTCATTCTGGTTCTTCCTCGTCCCTATGATAAGGTTTTAGAAAACTTACGTGGAAGATTGGATGAATCTTTAACTTGGGAGGTAGTTGGACTCGATAAGATACGTTCCCAACACGTCCAGTTACTGGGAATGGGCCTTCATATCTCCGGATCAATCCTTTGTGTACCTTCCTAAATGTTTTGAATTGTTGAGGTAAAAGCTTCACCATCACTTGGTCCCCAACTTTGAACTCAACATGTCGTCTTTTCTCATCCGCCCATTTCTTCATTTTCTTGGCCGCCTTATCTAGTGATGCTCGCGCCAAGTCGGCTTGTTCGTGCCACTCCTTCATCGTTCTATAAGCGGTTGGGCTGCTTCCATCATATGAAGCGGCCAAAGCATTTGGGGTCAAAGGTTGGCGTCCTGTCACCAACTCAAAAGGACTCTTCCCCGTGGACTCACTCCTTTGCATGTTATAAGAGAACTGAGTAATATCAAGGAGCTTAGCCCAATCATGTTGATTTGCACTTACATAGTGTCGAAGATAGAGCTCCAATAGTGCATTCAACCTTTCTGTTTGTCCGTCCGTTTGGGGATGAAAACTCGTGGAGAAATTCAAGTCTGTCCCCATGATCTTGAACAACTCTGTCCAAAACGCCCTGTGAATCTCGAATCTCGATCACTTACTATCACATGTGGTATCCCCCAATACTTCACCACATTCTTGAAAAATAGTTTTGCGGTTTCATCCGCGGTAACTTCGGATGATGCGGCTATGAAGGTACCATACTTAGAAAACCTGTCTACCACGACTATAATACTCCCACACCCTTCCGACTTGGGTAAGCAAGTAATGAAGTCCATGAAAACACTCTCCCATGGTCCTTTCAGTGTAGGTAGCGGCTGTAATAGTCCTCTTGGTTGGCGTTGCTCTATCTTGTCTTGTTGGCATATTAGGCATGTCCGCACGTACGTCTCTACGTCGTCTTCCATCCTTGGCCAATAATAAGTGCCTTCTACTAATGCCAGCGTCCTCTTGATACCTGGATGACCAGCCCACTTTGAATCATGACACTCCTTCAAGATTGTCCGTCTAAGATCACCCCACTTAGGCACATATAACCGGTCTCCTTTGGTGAATAATAGATCACCCTTGAGCCAAAATATTAGCATTTTCCCATCTCGAGCCAATCCAACAAGGTTTTTGGCTATAGAATCATGCTCTAATCCCTCCTTTATACGATCTTGAAGGAAGAATTGTGGTTTTGTGATCGCTGCAAACTCCGCCTTACGACTTAGGGCATCAGCTACCACATTGGCTTTCCCAGGCTTATACTCCAACACATAGTCAAATTCGGCTAGGAAGTCTTGCCAACGAGCTTGTTTGGGACTCAACTTCTTTTGGGTTTGAAAATAACTCGTTGCCACATTATCCGTCTTAATCACGAACCTTGATCCCAAAAGATAATGCCTCCATGTCCTCAAACAATGAACCAATGCCGTCATCTCCTTCTCCTGCACAGTGTACTTCCTTTCCGCCTCGTTAAGTTTTCGGCTTTCGAACGCGATTGGGTGACCCTCTTGCATTAGAACTCCTCCAATAGCAAAGTCCGATGCGTCTGTGTGTAACTCGAACGGAATGGTCACATCCGGAAGTCTCAACACCGGTTCTTCCATGACCGCTCCTTTCAACTCTTCGAATGCTGCTTGACATTTCTCATCCCACAACCAAGCTTTGTTCTTCTTTAACAATTCTGTCAATGGAGCCGCTTTCGCCGAGTATCCCTTGATAAAACGATGATAGTAGTTTACTAAACCAAGGAAAGATCGTAAATCAGTCACCTTCATTGGTGCCTCCCACTCTTGAAAATAGTAACTTCCCATTTTTAATTCTATGTCCAAGAAAATCCACCTCCTCTAATCCGAATGAACATTTCTCTAGCTTCACATACAACTCGTTGTCCCTTAGTACTTGGAATACTTGCTTCAAGTGCCTCACATGATCTTCCATGGTGTTTCTATACACGACTATGTCATCCAAGTACACCACGACAAACTTGTCGAGGAACGGGTGGAATAATTTGTTCATCAAAGTACAAAATGTGGCAGGGGCATTGGTTAAACCAAAGGGCATGACTAGGAATTCATAAGCGCCATACCTCGTCACGCATGTGGTCTTAGCCTCATCTCCTTCGGCAATTTGGACTTGATAATATCTCGATCTCAAGTCTAACTTGGAGAAGTATCTCGCCTTCCTAAGTTGATCGAACAAATCAGCAATAAGTGGGATTGGGTATTTGTTCTTGATAGTTACCTTGTTGAGTGTCCGGTAATCTATACACATCCGCAAGGACCCATCCTTCTTTCTTTGAAATAGCATCGGAGCACCATACGAGGATTTTGACGGTCGGATGTATCCCGCATCCAGCAACTCCTTGAGTTGTCTTCGCAACTCCTCCAACTCGGGTGGTGGCATTCGGTATGGGGCTTTGGAAGGTGGTTTTGATCCCGGCTCCAACTCGATTACATGGTCAACCTCCCTCCTAGGTGGTAACTTCTTTGGTAACTCCTTGGGCATGACATCCTTGAACTCATCAAGGACCTTCTCAATTTCCTTGGGTACCTCTAGTTTTTCCTTATCTTCGACTGTCTCTTGCTTTGCTACCACTAAATAGCATGTCTCATTCTTGTTGTACCCCTTCTTGAATTGTATGGCCGAAAGATACTTGGATGCACTCTTGCTTCCACCTTCGGTTGACACCATACAAGTCTTCTCACCATCCAAGATACACAGTGAGTTAGCGAACGGTATAGGGAAACCGCGTACCTTATCTAGGAACTCCATCCCAAGTACTAACTTGAAGTCGTCTATAGGTACGACCGATAGATCAATCATTCATTCCCATTCTCCAAATTTCACTTGCACATCTTTAGCCACTCCACTAATCGGTTTAGCATTCGCATTCACCGTCTTCATCATTCCGCCCTCCTTTATCTCTTTAATCCCCAATCTCTTAGCTTCCTCGGTGGAGACAAAGTTATGAGTAGCTCCCGTATCTACCAAAGCTCGTATCCGGTTTCCTCGAACATAAACTTTCACGAATTGGAGTCCTTTAGCCATTACCTTGTGTACCTCCATCTTGGCCTTGATAGCTTTGAGTATTTGCATCGATCCCATGCACACATCCTCATCCTGACAACTCGCCTTTTGAGCTTCCATAGCATGAAGGCTAGCTTTCTTCGGACAATCTCGGGCTCTATGCGGTCCATCACATATGAAACATCCATCATTCTTGTAAGAATTTTTTATGCTCTTGTTATTCCCGGTTGGTGGCTTACGTGTATTATCACTCCTTGATTGGGCGGGCTTATCTCCCCCACCTTTATCATGGCTCACCTTCTTATCTTTTGACTTGAACGAATCTTTCCTATTAGCATGGTCGACTAGTGCCTCCGCTTGAGCAATTGTGGTGGCAAGGTCTTGGACTCCTCGTCTCTCCAACTCTGTTTTAGCCCAAGGTTGCAAACCATCGAGAAAATAGAAGAGAAGAATATCATCGGGAATATCTGGGACCTCTAGGCTAAGGTTCGTGAATTCTTTAATATACTCCCGAATCGTCCCGGAATGATGTAATTTACGTAGACGACTCATCGCATCCTTTTGAGCATTATTGGGGTAGAATTGATTCTTAATTTCAGTAAGGAAATCATCCCAAGTATCAATAGTAACTGTACCTTTCTCGATATCTCCATATCGACGACGCCACCATAACGCTGCGGTATCCTTCAGGTAACGGGTTGCCGTCTTGATCTTCATTGCATCATCCACTATGTTGACTCCCTCCAAGTATTGTTCCATCTCCCATATAAAATCATCAACCGCTCGGGCTTCCCGCTTCCCCACGAACGGTGACGTCTTGGGAACGTCCACCTTCAGAGCATTGCATCCAGTGTTGCCACCCCCACTAGCCATGAATCTCAAACAAGAGTTCATGTTGGTTTGTAAATCCACGAGGTGTTGGTGAATAGTGGAGACCTCCCCCTTCATTTCGCCTCGCAACTTCATAATCTCACCCATGAGCATATGTGACGACCCGGAAATTTCCGACCAAATTTAAACTTTAATCTTTATATTATTCCGACACGATAAGCAAAGTTTGTTAAGTTAAATCTATAGAATTTTAAACTGTGTTCATACATTCATTATAACCTCGACCAAATTCCGACGATTCACGAACCGTTATATATAAATAGATATGTATATGTATATATATATTATAACTTGAGAATATTAATAAAGTATTAAACGTATAATACTTTACACGGACATATTTGTTTCAATATGATTTTTGACGAAATTAAAAAATATATATATTAAATGATTGAATTATCAGAAACATTGAATTATGATTACAAGTCTCTGTTGAGAGGTCCACTATGATTTGAGAAAATCTATTCCTCTTAACGATATTCAGAATAATTTGTAAAGCTATTTAAGAAAGTTAGACAAAAGTTAGTGGAGAATTGGTTTCCATAATATTCTATTAATCTATTTTCAAACGTACAAAGACGTTTTTAGTTTAAAAAGAACTTTATTATTAAAACGTATATAACTTTTATAAATATCTAAAATCATTTTTGACAACTCATCACTTAACCAGTATAATAAATATAACGATATTTATATTTTATTTCATTAAATATATATAACGATTTAAATTAATATTATATATATTTATACGCGTATTATATATACATAGTTTTTATACTTTTACTATACTTTAACTTTACCTTTACTTTACTTTTACTTTACTTTAACTTTAATAATTCACTTTAATAATTCATTTTAATAATTCATACTTTAATAATTTACTTTAATAATTCACTTTAATAATTCACTTTAATAATTTACTTTAATAATTCACTTTAATAATTCACTTTAATAATTCATACTTTAATAATTCACTTTAATAATTCATACTTTAATAATTCATACTTTAATAATTCACTTTAATAATTCATACTTTAATAATTCACTTTAATAATTCACTTTAATAATTCATACTTTAATAATTCACTTTAATAATTCATACTTTAATAATTCACTTTAATAATTCATACTTTAATATTTCACTTTAATAATTCAAAAATCTATTATAAATAGAATTCAATAGGTTTCATTATTTCATAGAAACTTGAAAATATATTTCTCTAAACTCTCTCAATCGATTTATATATATATATATATATATATATATATATATATATATATATATATATATATATATATATATATATATATATATATATATATATATTGCTCTGTATTATTTCAAGATATTATTAGTATACATAAAATATTACGACGGAGTGCTGTCCGAGTGATTTCAAAATAGTTTTTTTTGAATGAGTCGAAGCTAAGGAAATTATGGGTTATAGCTATGGAGGTGATGGGTATGGTTCATGGGTATGCTCGTGAGGTCAATCTAGTGTTTATCATCTCCGTTGCGTCTACGTACTTTCCTGCAATATTGAATCTCAATATTGATACGTTCGTGAATCTGAGGCCAACCTTGCACTTGTTAAATGACGTTATATGTATTTTTACTACGAAATACAGTATGGTGAGTTTCATTACTCCTTTTTTATATATATTTTTGGGCTGAGAATACATGCGCTGTTTTATAAATGTTTTACAAAATAGGCACAAGTACTAAAACTAATTCTATGTGGGTTTAAACCAGAAATATACCCTTAGCTTGGTAACATTAAACTACTTGTCTATGTACGGTAGGCGCGAATCCTAAAGATAGATCTATTGGGCCTGACAAACCCCATCCTGACTATGGGATGCTTTAGTACTTCGAGGTTATTTTAAATACACCTTTTCTGGTGTACTTCAGAGGGTAAAACATGAATGTTAAGGCTTGTTACCGGGTGCCTACAACTTATAGAATACTTTTATACACTTGCGAGTGTACATATATTTATAAACGGAAATCTTGTGGTCTATTAATATATTGAAATAATTGTTATGATAAACCTATGAACTCACCAACCTTTTGGTTGACACTTTAAAGCATGTTTATTCTCAGGTATTAAAGAAATCTTCCGCTGTGCATTAGCTCATTTTAAGGATAATACTTGGAGTCATTCATGGCATATTTTGAAAGACGTTGCATTCGAGTCATTGAGTTCATCAAGATTATTATTAAGCCAATTATAGTTGGATGTATTATGAAATG